>NW_026067971.1:4743948-4800203 GCF_014885135.2 Alexandromys fortis | reverse complement strand
TACAAGCTCAGGACTTTCTGTGTTTTTGCTGGGGCTCAAAGGTATGAGTCTATTTTTACTGTTGTATAGATATCTGTTATTTGCTACTTCTATAGTATAGAATTTAATATGGAGGGGGTGCAGAAGGCATCACCGCTCCTACTTGTTATAATTGTGGAAAACCTGGGCACATTCAAAGGGATTGCAAGAAATCCAAAAGCTCAGGACAAAAATGTTTACCGGGCATATATCCTCGGTGCAAAAGGGAAAAACATTGGAGTAGTGAGTGTAAATCAAAATATTATAAAAATGGCTCTCCTCTCACTAAAGAAGGAGAGGAAGAACCTAAAGAGCCAAAAAACTAGAACAGGGATGTTCTAATCACCTCGGGACGAGGGTATGCTTATGTGTTTCCACAGAATGCTGACTCCCCATTTGGATCCCAGATCGCCTCATCCGACCTGCTGTTGCAAAACAGAAGAAGGAAAAGACGGTGGCGGAAGCAGATGTGTCTGTCTGTCATTTCCCTTGCATCGTATCCTGACTATCCTATCCTTCACCTTGGTCCCCCGTGGGTGGTGGTCTCCGAGAGGGACGGTCCGCGGCACCTCTCAACTCAAGAACAAATGCAGAGGACCAGTCAGACACAGGACACAGTGGGCCCAGAGTCATAGCACAAACAGGAGGGTCCCACCTCAGCTCATACCACGGAGCTTCTCCCTGGACCTGGCTCCTGTGCTGACCTAGAAGCACAGTGACAAGGACCCTCTGCTTAGCCCTATAGTAGTAAGGCTCCGGAACCTTCTAGGTCAAGCCTACTCTTCCTTGTAAAACTCAGCCTTGGCAAGGAACTGCTGTCTCCCTAGCCGAAGCCTAGAAACCATCTTCAGGCTCTGATCCGGTGACTCAGTCTCTATCACTGCCTGAGAACTGTCCAATGACTGTCCTGTCTGCTGCCAGATAGTGTCAGACGGGTTGAGTCAGGAACCGTTTACACCAATGTTCCCTCTAAAAGTATAATCTTAATTAGTAAAAAAAATGCAGCAGTTGGTAGGAAAAAAAAAAAAACAGACAAACTTGTTGTTATAGTGAAATAGTGGGGAAAAAAACCAGAGACTCCTAAATAATAAACAAGAACACATGACTGGCTGTGTAACCCCAGTCAGCTTCCTAAAGCTCTTGGTCTTGGGTTTACTTCTTTGGCCTCGTTCACAAACTTACTCTATCTGAAATCTTACTTTTCTTCATATCATGAAGTTCTGCTTTAGATAAATCTGGTAAGCTATAATTTTTTTAGGTTGTTTTGGCAATTGATGCTCAGTGTGGATAATGACTCAAATTCTAGACGTATTTCTCATTAGAAATACGCTCACATCTATAATGTTTGAAGATTCTAATGGACAGGTTCATGAAGAAGCCAGTGTGGTTTAATATTTAAGTGCCATTTCTGTGCTGGTAACAAACCCAACCTTGGTGTTCTGTGCTCCAACGGCTCCGAACACGAAAGTCTGGGATATCCCATCTCTTGCTTCCTGAACTTCAGTGTCCTGTGCACCTTGTCTCCAGCTTTCGCATTTCAGCGTTAGAAGGCATGTCTTTAAAGAGGCCCCACTGTGTATACAAGGAATGCAATATGCTGAGCTCATAGCAGCAGGATGGTGGCTGCCAAGGGTGGCGGGAAAGGCAGGTGATAGTCAAAAGATACAACCCTCCAAGTGAGCAGAATTCCATGATATAAACGCTGAGAGACAGTGATGGGAGGAGAGAGACTTCAGCCAACAACTGAAACAATCAGAACTGAGACGACAGAAATGCTCTAAATTTGGATCATGGGGGTTAAACCTCCGTGCATTAGAAAAATAAAACAGACGCCTATGTGGATGGATCTTAAGGCATATAAAGTATACCTCATTAAAGTTGTTTTCTAAATAAAGCTTTCTGCTTCCAAAGGAGAAAGAAAAACAAACTAACATCATTTTTAAGCTTATTTTTGGCTATTTATTTTAAATTTGTGGATTTTCTCTGTTGGCAGATTGCACTTTGCTACTCGAGGTACTTACAGTTCAGAGCTGCAGAGGGACCATTATCTTCATAGCAGGTATTAAGCTAAATATTGAATAAGTATAGCACATCTACCACGCACCAGGAAGAAATGATGGGTCATTAAAACAGAAAGTAATAACATGAAACTTATTTAGACTTTTTTATCTAAGCAAACATTCCTGGGTCTTTTCTCCTGTAAATTATACTCTTGAGAAAATAGTTTCCATTTTTTTTTCACCTGCCAGCCTATTATAGGGCATATAAATGAGGAAAATGGATGAAGGTGCCCACAAGGAAAGGCTGCTCCTAACTGGGGTCATCTCTCCAGTCTCCCACCCAAAGAACATTATTAAGTTACGGATTAAATCCTGATCCTCTCCACGACAAAAGTGGTGGATTCTTTTCTGTGTGGCTGTCGGCTGTTAAGCATCTCTTGGTCCACATTGAAGAGGCAGGTTTCTCCTTAGGAGTTTAGTAAAAAGCCTGAGGACGGGCATGGCACAGACTGGCTTCCTTGTACCCATAAAAAGCCTCAGAGAAGACAAAACAGAAACCAGGCTAGCAAGATGCTCAGCAGTTACAGCACTTACCGAGCAAGCCTAATGGCCTGAGTTCAAGCTGCAACCCGTAGAAAAGGGGAAGGGAAAGGAAGGGCTTCACAGAGTTGTCCCCTAACCTCCACAAGAACACTGGCGTGTGCATGCATACATGCATGCAAACACTCTCTCTCTCTCTCTCTCTCTCTCTCTCTCTCTCTCTCTCTCTCTTTAAAAACCCATGCTTCAACATGCTTCAATTCAGGATACCTGTAACTTTTCTGAACTAGAAAGCAAACAAACAAAACAAAAGAACTGAGATGGGCTCTAAGCTACGGCTTCCCTCCCCCTCTCTTCTTGGAGAATACATGAGGATCCTGGAATAAGAGAGGAGGGACACGAACTAGGTCAGCGAGGTTTCCTTTAAGAGTCTAGTGATTGGTGAGGACTTGGGAGAAATAAGGCACTTTAAGGAAAGCAATGACCCAACTGTCAGGATCCTAAAGGGAACTTGGAAGGCAGGAGCCACCATGAGCAGTCTGTCACCTGAGAGTTCAGCACGGACATAGAAGCTAACATCCAAACCCTCTGCCTGGAATTTTTGTAGACAGTAGGTTTCCTGTGCACCTCACGTGGAAATCTGTCACAACTAACAACGAACTGGCCAGCAGGGGACTTCCCCAAATCCCAACCTGAACCGGAAGCCACAGAAAAGAAAATTGCTGGCTTGACCTCCTGGTCCTCACATACTTCTCCATTGTGGCAATGACAGGCCAAACACCTTCAGAACATCTCCGCTAGAGAGGGCAAGCGTGTACTCACAGATGCACAGGACTACAAGGAACAGGAGGTAAACGACCAGCTCCCGCAGCATGCTTTTCAGGTATTTCTCCCGGTTAGTGCTGCGCTCCTCCATGAGTCTTGTTCCCCAGAGACCTTTAAAACAAGGAAAAGCAAACACAACAAGGTCATCTTTCTTTAGACATTTCACAAGTGGCAAAAAAAGAAAATGAAATTAATAGTACGCCAGTTCTCACAGGGAAATACAGATACCTAAGACTATGTAGGCAGGCAAACTGCACGTGATTCGGAAGTGAATTTATTTAGTATACACCATGTCCCACCCTCCTCAAAAGTACACGATCCAAGGCAACTCAGTCATCTTTGTAGCCTCTAGGACCATTAGCAAATCTTGTTAAAAGTTTAGGAGGGTGGGAAACAAAGGCAATTTAAAAGACTTGGCAACTGTGTGCATCTGCTTGGTAAAGGATACATCTGGTACCCTCCCTGCTAGGCCTGGCTAAGTAGACGGTGTGGCTGCAGGATAAACCCCTCTGCGGTTGTGACAGTGCAAAATCCGAGTTGTTGATCATTTCCATCTGGAAACATCTACTGAGCTTCTAACATGGTGGCAGAGAGACTCTGTGCTCTCCTGTGTCCTATAAGAAACACAGTGACCACTGACCACGCTTGGCCCGTTGATGCTTAACAGGTGTTTTCAAAGCCAATTAATATGGTTTTAAATTAACAGCAACCATTCATGCGACTCCTGTCTTTCTTTTTGGGAAAAACTACGCTCAGCAACCATGTTGTGTATTTCCAGCAGATGGAAAGTGTCGGGTGGTGAAGGAAAGATGATGTAACCCTCGGAGAGATTGCTGGAGAGAATTACCGGTTTGGGATTCGGCCAGCAGGCAGCATGGTGGCTGTCCAAGGTCCCCTTAATGAACAGTGTGGTTGAGTCTCAATGCTGGTTCATTGGGAGAGCCTTAGTATCTTCCCCCAAACACTAACTTCTCAATCCTTCCAGTTAGGCTATTAACAGAATCAAACCTTGCTCTCCCATGTTACCTGTAGCTCAATCTAGACTCTTGACCTTTACCTGCCTCATTAACCCAAATTCAGACCACATGTTAGCCAGAAACAAGCCACGGGAGAAAGGGGAACAGCATGGAGGAAATGAGGTATCATTAAGGTTGATAAACTTTTTAGGCCTTATAACAACACAAGAGCTCTACTCCATTAAACTTATATATTCCGTTTCCTTTACTTCCTTTTCAAAAATGAGCATCCAAACTTCACGGACACCGCGTTACTCATCGCAGGCTTCGCACTCTGAAAGTTGGACACAGTTTATGACCGGGCCTGCCAAGAGCTGGCATTTGCTCATGCAGAAGAAATGCAGCAAGGGGAATGTTTACTCATTGCAACCCTATTATATTCAAGAGTTTTTACAAACTTAGACGACATGGAAAGTTACAAGACAGGCTAATGCCGCAGTCAAGGCTCAGGCTTGGCGGCCTCGGTACGCCCGTTCTTCTATCTTAGGGTAGAGTTCTGGAGGCCAGCTCCACAGTGTCCACGTGGTGACTGCTAGTCTCTTTAGCATCTTTATTGCTACGTGGTCAGTGATTTTATTCTTCCCAATGGTTTATAGACAGCCATGCGCTAAGGAATAGACATAAGTTCATGCAAACGGTATTCTCTGACCTTTACATAAAAACAGACAAAAACGATGTCAGGTTTTTCCTCAAGCCAAATTTGCAATGAATTATGGCAATTTAGTTCAAGCCCTTAAAAGGAAAAGAAATGTCTCCCCTTTCTTATCTCTATTACTGTCATGTATTTACTTTTTCTAAACCACCCTACCTATCTCCTAAATATTAAAATTGTTAATTCCCCCACCCCCACACTGGATATATAGAGAGGTCTATCTTAGGAGACAGGGCCCCTCAAATAGGGGCCTACATCTGTCCTACGTGTCCACCACCCATGAGGACACAGGCTACCCTGCTACCCTTGAGTGAAGGGGCTTAGCCACTCCCCTATTTTTCTGGCTAAACCGTGGCTCTGGCCCTTAGGAAGGTTCCAGTATGGGAGTATCTGGAGAGGCAGCCGACACAGCAGGGAAGAAGGACTGTTGGAGACTAGTTCCCTGGGGCACAGCCTGCCCATCAAATATATTAAAAATTATATTTATTAAATAAAAAACCATGTCCAGCAACTAAATAATAAATATGCAAAGTGTAACACAATGAAATAGAAACCAGTCATCTAAGGAACATAGTTCGGATGCACGCTGCTGTAGGGAAGAGCTTGAAAACAGGCGACACAAAACAAGCCACACAGCAGGGCTCATTCTGAGTCCACGTGCAGTGGACTTGGACATGATCACGACAAGTCTGGGAGGAAATACTAAACAGAAGCACGCTGTTAGAAATATATCTAATACCCGGCCAGCTGCGGCCAGAAAGGTGAATGTGATGCTGCACGTACTTTGGCACAGCTTAAAAAAGGAAAGTTCTTCTACTTCAGATAAACTAGGGATCTGGATATACGGAGTAGTTGATATGGCTAATCCTAAATGTCTCGATGAGTCAACATTTAAAAACCAGGGAAATATGAAAAAATGACTGGCTAAAGTTAGGTATGAAAGCTGCAGGTACTTGTCATAGCAAGAACAGCTATGGGCGCCAATGCTCGTAATTAAATTCTGGTGCCAATATTTAAAAGTTGCGACCTTGGGGAAGTCATTTAAGCTATAAAAACCTTGGTTTCCTCATCAGGAAGATGGTATGAGGCTAGAGTCTACCCTAAGGACAAAACAATGAGGAAAACCCTGGGGTTGTAAAAGCTCCCAATATCTCCAAATATCCCTTATGGGACAAAAGGTCCCCTGTGCGCTCTTGAACCACTAGGCTGGTGATGAAGCACAAGTGGACTCTGGAGACTCGAACAGCGACTGGGTCAGTCGCTGCACACAGTGATCACGAGTGGCAGCTAAGAATGGAGAGTCATACTGGTTATCACTTTGGGGTGGTACTGTTTGGTATGGCCACCTTCAGACTTTTGCAAACCTCAATAACCTTCCCGATAATTGAATTCGCCCCTCTGTAGACATCAGAAAGAAAGGTGGAAGAAACGCAAGTTATATGTGCAACAAAAGAGTGGCAGCCACTAATCAAACGGTACACGTCAGTGACAAGCTTTGTTTCTTTCAGGGAAAATAAAAGCAATCCTCGTGTTCATTTGTGCCCTAGCAATATGTGACAGGAGGTGCTAGCTGTGGACAGAAATCCGTGTCTTCCCTGCTGGATATGTGGCTCTATTATATTCTTCAGCCCTCCTGACAGTATTGTTAGTTACGTAAATTGAGAATTTGCCGGTGCAGCAGGAGTCAAAGCAAGGGTTGTTTCCAAGGTGGTATGGGGCACTGCCATCGAATCATTCAGCTGTCCTTTGCTTCCTCTGGTTCAGGCTTCCAGCACCTCTTCACTGGCCTCCTGCCACACCTGCCTGGCTGATGTCTCCCTGCCTCAACCTACCTCTGGGAACCATCCAGGATCCAAGCTGCCAAGTCCGGTTCATCTAGCACGTTCTGCTGCAGCTGCGAAGCCTTCAACTACCTCCTAGTATCTAGAGATACAGTTTAATTGCCCAGGTAGATGCTATGTACCTCAGAACAAGACTTTGAACAGTCCTGCAACCTCAACTCCTCACTGCTAAGGAGAAAAGTCCACCCACTGTCCAAAGCACAGGGAGCACCGTTTGCTGTCCACCTACTATTCCTGGGGGCAGGAGAATGGAGACCGAGCCCAACAGATCCAGAGGGGTGACAAGGGAGAACCTGACGATCTAGAGTCACTAAACTCCTTTAATAATCCCCACTATCTGTGAATATAGCAAAAGTCACTTTCTGTCCCAATCCTTGGGGATTGTTTACATGTTATATATGCAGTTTTCATTACTGTTATCCCACAAGCCAGAAAGAAAAAAATCCACGTCTCACTCACTGTTAGTTATTGCACATTTCTGCGCTCTGATCTTTGGGAAAGAGTGATACGCTACTATAACTTATCTTCTTTTACAGCTGCTAGCAGTCCGCCATCCTAATACTCAATATTTAATACCTGTGGCTTACTTAATAAGCCACAAGAGGTCAACTACATTTCTTCCTAACAGAAATAAAATGCTCAAATTTTTCTATAATTAATAATTTCTCAAGTTTGTTCTCTTGTGAATTTCACCTTTGATAAAGGCACCATCCCATTATGTTATTATTATTGTTATTACCATCATTATTTTTAGAGTTTACTAGGTATTACTGAGGGAAGAGATGCAGAGGTACACAGGGCAAGACCCTGGAAAGGGTCTCACAGCTGCCAAGGCCTCTCCAGTGCTCTTCTCTCTTGGGACCTTGACAAAGTTCACACTGGTCAAGTATGCATAGCTCACTGTGAGTTTACTGAAATTCTTCCTTTAAAGAAATAGATATCTATATATGCCTCAATATAAAAGCATACTTTTATTTCATTGTCTCCCATTATTCAGTTCAAAGTTAAGTATATTACCAATCGCTCAAGTTGATTTTAAAACCATGTGACTTTCCATTATCTATTAACTTACAAGAAATGTGTACTTCACGTTGGTGAATACGTTTTAAAAGCACTTCTGACCTAATTTAAGATAGGAATCTGTTTCACAGGGTTCTAGACATTAAAATAAACTTTAGCGTTTCCCTTTTCTATCTATTGAAGTTACCCCACAGGGACGGTCTGCTTCTCACCATGCCCCACATCACATTAACTGCACACATATGTAAAAGCGGGGCCTAAGTGAACTTTTATTATGTGTAATATTCACGGAGTACAAGGCAGCAGGACGCGCTGCCCATTTTAGAGGTCTGCTCATTTAATTCTTGTCAACACTGGCCATTTCTTTTCCA
Organism: Alexandromys fortis; assembly: GCF_014885135.2. NCBI lineage: Eukaryota > Metazoa > Chordata > Mammalia > Rodentia > Cricetidae > Alexandromys > Alexandromys fortis. The sequence continues at coordinate 4,791,920 of NW_026067971.1, read as the reverse complement.
AAAGAAAACTCAAACTCAAGGACTGGAGCAGTTAAATGCCAGGTTCAAGGTCAAACAGTAGGAGAACCAGGATTTAAATGTAGGCCTAACCTGTGTAAACCACGCTGCTTCAACGTCACTGAGAACTGCAGACAAAGAGGGCGGGGTGGTGGTGGTGGGGATGACGACAACAAGAAATACCAGGAGGGAACTCTTAAAAGCTGGAGAATTATTTTACTAGGTGGCTGAGAGTTATTGAAACTTTTCCTCGGATGCCTCTGGTGGCAAAACATTGAGAGCGCGGGGTTCAATGTGCTATCGGAAAGTCCGCCTCCTCTCCAGCCTTGGGGAGAGTTGTGCACAGCGAACGCTGACACATTAACCAGCTGGTATCTGGAGAAGCAATCATCTTGTTGCGACGGCAGAGAACATTATTTTGAAACATACTTTCAGTCCTTAAACCCACGCGGAGTGGGGGTAATATTTTCTTTGCAAGTGTTTAAGAAATATGTCTAGAGTTAGAAATGGTCAAAAATGTGTTTCTACAGACCGTACTGTATTACTGCCAGCAACAACTACCCTCTCGACCAATCGTGCCCATCTAAAGGGCATCACTCTCAAAACTTGGGTAGCACTGTTGGTTCCTTCCTAGACCGGCTGAGGGGACCTGCATCGCCGCCAAATGAAAATCTTGGGAGCTGGAATAAACTACCTCCTCGTTTTGTGACACACACAGTTCCAACTATCATCAGCTGCACTAGAATATTCTCTTTTTGTCCACTACAAGTCCCAGATACTCCCCGCAAAACAGCTTTCTCCTATTTTCCAAAGTGTGCTAGCTCCTAATGAGAGGGGGAGGCGCCCGACTAATTCGCACCAAGGGCGCAGTGGAATTCCAAGCTGGGTACCGGAAGCCTGGCAGAGTTTGCAGAGGTAGGGAAGGAACTGGGGTGGAGACGGGAAAGTGAAGGACGAGGGGTCGAGGCCTCTGGAAAGCAGTTCTCCAGCACTCACTGGACGGCGCGGTCCGGTTCTTACCTCGCAGCCCGCGCACCAGTCTCTGGGCCCAAGCCACTCGGGGCAGCTGCCCATCCAGCGGGAGATGGCGATGCAACGGGTCCCCGCCGCCTGCGGGACTGGGACACGGCGCGCCCTGGTCCTCTAGCCGGCGCCTCCTCCCGCTCGGGTGCACGGTGCCCCGGTAGCTCCCCAGGGCTCGGCCGCGGGCTCCCGTCGAGCTCACAGCCGAGGAGGAGGCCGACCTGCGACTGCCCGGACGCCACTCCACGTCCATCTCCACCACCATTCCTCCTTCCTCCCCTTCCACCTCGTCGTCGTCATCGTCCTCCTCGGCCTCGAAGCCCGGGTTATCGCGGCTCCACGCCTGCCGGGAGCACGACGAGAGCGGAGGGGATGGGGAAGCCGAGGCTCCGGCCGGAGGATCCCGCGCAGCCGCTTGCCGGATGCGCTCCATCTCGATCTCCAGGCCCCGCTGCTCCCGGAGGCCTCCTGGGACCGCCAGGCCGCCCCCCACAGCCGCGCCTCCCGCAGCCAGCCGGCCGGGTCCCGGAGCTCGCGGCGCGGGCGAGCGCTTCGCATCTCCGGGCGGCTGCGGCTGCACGCGGTTGGAGTTCACCATCGCGGTCACTGGCGCCCAGCGCGCCCCGGGGCGCCGCTGCCCTCGGCCGCAGGAGCCATATTCTTTTCTTCCCGGGGTCCGCCGCCTGCTCCCCGCCTCCGCCCGCCCCCTCGGCCCGCCTCCCGGGGCCGGGCCTTGCCCGGGATGGCTTCAAATGGGGTGTGTGTGTGTTTGGGGAGGGTCCTGGCCCCCAGCGCACGCCCCGCGCTCCCCCGGCCAGCGTTCCAAGTGGAGCCAGGGTCCAGAGCGGCGCCCACATTCCTATGGGGTGGTTCGCGAAAGGAGGGAGTGTTTGGCCGGCCAGCTCCTCTGGAAAAGGAGGCCTGGATTTGTGCGTGCCTGCATGACCTCGAGATAATGCTTAGGCCCTGTCCATCTCCTGCCTAGGTTTACCAAGGCGCAAAAAGGAGTGTAAAAACTGAGACCTTCGCGTGGGATAGAGTGAACTTGTGAAATCTTGCTTAAACTGAAGTCTCTAGGCGCGCAAAGAAATCTACCCTTCATTTAAAAACAGGAACAGATCACTAAGTATGCCTCTCCTTGCCCTTGCCCTCATCCTCCTGATTCTCCGGTCTCCTCTCTCCGGAAGTCATGGGGATTTGAAGGACTAGGTTTTGGGACTCTCTCGGATTGCTAACGCCTGCGCCATTATCTCATTTCCTACCCAGCACTAGGCTCTGAGGAACGGAATCCTGCCTCAGGCCTTACGTTTAGCTTTTCATTCCTCATTCCCCACCCTATGCTCAACTGACACATCCAACTTAATACTTTGCAGTTGGTTCATGTTAAGCCTGCTGCTCCAAGCTCGGATTTCTATGGTGTCCCCATCTCTTTTAAATTTCACATCCCTGGTTGGGACTTCTCATCTCTCCCTTCACTTCTAAGGTTTCTCTTAGAGACATTTCTCATCTGCCTCTACTTTAAGTCCCTCATGGATCTTCTTGTTACGTCTCCCCTCAAAGGTTTCTCTGATAAACCCTCTACTAGTTGTTTGTTTATTTTTTTGAGACAGGGTTTCTCTGTAGCTTTGGAACCTGTCCTGGAACTAGCTCCTGTAAACCAGGCCCCTCTCAAACTCACAGAGATCCGCCAGCCTCTGCCTTCGGAGTGCTGGGATTAAAGGCATGAGCCACTTTTCATTCCCACTGGTGGTGGTGTCATTCCACACTGGAGCAAACGATTTCAGGCAGTCCCACCTCTCTTCTGTCATTCCAACACTAACCCAGCCTCACCTTAGCTTCAGGGATAAGACTGGATTGGAAGCCTTCAGAAGTGATATGGCCCCTGTGTTTTCCCATGTCCCCGCTGTTTCCAGATTATAGGGTCAGCAAATGGGCATGATCTGATCCTAGATTTGTTTGCTAGACTTGTTATCACAACCTACCTCATTCTGTGTTCAGTAATACAAATGTGTTTTCTCAAAGTGGGTTGGTTGCCCTCTCCTGAGGGCTCCCTTGACTTGCTGGCTGCCCATTTTGCCTGTGTGTCCCCTTTATCCTTCCTTGGATGCTTTCTCCTCTTGCGCCTCTTCCTCCTCCTCATAGTGGTTACAGACAACCATAACTGTATGATTTAAATTTAGTTGTTATGAGAAAGACCCAGTGACCAAGTATAGCCATATCCTGAGATGCTAGAGCTTAGGCATTCAACATATGATTTGGGGCCAGGGTATACACACTTCAGTTATAATGGGCCCTACAATATTTTTCTAGAATGGTCTGCCTATTGTGCATCTATCTGTGCAGCATTATTTGTTGACCCTGTGTGGATTTCCTGTATGTAAAATTAAGAACTGGGTAAGTTAAGTAGAATGTAATAATGACCCTGGTCTCAAGAGAAGATGGATCTAACAAAGAAAGGTGCAGCAATCTCCCACTGGAGAGGTCGGGATGCCCGTCTTTCCAGGGCCCTTTAGAGAGGCAGTTTCTGAGCTGTCCCACCTGCAGGGTGCTAACAGAATAGCTGCTTAACAGGCATCTTCCCAAAGAAGCCAGGTATGAGGAGAAAGCGCAGACTCAACCAGAAAATAGGTTCAGTCAGTGCATTGATTATTTTTGGGGGTAGGGACTCAAGACGGGGTTCCTCTGTGTAACTTTGGAGCCTGTTCTGAAACTCGTTCTGCAGACCAAACTGGCCTTGAACTCACAGAGAACCTTCTGTCCCTGCCTCCCGAGTTCTTGAATTAAAGATGTGCACCTCCACCACCCGGCCAGTGCATTGATTTTTAAATATGATTCAAAAACCGTAGCCATGACGTAAGGTGCTTAGAAATAGAGACCTTGCATTTCTCACACCAGTCTTACCAACTCAGAAATTCTAGAAATTTTGCTCTGGAATTCAGAATCTCGTTGGAGGCTTCTGACACCCTAGTGTGAGAAGCAACGCTGTGTTTCAGATGAAAGAGTTTTCACACAATCCGTCTTATAGCCCCAGTGATGATATCACCCAGAAACCACTCCTAGAAGAAGGTGCTCTCCTTCTTTAGTGGGTCTTTGTTTACATCCCACTAATTCACTATCAGCACCCTAGGAGCAGATGGCTTCATGGTCTGGGGGAAGTTACTTTCCCTTGTGCCTGTGAACACGGAAATAGTGCTAAATCCTGTCTCTCGGGTTTGCAGGATTTTTTTCCCAACTAGAAGACAGTAGGTCACTGCTGAGCGTGTGCCTTTCTCATCTGTCCTCGGCATCTCTTGCTAGTCCCTGTGAAGTTCCTTGCTTTAAGCAGGAGTGCATGGATGAGAAAAGTGCCTTTGTCAGGGAAGAACAGAAAAAAACAAATTTATTCAGTTACTTTCTGTTTACCTTGAATGTCCAATTGATTTTAGATAGGATGGAATAGGCAGACCTTTCATGGAGCTAAAGTCTCATTGGAGAGATACTCACCCTGAATCTAAATAACAGCAGAAGGGGAACTGTTATTTAGTATCTAGTAAAAAGTGGAAGTTTCCAAGTCAAGAGGGGATTCACAAGAGAGAATGGGTAGGAAAAGCGGGAGGACCACATCATGGAAGGTCTCAGAGCTGATAAATCACCAAGTTCATAAACTTAGTAATAGGTCTGTGTGTTTTTACAGAGTCAATTACTTAAAACAAAATGTGAAACATTCTTCCAAAAACGACATCCTCACCATTAAAAGTTACCCAGATTTCTTGAAAATGTACCTAAATACCTCAGAGTTGGATGTGTGTTTAAAAGAAAAGCAATTTTGAGAGAATCTATGCAGTTTTGGTGAACTATAACTCAAACAGTGCTTGGCCCCTTTTGTACTGAATCTTTAATCTTAGCTTTCCTGAGCTCAGGACCACTCAGTGAACATATTCCCTGCTCCAATGTCTTCATTCTTTCCAGTGTTTACTTTAATGGGTTTATCCCTTTACAGAGCAACTGGCGTTAGCTCAAGCAAGGCCTGAGGCTGTCGCTTTTTCTCCCTGTGGACAGAATGGCTTCCACAATCCTCTTGTATTAAAGACTTCAATACTTTAATACTGTAGGGAATGGATGCTGTTTGATTTCTTATCTTTGTCGTGGGCTTTTCTGGGGACACACAGTACAAATCCCACATTTAGTCTGAGTGCTGCTGTAGACATCAGAGGAACTTGCAAGCAGCAGCCTTAAGAAGAGCCCAGGTAAATTTAACTCACAGCAGGGCCCATGCATCCAGTGCCAGCACTGTTGATGTTGGAGATCTGTTGACTGGGTCACTTTAGTTTTCCAGTGAGAACTGGTGAGACAGAAACTGACCGAATACCCGTTGGGCTGGACATCTCCACCTTTAATAGGAAATCCAGAAAGAGTTCCTGGCATGTGTGGTGTTGCTTAGCAACTCACCAAATAGACACTGTTTTTCCTCATCTTCCCCCAAGGAATTACTTAATAACATTGTAGGGTAAACTTGTTACCACTCAGCATCTGAAATCATTATCAGAAAATCTGACATTGGGGCCATTATAAGGAGAAATACTTTTTTCTTTTTAACTTCGGTTTATTTCTCATTTACTTCTCATCGGGCAAGGCACAGACTGATGGCATTCTTCAGTCTGGTTTGGGTTTAGATTGGTCTGCCGAGTCTGCCAGGAGCTAACTTAGTGACCTAACCTCTTGTCTTAGTTTCCTGTTCAGAATAATGAAGTTTAACATCCACTTTTAGATCCTCTTTGGAATTCAGACTGAATGCTAACAACGGGATATTCTCAAATTCAACAAGCTTTTAACAAACGCTCCCAAAACATCAGGAGGAGCCATGCTGGATTCCAGGGAAGCAAAAATAAGATGTAAGCTCTGTTTTCAAGAAAAGCAAATTGTAAAACAGACTACCTGGAAGCCCCTTTCAATAGCTCTCGTCCCCTCTTTTTATACTTCACAGAAACTACGGGTCTCTCTAGACTCAGACACTCAGCTGCCAACTTCTCCTGGCACCTTCCTTGCCAACAAGCCCATGTAAACTCTTGTGTCATTTGTACCCTCTGTCAGTCATCTTCCTAAGTCAAATGCATGCCCAGGGTAAGTGGTGACCATGGTGACTTCTCTGGTGTCTGCAGCTCAGCAACCTGCCTCTTTTTGAGTGACAGTGGTAGCCAGACTTTCTGCGCAGCAACGATTCTCCCCTGTTCTGAGTGTGAATGTGACTCAGAGGTAGCCGGCACGACCTTTAGCATCCCAAAAGTGAGTCAGGTACTTGAACATGGCCAATCAGAGTGTCCAGCCCCTTTACCCCTATGATTGTATTTACTACTGAATACAGTTGCTAAGTTTGATCGGTGGTACTCAAGCCAGAATGTGGGTTATTTTTCAGCAAGTATTAAAAAGGAAACCTTTTTTGCCTGCTGGATTTATGTTACAATTCTAAGTCCAGACAAGCCACAGCCAATGTGTTGATACTCACTGAGGGAGAGTGGAGCCAAGAACACATACACTAAAAGTTCTTCACACAGAATGTGAGCACCAGAAGCAAACCAAAGCCAAATTAATGCTAGAGTGGCCAGGCTATCATAGAGTACACACACGCACACACACACACACACACACACACACACACACACACGCACGCACACACACACACACACCATCTTACTTCACATAGCCAAGCTGACCTGTTCTAGAAAATTATTTTAAAGTGATCTTTGTTTATGCTGCATTTGTTTAACTCTGTGAAGCTGTTATTCTTTGCCTGTCTAAAATACTTTATGGTCTAATAAAGAGTTGAATGGCCAATAGTGAGGCAGGAGCAAGGATGGGCTGGACTGACAGGCAGAGAGGAGAAATAGAGAGAAGAGAAAGGAGGAAGAGAAGGAGAGGAGGACAAGAGGGGCCAGCCACGCAGTTACCCAGCCAGTCCCGGAGAAGGAAGTAAAGTATACAGAAATAGAGAAAGAAAAAAGCCCAGAGGCAAAAGGTAGTCATGATAATTTAAGAAAAACTGGCCAGAAACAAGTCAAGCTAAGCCCGGGCATTCATAACTAAGGATAATCCTCCATGTGTGATTTATTTGGGAGCTGGGTGGTGGGCCCCCCAAAAAGCAAAAAGAGTAAAACATCACACACTGACCTCAAACTCAGTATGTAGCTTGAGCGTCTGATATCCCTGCCGCCACTGTCTGAACTCAGGAGTTACAGGTGTGCACCACCACACCCTTAATTCCAACACTCCCTAACTAGCACCACATCCAGCCGTGAAATAGATATCTTGTCCTGTGCCATCTCCTAGTTTGGTCAAGTCGTGTTTTTATCATCTGTACCTTTATTCAAGGTGGAACTATGGAACTAAAAACAGAGCTATTTCAACTACTGTGTAAGACTTTCATCTTAACTAGCTCTAATATATAATAAGTTATTAGCACTCTTTGGGCATGCTTGCTAAAAGACTTGAAGCTATACTTTCACCAGTCCAGACTTTCCCAAAGTGTATTGCATCATTTTTCAAATCCCTTTGACCCCAACATGAACAAGGATCTCAGCCTTCCAAGGCCCAGCAGACTTTACACAGCGCTTGTTTCATGTCCATCAGTACAATCACAGCTACGATGAGTCACAAGGGCTGTCTGCGCCAGCAGTAAGTTTGTTATTAGGTTGCCACAGGAGTGAAAGATTTAACCAGCATTTAATATTTATGACATTCTTCCAGGAAATCGTTTTGTTTTAAAATACAGATCCTGACATCTAACTCTGAGGCTTTCTGATTCTCTGTCTTTGGTAGGTCATAGAAGTCTGCATGGTAAGAAAGCAAAATAAGAACGCTGGGCAAGATATTTTGATACCATTTGAGGCCCTGAGTCAGTACTCTCTGAAACTATAGCTTTTCCTTTTTTGGTTTTCAAGGTACGGTTTCTCTGTGTAGCCCTTGCTGTCCTGGAACTCACAGAGATCCACCTGCATCTCCTCCCCAAGTGCTGGGATTAAAAACATGCACCACCACCTCACAGCTGTCCCAATATTTTTTCTTGGTCATATGGGAAGTGCACATAAGCATCAATGCCCAAACTACTTCTGAGGAGAAGTATAATTTTACATTCCCATCAGCTCTGCATGATAACTCTCTTCAATCCTCCACAGCCTCTGACATTGTTGTAATTTTTATATTATATTTGTCATTCTTATAGGTGTTTTATGGTTGAGTACTGTTATGGGTGTGTGTGTGTGTGTGTGTGTGTGTGTGTGTGTGTTCTTTGCAGAGCTGGAGATTGAACCTAGGACATTGCACATGCTCGGCACATAAGTGCTGGGCCATTGGGTTACAGCCCCAAATATTTGTAAATATCATTGAGCGTCTTTCTGTGTGTTAACCACCTGTATATCCCTTTGGTGAAATGCCGAAGGGCAGATCTTTTATCTATTTTCTGATTGCACTGTTGGATTGGTTTAAAATTTTAATTCTTAGGGCTCGTTAGTGTATTAATAATGGAAAATCAGTTCTAGTCTGTGATTCATGAAACACAGCTTCTAAAACACTGGGCTCTTCTCGGTGATAGGAGCGTGCTGGCTGGTTTTGACTTGACACAAGCTAGAGTCATCTAAAAGGGTGGAGCCGCAACTGAGAAAATGCCTCCTAAGATCCAGCTATAGGGTATTTTCTTAATTAGTGATGGATGTGGGAGGCCAGCCCACTTTCGGATAAGGTCATCCCTGGGTTAGTAGTCCTAAATTCTTTAAGAAAGCAGGCCGAGCAAGCCATGCGCACCCATCAATGGGGAGCAAAGCCAGTAAGCAGCACCTGTTTATGACCTCTGCATCAGCTCCTGCCCCCAGGATCCTGCCCTGTTTGAATTCCTGTCCTGACTTTCTTTGATGAACAGTGATGTGGAAGTATAAGCCAAATAAACCCTTTCCTCCGCAAGTTGATTTGGGTCATGGTGTTCATCCCAGCTGTAGCGACCCTGACTATGACAGGGAATATTACTGAATATGATGTGATGGTGATTATCTGGAGTTCCTGGAGAGATTCGAGATGGGGCTGCTGCCAGAGCAGTCAGTCATGGGGGGGGGGGGAATCAGAACTCTCAGCAGTGCTACTTTGCCTCTAAGGGCGGGTAGAGGCTCTGGGGACAATTCAAATGGCACTGGCGAATGATTGACTCAATCCTGACTACAATAAGACATCTTTTAGAAACCGCAGCATATGTGCTCCAGGGAAGCTTTCCATACCCACCCTCCCCACACTTCCCCATGCGCCCATGCCATTAAGCAGTTTCTGCATTGTATCGTTAGCAGCAAATCCGTACACATAGATGCCTTCTTGAGTTCTGTAAGTCTTTCCATTAAACTATTGGGTGTGACTATGGCAAAGTTGGGCATGATATGGAGACTCAGAACTTAAGAATGCCGAGCGAGACACGTGCTGTGCTGTGGGACTGAGCCTGTTGTCCTGCAGGAGCTGCGGTGCTGCAGGGCAGACAGTGAGAGAAGTGGCTCATGGCACTGCAGCTGCACAGCTGGAGAATTAGGTCCTTGTGTTCTAGATTCCTTCGTAGGATGTGTAATGGATAAACTTTCATGCCGTCTGTAATTTATTTTCACCCTTTTAGCAGGACAAAGTTTTAAATTTTGAAGAGGCCCAACTTAATAATTCTTTCTTCTTATGAATTGTGCTTTTGGTATTGAGTCCAAGAAAGCTGCTTAGTCTGAGGAATGAATATTTTCTCCTATTTATTTTATGGGATTATATATGTGTGTGTGTGTGATATATATATTCCACTTTGAAAGTTTTGTTTGTTTGGTTTGGTTTTTCTTAGTTTGTTTGCTCTCTGTTTTGTGTGAAGTATGAGAGTTTGGATGTGATCCTTCTTGTTACGGTTGCTTTTTTTTTCTGTCCTATGAATGTTTGGTTGCTCCAACACTGTTGCAAAGGCAATTCTTCTGCACTGCAATGACCTTACTCCTCTATCAAAAGTACCTGCACCCATTTATCAAGACCTACTTCTTCAGCCTCCAGTCTGCTGCAGGACCTGCACCTCTGTCCGGCTGCCAACACCACATGGCCTTGATCGTTGTTGTTGTTGTTGTTGTTGTTGTTGTTGTGTAGTAAGCTTAACACCATGAGGAGTGGTGTTATTGAGTATATAGCAAGCTATTAGTTACAATAATATTGAAATAATTAAATAATATTAAAATGGTATTAGTTGCAATATTATTTTTCTGTTATATTACAATATGTAAAATTATAATAATATTGTATTTATTTATTATCCATAGTAGAGATTCTTAAGGTCTTTATATTTTCATGTGAATTTTAGAATAAATTTCACCATATATCCAAACATTTTGCCTGAGTTCTAGGTAAGAATTGTGTTAATCTTCAGATAAATTTGGGGAGAATTGGCCTTCATATCTCTCTCGTTTTCTTCTTACAACATTCGTCATTAAGTTCTGAACACACTTCACTGGGGTAAGGATACCTAATTATTGAATTTTCTTTGGAACAGTTGTAATGGCAAATGGCATTCAATTTTGATTTTTGTCTCCTTTTTGGAATACAGGAATTCAATTGATGTTGATCTTGGATCCTGTGACTTTAAAATTTGGTTCGAAATGTATTTGTGTAGATACTGATGCTGGCTGGTTTTATGTCAACTTGACACAAGCCGATATGAGAGGACAGAACCTCAATTGAGAAAAAATGTCTTTGTAAGACTGGGCTGTAGGCAAGCCTGTAGGTCATTTTCTTAATTAGTGATTGATGTGGGAGAGCCCCGCCTACCGTGGGTGGGTCTGTTCTTGGGATGGTGATTCTTACAACAGTAAGCTGCACCCTTCATGGCCTCTGCAACAGCTCCTGCCTCTAGGTTCCTGTCTGGTTTGAGTTCCTGCATTGGCTTCCCCCATTGGATTATGATATCTGGATAAGTAAGCCAAATAAGCCCTTCCTTCCACAAGCTGCTTTTGCTAATGGTGTTTCATTGCAGGAATTGTAACCCTAGCTAAGGCAGAGATTGTGATTTGCCTTTTTCTTTTACATTGGGTTGCAGTTAAGAGATTGTCTTGAGTCTCAAAGGAGATGTGAACTTTGGATATTAAAATGTTGAGATTGTGAAAGACTATCGGGCCTTTTGAAGTCAGACTGAATGCATTTTGCATTACGATGTGATTGCAAGCCTATGGGGGCCAGGGACTGGAATGAGGTAATATGAGCAAGAATGGCCTCCATAGGCCCACATGTGTGCATGCGTGTTTTCTCATCGGCTGTATTGGGTTAGGAGGTGTGGCCTTGTTGTGCTACATCCAAAGTTTAGATTTCCAGAACACCACTATGAGACTGTATCTGGTGCAGAACCAGAGTCTTTATTGCGAGTTAATCCTATCCCTCCATATATCCAAAGAGGCAGCTGCGGCAACAACTACAACAGCAGCAGCAAGAACAGCATAGTAGTGACTCTGAGTCCCCCAAAGAGGGGAGTTTATATAGGGGAAGAGGTTTGGGAAATTCCAAGACTCTGGGCTTGTGATTGGCTGCTCCCGAGTGGGATGAAGGGAATTCCAGAATTCCAGGCGTGGGATTGGCTGTCCCCCTATCATGTAAGTGGATTTCCAGGCCTGGGGGAATTCCTAACTGCCAGTAATTGCCTGAGAAGAAGTCCAAGACTCTAGGGGCTCAGCGATTGGTCCGTTTCCCCTGCTCAGGGATTGGCTACTTTTGTATCGGGGGCAGAGACTGCTCTAATTCTGGGGCCAAACTGTGTTTCTGTGTTTCTTTCTTTGGTTCTTTTTATCTTTTTGACTCTAATTTGGGGACTAGGGCAAATTTCTTTGATATGCTCTGAATCTAGAGGCTAAGTGCGTTCTTTTGGTCCTAGTTTCAGAGTCTGGGGACTTTTCTCTGGCACTAGGTTCAGGTTCAAAGTGTCTCTTCACCTGGCTCTGGTCCCATCTTCGGGGTGTGTTTCCCTCCCTGGTTCTGAACCCAGAGCCAGGCTGCTCAGGGTTGTGCTAGGGCTACAGACTTACAGACTCACTGAATCTGTGGGGGCCTGGGACTCTCAGTTGGAGGAGCTGTGTCACTGGGGGATGGCCTTTGAGGTTTCAAAAGCCCATGGCAGGCCCAGTCTGTCTCTCTGACTGCTGGCTACTAATGAGAATGTAAGTTCTCAGCCCCCAAACCTACCTGCTACCATTTTCCCTGCCACGATGACTATGGACTAACCCTCTGTAGGCAGAAGCCACTCGTTCATAAAACAACAACAACAAAACCCTGACTGCTCAGACCTAAAATAATCACACAGAAACTAAGTCATTTGAAACACTGCTTGGCCAATAGCTTAAGTGTGTTTCCAGCTGGTTCTTACACCTCAGCATTTAGAATCAGTTTTTTCTGTAAGTTCCTATGTATGCATGAATGTGTGTGTGTGTGGAGGGGGCGATCTGAGGAATAAACCTATGACCTTGCATGTGCTGGATAAGAGAAAAACTGCATGCGTGTATTTCATCACAGTGGGAAGAATGTGTTAGTGAAGCTGAATTTGAATGCTAGGCAAAAATGAGGAGAATCACACTTTTTCAGTTAAGAGCAACCTCTTTCTTTCAGAACTGATGTGTCGTATTTAGACAAGTCACCTCTTGTGCAATGAGCCTACCATCCATTAGTGGCCATTTCCTGAGTCAGTTCTTATGGTGTAAAGTATGAAATACTCTTTTCTAAATTTGTCATTCTGTCTTCACGTGTTCTTAGTTGGGCATTTGCCTGCTAAGAAGAGTTTTTATTTTATTCTCTCTGTCTTCAAGTAGTAGGGGAAGAGAATAGAGACAAAAAATACCCAGGACAATTGTTTTGTTTTCAAAGATATGAGAGGCAGGAACTGAGTAAATGCTCTATAAAAGGATTCTGAAGTTTGTACCCCAGTTCTTTGGGAGAACGTGCCTTTCTTGGCTCACTAGCACACTCTCATTCTTGAGAATGTTTTTCCCTTCCTAATAAAAATGTCTACTTCTATTTTTAACCACGTATCTCTGGTCCAGTTCTTTGCCCAGGGACACAAGAACCTGAATAGTTAAGTAGGTGCCTATGGGACTCAAATCCTCACTTATAACAGTATCACTCTATCCATTAAGATTTAATACAGCTTGTATTAATCCAATACTGCTTGCAAAAACCCATTGCTGCCACAGTCCTTTCCTTGCTTTGCTTGTTGGCCCGAGGGAGGCCCTTCAAGTCTGCTCTTCGGTTCTGTGCATATGACCTCATCTCGTCTTTGGGGTGTTTGTTTTCATTTTAACAGAAAAGGAAGCTGCAGATCATCCTGTACCTTTCTTGGCCAAGAGCAAGAATTAACCTTTCCCTGCGATCCTGTCCAGCTATCAGCCTAGTGTCCCTTTGTCAGATCCATTGCCTTTGATCTGCAGCATGCTTGCTTTGCCAGCTGGCACAGCGGCACGTCGTCAATAGAGGGCACTGGAGGGACACTGCAGATCTGCACTCTGGCTGTCCCTGCTGTCCTTGTTGCTCCTAAAGCAAGGCTGCTAGGCCCTTATCCGCAGAGCATCCAGCAGAGCTCACAGGAGTGTCTTTCTCCCTCAGCTGCCCTGCCGGCCTCAGTGTGCTGAAGTCCTTCACAAGCACACTGTTAGGCAATTTCAGTTGCCAACCAGCCCCGACCAGGAGTCACCCACCAAACTCGTCTGCTCCTCTGCTGGACTGCATCTGCCTCCTTTCTATTGAGGAATTGTAGGGAGGAGCCCCTTCTGGGCAAACTGTCCCTTATGTGGGCACTCCCAAACCTATTATCATTAAAATTGTCTTTTGTCTTCTATTAACTCATTATTTCTGATAATTAATTTTTTTTGTATTAATTGTTCAAATTGGTTGTGTGATTTCTGCCCCCCGTATAAACCCTGTCTGACAGAGAAGCAGAGCGGTTTTTGAACTATGCCAGCACTCACAGATGTCATTTTGGGTATAAGATGCAGATGCCCTTGGGTTTCAGTGCGTGCTAACAGAAAAGAGGCTGCTTCAGTTCCGTGATGTGGGAGATGACACAACTGACTGTGACTCTTAGGGGCTGGTTGCGATGGCGTGTCAAGGAAGCAATACACCAGAAGCTATGAGTCACTTCCATTGACTTCTGGCGTCTGCAGGGACAAGCGATATGGGGTTGTAGTCTCGTATCCTAAGTGGTGTCGGACACCATCTCTGTCGTACAGTGATTTTCCACATGCATTTGGGCTTATGTCTGACCTTACTGTTTTCTTTCCTGAATGTTTGTATGTCAGTGCTGTAGTGCTTCTGGATTGTGTGTGTGTGTGCGTGTGTGTGTGTATGTGTGTGTGTGACAGGGATGGTGTGTGTGTGTGTATGACAGGGATGGTGTGTGTGTGTGTGTATGACAGGGATGGTGTGTGTGTGTGTGTTTGTGTATGACAGGGATGGTGTGTATGTATGAGTGTGTGCGGGGGAGCAACTAGGACAAATCCTTCCTTCCTTATTGCTGTTATTTCTTTTTAAAATTTTTCATTATATTCTTATGTGTTAATTTCTACATCAACTTCAAAGTTAGCCTTCATAGCTCTAGGAGAAATGTTTAATTTTATTTGTTATTTATGTATTTTTAGGATTTACTATTTTTAATTAATGTTATGTACATGTGTACTTGCATGTGTTTATGTGTAACATATATATGCAGTATTTTCAGAGACCAAATGAAGGCATGTCACAGGCGGTTGTGACCTACCTGGTATAAGTGTTGGGAACCAAACCCAGGTCCCTAGTTTCTGTAGTTACTTCCGATCATACATTCACATCTGAAGATATGGAGCTAGGAACCACAGATAAGAAGAGCATGCAGTGTTTGTTTTTCTTGGTCTGGATTGCCCCTCAATGTGATCTTTTCTAGTTCCATCCATTTACCTGCAAGTTTCATGACTGTATTCTTCAAAGTTGAATAATATTCATGTATCAGTTGAAGGGTGTTTAGGTTGTTTTCATAAGTTCTAGATGGGATATTTAGTTTTTTTTTAATTGATTTTTATTGAGCTCTGCATTTTTCCCTGCCCCCCCCCCGTCTCTCTTCTCCACCATTCAACCCTCCCCAAGGTCCCCATGCTCCCAATTTACTCAGGAGATCTTGTCTTTTTCTGCTTCCTATGTAGATTAGATGTATGGGACATCTAGTTTTAAAGACAAAAGGTGTGTGTGCCACTCGTTCTTCTGAAATTTCACATCTGAATGAAATTCAGCACAAATTTGTTTTCACCTCATTGAATTGTTTTAATTAAAAATATATATTGCTTCTTACCTACGAATGAAAGCTACAGAAAGGCAGGAAAGCCACAAATTTACTAAGCAAATTAATAGATAATGATAGAAAGCAGAAAAGTAGACTTAATTACATCCAGGTTTTCATTAGCTTTTACATTAGCTGGTGAATGTTATGATTAGGTAAGAATACTCCGTAAAGAACCTTGTGGTTCTGCCTGCTAACAACTCTCAGGGAGTAGCCCTTGTTCCACTGATCACTAAAATCCTAAATGGCTTTCACTAAAGAGGGCAAGTTCATTGAAACAGATACATTTTAGAAACTGCAGAGGAATTGTGAGAAACCAGTAAGAAATAATTGATACCACCAGACCTGCTACATTCAAGATGTATGATTTATTCACACCAACAAAAATAATCACAACAAAATATACACTAATTATAAAAACAAAGGATGTGGTGACATAGGCTGGTATAGGTTCTCTTTTAACCATGTAAAGGCATTTTGCTTGTGTCTACATACATTTTATTAAAAGAGTAACAATCATTAAGGTGCAATGGGCATTTGCATTTCCTCTACAGAAAGAACAGAGGCAAAGTGATGAAGCTTTTAGGTTACAAGGATTTTTTCATGAAGCAACAAACTAAGCTAAAGACCCCAAATATTATCTATTTCCTTCTCCACATACACAAACCCATTAAACCGAGAAATGAGCAGTTAATATTCTTGCTTAGCCCTTACTAATAGTTTTTCCTGTTTTCCTTTTTAACTAAAAGCAAAGTAAAGAACAGTGGTCTTGCCTCTTTTTTAATTGACCTCAGAAGATGAACTCTCTATTTCATGAGAAATGCGAAATTTCAGAGAGTTAGCATCTTCCTTGCTCTTCGAGCCTGGAACTACCTTGTCTTCGTGACTGTGAAACTCATGGCTCTCATGTGCCTGGCTGGCTCTGGAACTTTCCTTGCTGTCAATCCTATCAGACAGCTCAATGCTCTCATGACTGGCCTTCAGTTTATCTTCCTGGGATTGCTCATGGCTTTGGGTTTCCACACTTGGTTCATCCAGCTGACTTGATTCATGGCTGGTCTTGCCAGTGCTGTCCTGGTCAGAGGGCACACTCAGACGGTGGACAACAGGGATGACCTTGAGGACATCATCCAACTCCTTGCTCTTCAAGTGTGAGGTGAGATCCTCACCTATTTCATCAGAAAACTGAACCAGAACAAATGGAAGAATTACACAAACAGCCAAGGATAAGAGCATTATAATCCTTTATCTCCAACTTTTAGGTCAAACTGCTCTGAATATTTTAAAAATTTAACTGAAGAAGAAAAAAACCCTAGCATGTACTTTCTACTTTGTTTGTCACCATCATGTCAGCCATTTCTAGCTTACTAGGTTTATCATTTATGTCTGTGATAAATAAAACCTGTAGCCTCATCGTCTCATTATCTCTGACTTACAGAAAAAGACATTGAAAGTTAACTTGTAAACTGAATAGTAAATAACAAGGCTGAGTCTAATTCAGACCCTTTGATTACGCTCATTATAATTGTGATTTTTACAGTTCCTCTCACACACTTGGCTTCCAAATATGACCATTATATTTCACACAAAAAAATCTCTCTGCAGTAGTTATTGAACTAACATAAATAGTTGTTAAGTACTGCTTAGAGACTGGATTTGGAAAGACGGAACTGTGTGTGATAGACAAAATTAGAAAGACTTTAAGCATACTTTAAACAAGACTTCAAAGTAGGAAAAATGCTCTGTATTCAAAGGTCAAAAAGCAGACCTCAAATAAATGTATCGTGCTCAGTGAATAGCGAGTGAATTTGTAGACTCTGGTTTCCTAGAAGTGAGCTCAAGCCATAGCCATTCCATGCGTCTGACAAGGGATTTACCTGGTCACTGGGAATGTGGATCTTCCTAGACTTTGACTGCAGCCCATAAGCCAAACTATCGCCTCGGCCATCAGGGATTTCTACTGTAGGGACAACAGGAGTGAAAATTTCTGTTTGTGTGGTGGCCGTAATGGACTCATCAGACTCATCCGAATGGTGAGAGTCATCAGGCTGGTCATCGTCATCGGATTCGTCAGAGTCCACAGAGTCCTGGCTGTCTGCATGGTCTCCGTCATCATCGTCGTCATCGTCATCCGTGTGGTCCTGGCTTTCATTAGAGTTGCTTGGGAGAGTCTAAATTGAAAACCAAGATGCCTCAGTAAATGAGAGCTCGGGTTTCACCCTGTGCTAGTTTGGTTGAAATATTTTAATTTACTTTCAGGATCTTTGCAATTGCAGTACATTTCATGGTTTTAAGACAAGGAAATGGGCCTCTTTCTTGCTTTTTAGCACAAGAATAAATGAAACAGCATTCAGAGACACTTCTTTGACTTCTTAATGAAATGTTATTTTCTTAGATATTTTCAAGGCAAACTTAACAAGTATGATGTTCATATCGCTGGCATTTTCCATTGTAAATAGTGTACATTATTAATTTACAAAATTCAATGAGGTAATAAGCATAAATAAGGCTAGATTGATTTTTATCTGAAATGTAATTCCACAAGATATCAGATCACCTGCACCTTAATATAGAAATTAAAATCTCTCTCTCTATCTGTCTATCTCTATATATATATATAGTTGCCTCCTTATTATCGAGGATAGTCAAGACATGACTCTGCAAGGCATAGAAATACAAACTATAGCCAAATCAATGTCGTGAACTAAGGAATAAAGACTATTAAACTATAAATCTGTGAATATTATGGGTCTTTTAATCTAACTTTCCTTATCAGAGATCATCTGTATATTTTAATTGGATCTTAAGGGAAATTTTATTTATTTGCTCAGCACCGACCTACCAAATAATCTTTTAATATTAGCAACATAAATATTTTAAAGTAAAAAAATTGTGGCTTTGTTAAACACTGATGATCTGCTTATCAGATATTAGTTAAAACATCTTTAAACTCCCTTCATACTTTACAAGAGGCTTAAGGTTTCCAGCATCAGGCTTGAGCAGATATCTTCTGTGACACTAAACTTGTCTGCAGAACCTGTGCATTTTGACAGGGAATGAATGCATTTCCTCCCTGAGCAAGCTTTGGAATGGAGATGCGCTAGGACACTCGCTAGTGGACTGCAAGTCTGAAGGGAATGGCGCCAGCCACTTCCTCCAGGTCTCTTCACAGCGGGTTTCATCGCACGTGAGAACTTACTTCTTGCTTAAGGTCATCCGTTTCTTCAGAGGACACTGTATTCTGAGGAAGCAAGGCCACACATTAGCACACACGTTACATGCTCAGCTGCCTAATGCAAAGTTATTCTTTTCCATCTGAAGCAGGTCACATTTTTTCAGACTGACTGATGGTTTACAGTGGGACAATCATGTACTGGTCTTCTAGACACCTATTTACCTATAAGCAGGAAGAGCCCACTTAGTCTGTATGCTTTGGTTAGTCAGAGTCTGTTATTATTGTTTAAGGGTTTTATTTGTTTTGTTGTTGTTGTTTTATTTTGTGTGCTAAGTGTCTTGCATTATATTAGTGTATATATTGTGCTTGCATTATATTAGTGTACTGTGTGCATGCAGTACCCCAGGAGATCAGAAGAGGGCAGAAAATCCCCTGGAACTAAAGTTAACAGAAGGCTGAGAACTGACATCTGGACCCTAGAAACTGAACCCAGGTCCTCTGCAAGAGCAGCCAGTGCCCTTAATGGCTGTGCCATTGCTCCAGTCCTATTCTTCAGCTTGAGAAATCGAATAACAGTACCTGTGGGGCTAGGAGATTTTGCTTCTGAGATGGGTCAGGCTCCAGCCAGGTGGCTACAGCATCTGTATGTTTGCCGGAAAGCTATTAAAAAAAAAGTGTGTATTTGTCATTATTAGAACATAAACACAGGGATCTGTATGCCATGAGCTTTCCCCTGAAGTGAAAGTGTGACATATATTCCCGCTTCCTTTCAAAACTTCAGAGATCATTTTTATAACTTATTTTTTTGTTATTGATTCATTTAATGGCACTCCAAATAGCATTCATCGTGGGGCAGGTCTTCTTTCAGAGTGATTTATAAATACTGGTTCAGTCCTTTCAACCCCCTACGAATTAGACATCAGTACTTCCCTAATAACAGCACAGAAGAAACTCCACCGCAATGGGCTAGGTAGGAAGCAGCGGCAGAGCTGGCGTTCAAGCCCAGGCACGCTGACGGTCAGCACTGGCAATGATGTTTGCCTTGTCTACCTTTGCTGGATGAGGTTTTCATTACTATCGATCCCATCATTTTTCTCTCCATAGGACTAAAGAGGAATTCCCTAAGGCAATATTTTCTAAGATGGTGAGCTTACCCACAGGTAGCTATTTAAATGTATGTTAAGATTAAATTAAATGTAACTAATTTAAATGTAAATTAAGATGAAAAAAAAAAACAAGACAACTAAATCTCTCCATTGAAGTAGCCACTGTATGATTACTCAAAAGGCACTTGAGTCTAGTGGTTAGCAGACAGTCATAAATACAATGTTAAAGTCATTGCACAAAAGGTCCATTGTACCAAGCTGCCAATGGTGGAAACAGAACCTGGAGAATGACTAAGCTAATTCAGGAAGTAAGTATCCCGTGGTCAGCTGTGCTGGCCACACTTGGTCATGTCACAGAATAAGTGACATTTATCACATGGCATAAGTTATGTTTATAATGTAAAGAATTGTGCTATGAAGGATATGTAATCAAAATACATAGGCTAAAAAAAGATTTAATGATCTTAACATAAACAGCTAGTGTTAACCTTCGGGGGGGCATATCCTTAAACAGTTTTCCATATTTTCTTTTACTTCCATGTCTCTTAGGTCCTAAAAAACTGACTTCAGCTTTTCAACTATATCCTAAATACTGTTTGATGAACTATACTGTTATATCTTTTAAAAATGCGTTCTTATATTTTTAAATATTTCTTTTATTCTGTTTCTAAAGCACTAATTACTGCCCCCCTCTCTCATAGAAATGTTAATTTTCCTATTTTGTTAAATTATGACTCAACACCTGTGTTCTCAAGTCTGTCGGAAAACAGATAGGTCTACCCACCCCATTTATACACCCATGTACAAATGCCTCCCTGATTGTCTTTGTGAAGCTGCAGTGGCCCCCAGGCAACTCTGCATCGGCCCTTATTCTGTTCATCAGGAACTGAACTCTGTGTGCCTCTTTGTCCAGACTTGGGACAAGGCCCATCTGGGTTTGCCTGGCACGTGTTCACCTATTATGGAGGGGCAGTTAACCAAGGCTGTTCATCAAATAATTGTAATAAATACAGATGTTGGTTTGGTTTTCACTTTTGTCTGGGAAATGTGGTCTAAACTCTGCTGACAAGCACAGTAGAGTTAAACAGCACGAGCAGACTTTCTCTTTATGACGGGCTTCTTAGCAAGTATCTGGAGCAGTATTGTAAATATTATGGCCATACAAACAGCTCTGGCCAGCATCTGAGTGGTGTTCTAAATTCGGCCTCTGGGACTTTCTGCTTCTAGGCAAGCATGCTGACTCAAGGAGAGAGTCACTCAAGGTCCTAAGACCTGTTTTATATAAGTAGCAATAGCTGGAACATGCTTTTAGTATATTAAAAATCTAATTAAAAGTGAGTCTGTTCATTAAAAACAATGCCCTGTTTGGTACTGTCTCCGTCTGTACTCCGTAAGTACTTTGAAACACACAGGTCTGATTATGAAGATAAATAATAAAATACTGTTCCTAGCAACCTTCGCAACACTTGTGTATGTTCTTCAGTTAAATGATCAACCTAAAGGTGCTTACCAGCTTCTCCTCGGAGCTGCCAGAATCAGTCACCTTCACCTTTAAGATAGAAAAGTGAGGGAAAAAAAATACATGAGAGTGTGCCAAAACCCATTAACTTTCAAGAATTTTCTCTGAGATTCGGTTGTACTCACCGGGAAGGAGGAGGCAATGCCAATGAGGCAAAAGCAAATCACTGCAAATCTCATGGCTGTAGCTGGTCCTGCAACATATTTTGTGAGGAATACTTGGTATCTTGACAAGTTCAACATACACATGTCTCTTTGCACTACCACAATGCTACTGAGCCACTAATAAATTCTGGAATCTTTTCTGCATCTCAGAAAACGTCAGTGTGTAGGCTTTTGAGTCAATGTTTGTGTGCCTTTTCTTTCTCTCAATCTCTCACCCTTGGCAAGGGTGGTTCGGTTTCCCGGCTGCTGTTTATCCAGACTGTACATTGGGACCGTCAGAGCTTATCCTACCACCATGTGATGTCTCCAGCTCTCCACACCTAACACCAGTTTCACAGTGCTTTGATAATTAAAACAGTGAACTATGGTGGCAGCACTTTTTCCAAGGAGGAAAATCAAAAAAATTAAAAATTGCTTTTCCATTTTTCAAATTTGCATTTCAAATGTGACTTTTAACAAGTTAACACCATGCTATAAAGGTAAAAGAAAGATAACTTTGAAATTGAGTGAGATTTTTCCATTTGCAATGAAAAACACTGAGAACAGTCAACAGCTTTCCTGCGTGTGATAATGAGTCTACATGTTATCACACAAGGATCTTGGTGAAAGATTTAAAAGCCAGTGCAGAAGCAAGACATTGAGAAAGCTCCCACCCCACATAGATGAGTTAGTTTATTAAAAACGACAGTATCAATGATTTATATTAATATATAATACCTTTCTTTAATTGCCTCCCCAGTCATCCAGCAACTTTAAAATGATATAGAAATTTGCTCCAAAGATACATAGAACTTTGCAATGTGTGTGTGTGTGCGTGATTAGTAGCAATTTTCTCTGTCCTTTAAAGAACAAACTCAGTTTATTTTTGACTTCTGTGTTCAACTGCCTTTGCAGATACCTGGAAGCCTGCAGAGTATCCAACCTGCTTGTCCAGAGAGCCTAGAGCAGTGCAATCTGTCTGGCTGACGAGTGCTACGGTTAAAGCGTATTCTTTGGACTCACCCACGGAATCCAGCCGGGAGAATGTGCAGCCTCCCTGGCCAGCTACAAGCTTACCTTGGCTGGCTTCCTCCGAGAATGCGGCTGGCGAGAGACTGCAAAGCCGGGATGCTGATGCCTAGCTCCTCCTGTCCTGCTGCTGACAGCTCTGACCTCCCAGAATTTAAATGCTGCTCCAGACAGTCTCCACCAACCAGGGAGGCGGAGTGATGTGTCATGAGGTTTGTGCCACTGCTCAGCCCACCTGCTCCCACAACTTCCCCCTCTGGTTTTGTGGTTGAAAAAAAAAAAAAAAAGAAAGAAAGAAGAAAAGGAAACACAGAAAACATTACTTATGTACAACATCGTTAACTCCTCTTTGCATTTATGGGATGCATTTAGAATCCCGGCAGGGCACGTAGGTTCATAAGGAAGGAAACAGCTAATCATTCTCACAGATTTCATTTATAGTTGTTGAATTAGTGAATAAACATCAATGGGAGTGAGAGGAACTGGGGGACAGTCTCTTTTGACCTAAGTTGCAGGTAGAGGCCACATAGATATGCATTTGTCTCTGTCGGACTCACTGAAGACTAGGAAACTGCTGTTTCTGTAGGCAAGATTTTGAGACCACCCCCCTTTGTCTTTGTATTTGACGGCTCAGATCTGCTGGGGTACAGAGGCTCAGGTTTATAATCCCAGCACTTAGGTGATCCATCATGAGTTTGAGGCTAGCCTGGGCTATGTTCTGTGTTCCAGACCAACTTGGGCTGCAGAACGAGACCCTCCCACACATAAAATATAAATAAAATAGAAAACAGCAGTAACAGATAAAATGAAAACAAGACCACAGCTCAGTTTTGACACTTCAAATATGCAGGAGCATGTCATTTAGACAAAGCACAAAGTGACCCTGAAATTCCACTCGTGCCTGTGAAGTCATGCCCCGGTGACCCTTCGGAGCCGTGAATCTCTGTTGCACTGTTGGGGCAGCTGGGAGGTTATGGTGCTGATAGTCACATAAACTGTGTCAGCGTGTAAAACACTAGAGCGTGAGTTACCCCAGACAGAGGCTGCCTAAGCAAGCCTTTACGAGTGGGAGCTGCATGCCTGCTGGGCAGTGAAGCTGCAGGCTTTTAGGCCTCTGTCACCAGTGCCTGTGTGACCTTGGGCAAGTAGCCTTTCTATAGGACGCACAGTTAACAGTACTGGAGGGGTTGCCAATCCTCCCTCCCCATTTTAAAGAATGTGTACATTAACTGTTAGTGAAACCTTCTGCAGGGGCGAATGCAATGTCTTTACACCGGGATGAGGGCAGATGTAAGAGATCTTTAAGCCGAAGACATTAAACAGTAATCTGGATCATCTCTAAAGACAGAACTGAAGTTTCTGAGTTGTCTTTTTTTGAGTTTTATTCTCCAACATATATAAAGTTGGCTACTTAATAAGAAAATCAATTTTTATTATCTATATTAACAAGACTTTACTGAGAAATTAGAAGCAGATAAAATTATAGACGAAACAGAGCTGCTTTAAATATTTAATATTGTTCTTCAATTACTTCCTTTCTTCCCTTACCTGAAACAGAGAACACGCTCCTTATTAGATTACGTCTCCATTGTAAGAGGCGCACGGTAATTGAGAGTCGAGGTAGATCAAACCATTATTGTATTCGTTGTCAGTCCCACTTGCCAAATATTACTTTTAATGTGAATTTAGACTAAGTCATCTTCTACAGGGTTAGAATAAGAAGGGCAGAGCTGTTTTGAGCATTCGGCTTATCTCTTGGTTCATGGACTCAAAATGAATGAATATTGTTCATTTGACGGTCACTAGCTAGCGCATGCTTTATTAAGGCGGTACCTGTGACTATAAAATACAAATCACACAGGTTATAAAGTTGTGAAAACAGGCTTCTTATTTCTGCTTTTAAACACTTTTCCCTCCCTGTAAGCACAACGCCCGCAGGAGTCTGCTGTGTTTTTGGTGTAGTGAAGGGAAATTCCACAAATCCTAAAGGCAACAAGATGTCCACAGAGTTCACTGCAGTTTGTCCTGCGCCCACAGGGCTGACTCAACACGAATTAGGGAGGTGTAGGAATAGATTTCGCTGGAGCTGCTCACTTCCAGGTGAACCACGTGACCTTTCCCAGGTCTCTCCCCGCTGTAACGCCCAAGTGCCACACGGTGGCGGCATTTCTGGAAAGGTGACACCCTGCAGAGGCTTCAGCGCTTTTCTGAGCGCAGCAGGGGAAAACATCCTCGGAGGCCCACTGTGTACACCCGGCTTCCCAGAACGCCGAGTAAGGAAGTATTTCTCAACAGTGACCCGGTTCACAACCAGGGCCAGGGGCCCTAAGAACCAAAGCACCCCTGTTCTGCTCTGTCGATGCCTTCAGCAATCCTAGGTCGACACAATCCTCTTCCCTCTTCCTACACTCACGCCCCGGGCCCAGCTGTGTGAATTCACAGTTCAAGAATGCCGGTGCCTCTTGCCTTGGGTTTGCAAGATGAGGCAGTCTGCACTGAGAGCAATTCAGCCAAGTAGGGGAGGACAAAGTGCCCTTCTGACTCGAGGAGGCGCGTGCTTTTGCTTTCTGAACTCCAATATGCTGCTGACGTTTTCCCTGAGTGGGATTTTCCAATTGCTAGAATCCACACATTAAACAAGTTAACCCCGGGAGTGTTGTCTCTTGTATATCTATGTCTCACTCTCAGATAACTTTTGGTTGATAGGACCAAGAGTTTAAAATACCCAAATTCCTTGTAAATCTTGTCAATGGAAATAAAGAAGCTTAGCTGCAAAGAGTGATTGGTGATCTGAAAATGTAAACGCTGTAAGAAGGTAAATAGAAGCATATAAAAATATTGCTATTCTCTTATTTACATGAAAATTCCCACATCACTGGAAAAGTTAGGTGCTTAAATGTCACCTAGGTTGGAGGGGAATTTTATTATATTGACTCTTATCTGGAGGTTGCTAATTAGATTCTGCCAGGTATATAGCTTTCTCAGCGCTCTTGTCCCTAGATAGAAGATCCGGTGTCTCGGGGTTGTCTTGAGAGCTTGACTGGTCTGACAGAAGCCCAGTCTATAGACAGGGGACATTATTAATCAGAGCACCAGTGAGATTCTTAGCTTTAGGCATGAAATTAAGATGTTTTACAAACACCCTTAAGAAATACTACAAATCCTTTTATCCCATTGTTAAATAACATAGACAACAAAACCTGCCTCCTGAAAAGTGGCCTTCTATGGGTAAGCATTAATTTTGAATCTAGACAAAGGAGGAGTTTCACCTTAAAGCTTGAGAAATGCTACAGAGCTTTAAAAAAATGCTCACTGAATTGATTATTTTAATTGACAATTTTGGGTTAGAACACAAACAGGTTTCACTGCGAGATATTCATGCAAACATATCATTTAAGTTTGTTCTTGTTCTTTCTCATTCTCTTGGCCCCTCTTGCTGGTCATCAACAAGTCCTCCCTTTTGGTTTCATAATAAGTAGTGCATATTGCATCACCCTCCCTTCATCTTGTCTCACTGCTTCCTTTAGACCTCTTCCTCTTCTCTCAGGGGTCCCTTTCTACTTTTAGACCCTACACACACACACAGCCTCACAGACACATGCACATACACACTCTCACACATAATCACATACACAAACACACTTGAACACACACATATATACACACTCACATACAAATTTAAATCTATATTTGAGTCTGTTTTTTTTCTTTTAACATAAATGAGCTCTATTCCCATCTATTTTTCTATGGCTATCATAATTTCGTTCTTTATAACAGTAAAATCCCGTTGTGTGTATATGACACCTTTTTTTTTTTTATTCATCCATTGACAGACATAGATTGGTTCCACATTATGGCCTTTTTGAACAGTACGGCAATGTACTTGGATATGTAAATGTCTCTGCAGCGTTTTGGAATCCTTATTATATGTGGCTTACATATCTATAAAAAACAATTATCCATATATGAGTCTGGTTTATTTTGTTTAAGACAGTGATCTCAAGTTGTATGCACATTGCTGCAAATTACATAATTTAATTCTTTATGGGTAAAGCTCCATCCCATACACATATCACATTTTCTTTAACCATTCATCTGTTGACAGATATCTAGGCTAAGTCCAAAACGTCAAAACTATGAACAGGGCTGCAATCAATGCAGGGAGTCGGTACCTCTGGGTTTTGTTGACTTGGGCACGTAGTGAGAAGTAGCATAGTTCTGCTATGTGCTCTTTCTGTTTCAGGATTTCTTCTGTATAACAGTCATAGCTGTCCAGGAACTCACTCTGTAGATCAGACTAGACTGGAACTCCCAGAGATCAGCCTGCCTCTGCTTCCCTATTGCTGGAATTAAACATGTCACTGTAACCTTTCTAGTTGTTTTCTTTATTTTTTATTGATTTTATTGAGCCACATATTTTTCTCTGCTCCCCTCCTTATCTCTCCTCTCCCCTTCTACTCTCTCTCTCTCATGGTCCCCATGCTCCCAATTTATTCAGGAGATCTTGTCTTTTTCTACTTTCTACTTCCCATGTAGATTAGATCCATGTATGTCTCTCTTACGGTCCTCTTTGTTGTCTAGGTTCTCTGGGATTGTGAATTGTAGGCTGGTTTTTTCTTTGCTTTATGTTTAAAAGCCACTTATGAGTGAATACATGTGATACTTGTCTTTCTGGGTCTGGATTACCTCACTCAATATGATGTTTTCTAGATCCATCCATTTTGCCCGCAAATTTCAAGATATCATTTTTTCTGCTGTGTAATACTCCAATGTGTAAATGTACCACATTTTCCATCTCCATTTTTTTTTGGTTTTTCGAGACAGGGTTTCTCTGTGGCTTTGGAGCCTGTCCTGGAACTAGCTCTGTAGACCAGGTTGGTCTTGAACTCACAGAGATCCGCCTGCCTCTGCCTCCCGAGTGTTGGGATTAAAGGCATGCGCCACCATCGCCCGGCTCCATCTCCATTCTTTGGTTGAGGGACATTTAGGTTGTTTCCATGTTCTTGTTATGACAAACAATGTTGCTATGAACATAGCTGAACACATGTCCTTGTGGTATGATTGAGGATCTTTTGGGTATATACCCAAAAATTATATTGCTGGATCCTGAGGTAGGTTGATTCCCAATTTTCTGAGAAACCACCACACTGATACCCAAAAGGGCTGTACCAGCTTACACTTCCAACAGCAATGGAGGAGTGTTCCCTTTACCCCATAACACCTCCAGTATAAGTTGTCATCAGTGTTTTTGATCTTGGTCATTCTTATAGGTGTTAGATGGAATCTCAGAGTTGTTTTGATTTGTATTTCTCTGATGACTAAGGGTGCTGAGTATTTCCTTAAGTGTCTTTCAGCCATTTTAGATTTCTCTGTTGAGAGTTCTCTGTTTAGGTCTGTACTCCGTTTTTTTAATTGGGTTATTTGTTCTTTTGATGGTCTTTTTTTTTTTTTTTAGTTCTTTGTATATTTTGGAGATCAGACCTCTATCTGATGTGGAATTGGTGAAGATCTTTTTCCATTCTGTAGGCTATTGTTTTGTCTTGTTGATCGTGTCCTTTGCTTTACAGATGCTTCTCAGTTTCAGGAGGTTCCATTTATTAATTGTTTCTCTCAGTGTCTGTGCTGCTGGGGTTATATTTAGGAAGTGGTTCCCTGTGCCAATACTTTCAAGTGTACTTCCCACTTTCTTTTCTATGAGGTTCAGTGTGGCTGGCTTTCTGTTGAGTTCTTTTATGCATTTGGACTTGAGTTTTGTGCAAGGTGATAGATATGGGTCTATTTTCATTCTTAAACATGTAGATATCCAGTTATGCCAGCACCACTTGTTAAATATGCTTTCTTTTTTCCATTTGATATTTTTTGCTTCTTTGTCAAAAATCAGGTGTTTGAAGATGTGTGGATTGATATCCGGGTCTTCTATTTTGGTTCCATTGGTCCTCCTGTCTGTTCTTATGCCAATACCAGGATGTTTTCAGTACTGTAGCTCTGTAGTAGAGTTTGAAGTCAGGGATTGTGATGCCTCCAGAAGTTCCTTTATTGTACAGGATTGTTTTGGCTATCTTGTGTTTTTTGCTTTTCCATATGAAGCTGAGTATTGTTATTTCAAGGTCTGTGAAGAATTTTGCTGGGATTTTGATGGGCATTGCATTAAATCTGTAGATTGCTTTTGGTAAGATTGCCATTTTTACTATGTTAATTCTACCTACACAAGAGCATGAGAGATCTTTCCATTTTCTGGTGTCTTCTTTAATTTCTTTCTTCAAGGATTTAAAGTTCTTGTCATACAGGTCTTCCACTTGTTTGGTTAGAGTTACTCCGAGATATTTTGTGCTATTGTGAAGGGTCATGTTTCTCTGACTTCTTTATTGGCCTATTTATCATTTGTGTAAAGGAGGGCTACTGATCTTTTTGAGTTAATCTTGTATCCTGCTACATTACTGCTTATGAGTTGTAGAAGTACCTTGATAGAACTTTTGGTGTCGCTTATGTAAGCTATCATATCATCAACAAATAGTGAGAGTTTGATTTCTTCTTTTTTGATTTATATCCCCTTGATCTCCTTTTGTTGTCTTATTGCTTTAGTTAGACTCTCAAGGAGTATATTGAGTATATATGAGAGAGTGGACAACCTTGTCTTGCTCCTTATTTCAGTGGGATCACTTTGAGTTTCTCTCCATTTAGTTTTATATTGGCTGTTGGCTTGCTGTATATTGCCTTTATTATGTTTAGGTATGTTCCTTGTATTCTTGCTCTCTCCATCCAAGACCTTTATCATGAAGGGATATTTATTCTGTCAAAGGCTTTTTCAGCATCTAATATGATGATTATGTGGGTTTTTTTTTACAGATTGTTTCTATGGCAGATTGACAATTTTTTGTATGTTGAACCATCTCTGTATCTCTGGGATGAAGCCAACTTGATCATGGTGGATGATTTTTATGATGTGTTCTTGGATTCGATTTGCCAGTATTTTATTAAGTATTTTTGCATCAATGTTCATGAATGAGATTGGTCTGTAATTCAAAGAGAATTAGGAATGTCTTTATGTGGTTTGGGTATCAGGGTAATTGTAGCCTCAAAAAATGAATTTGGCAATGTTCCTTCTGTTTCTATTGTGTGAGACAATTTGAGGAGTATTGGTATTAGTTCTTTGAAAATCTTGTAGAATTCTATGCTGAAACTATCTGTTCCTGGGCTTTCTTTGGTTGGGAGACTTTTGATGACTGTTTCTATTTCTTTAGCAGTTATCAGTTTATTTAATTTGCTTATATGGTCTTCATATAATTTTGGGAGATGATATTTATCCAGAAGGTTGTCCATTTCCTTTAAGTTTTCCAATTTTGTAGAGTACAGCTTTTTGAAATATAACCTAATGATTCTTTGGATTTCCTCTGTGTCTGTTGTTATGTCCCCCTTTTCATTTCTGATTTTGTTAAATTGGATATTCTCTCTCTGTCTTTTTGTTCGTTTATATAAATATTTGTATATTTTGTTGATTTTCTCAAAGAACCAAATCTTTGTATCATTGATTCTTTGTATTGTTTTCTTTATGTTTATTTTGTTGATTTCAGCTTTTAATTTTTATTATTTCCTGCCATCTGATCCTCCTGAGTGAGTTTGCCTCCTTTTGTTCTTCTTGTTTGTTTGCTTGCTTTTTTAGAATGCCCCATGCTGATTTCTATAGTGAAATGATTAAACTAGTCGGCACTCCTCCAGCCATAAATAAAGGTGCTCTCTTCCCCCACTTCCTCATCAGCTGATTTCTCTCTGAGCTGTTTTGACCAGAGTGAGATGGGGTCTCAGTTTAATTTAACTTTTCATTTTCCTACAGGCTAAAGATGCCAGTCACACATTTTTATATGTGTACTGGCCTTTTGCATTGGCCTTCTGAGACATGTCTACTTCATTATTTATTGACTGACTTGTGTGGTTTTATGATATTTGGTTTCTTGGACCCTACATGTAGCACCCAGTATGTACTCCCTTGTGGTGGGGCAGGTACTGTGTATCTCTTACAGCTAGGGGAGGATAGGATGCCGGTCCTGCTTATGTTGGCCCTCATAGGGTGAAGTGAGAACACTCAGCTTTTTTCCAGTCTGCTCCAGCCTAAGGCTCATCCCAGAATTCCAGCTCACAGAACATTGTAGTTTTGACTCAGATTTCCCCCTCTATTTAGAAGTATTCTACAGCCAGATTCCAGAGTCTAATTCCCAGATACCTGTTCTAGGTTCCCAGAATGAGGTGCAGAGAGGGAGGGATGTGATTCACCTCTAGGGCTGCCTTGTTGCTGACTTAGCAAAAATCTATTTTAAAAGACCTTTCCAGCAGGCAGTTTGGGTGCTGGGGGAGGGGTAGGATTTTCCCAGCACTGCTCCTCCTTACCAGTGTAGTTAAGCCCTGTCTTTCATCCTCTCTCTCTCTCTCTCTCTCTCTCTCTCTCTCTCTCTCTCTCTCTCTCTCTCTCTCTCTCTCTCTCCTCTTACTCCTTTTCTTCTTACTCCTTTTCTCTCCCTCCTCATCCTTATTTGTAAGGGTGCCTAGGATTGAACCCAAGGAACTAGAGCCAGTCAGCCCTATCTTCTGCTTTGCTTCCTGTTCTACACTGAAATAGTCACATGCTCTACCACCAAGTTACAGTTTCAATTCCTTATATTTATTTGTTAATGTGTCATTGTTCACACTGGGGACACAATTAATGCTCTTTAAGTGAGAGGCCTTTTAAAGTAGATCTAATTAATTTTATTCTCAGATGACGTCATTCTTGTCCTGATGGAGCTGGTTATGCATGAAAATATATGAAGACATTTGACATTTGTGTAGTCACTGGGGTTAGGGGGCATGGTTGAGAAGGGAACTCCAGGTTTGAGAGACTCAATCAAAGAGCATTGTGGGATTGGACTCAAACAGGAAGTCTTCCTTCTCATCTATCACCCATCATAGGAGGGTCCAAATCTACACTTATAGCAACATTGATGCAGGCACTGGTAACCAAAGAGACTCTGAAGAGGACAGTGCTGCTCCCCACAATAAGATAAACATCTTGCAGCCACAGGCCCTTGTTTGTGCAGAAATCTAATTGAACAATAAGCAACAATGACAGATGTTTTGCAGAATGTATGGAGGGACAGAAACATTCTATGAAATCAACTCATGGGAATACTTGTTAAAATCTGATGTTTAAGTAATTCTGGGGAGATAATCCATGACACATTAGTACACAAATGTGATGATTTCAGTGCAGAGCAAAATAAGAAAACTAAAAGAGAAAGAGACCAAAGCTGAGCCTTAGGAAAGAGGCTAAACCCCACCTTGCTTGCTGTTCACTGTTGAGGAATCCTGGGACACACATACACGACGTAAATAATTTGCAGCACAAGCTTGATTTCTTCTTGAATCTTTAGTAAAATATAAGTTCCTATGTTTCTGCAGCTTAGGTGTCAATATTTATTTAGTGAAAAAATAAATTAATCTGCTACCATAAACCCTTGTTCTTAGGCAGGTTAAATGGCTCCTGACATTTTTTTTCTGTTTCTTTCATAAAGCCCCATCTTAAACATATCCACCAGATCCTGCTGAAAGGAACTTCTGTTTCTCCCCATTTTTTTTTTTTACAGGATTCTGCTCTCTGATAGAGTTGATCTGGCTTATTTTAAGGTCAGTATCAGCTCTAAGCTTCTATGATTTGTGTTTCGTTTAAGTTCCTGGGAAATACAATATTGACATCACAACAGGAGAAGCAGTCAGGTGGCTGAAACAGAAGCAGCTAATAGAGTCACGGATAGAACAGGAACCAGCAGGAAGTTGAGAAGTTGAGTTGTTTATCTATAGCAGAATATCATGCATTCTTTCCCATACTTTAAATAAAGATTAAAAACAAACAAACATTATTAAACTGGTAAAAAACCAAGCTGTTGCCGGGCGGTGGTGGCGCACGCCTTTAATCCCAGCACTTGGGAGGCAGAGGCAGGCGGATCTCTGTGAGTTCGAGACCAGCCTGGTCTACAGAGCTAGTTCCAGGACAGGCTCCAAAACCACAGAGAAACCCTGTCTCGAAAAACCAAAAAAAAAAAAAAAAACCCAAAACCCAAGCTGTTTTTATTTCATTTAACACACAGTCTGTGTTCTGTGTGTGTGTGTGTGTGTGTGTGTGTGTGTTACACACGGGGGTCAGAGGTCAACCTTAGGTGCTATTCCTCAAGAGCTGTCTACCTTCACTCAGGTAGGTCTTGCAGGCCCTAAGCCGTATTTCTAGAAGCATGAACTCATTCAACAAATGACTTTACTGTCAGTCTCTCATGTGCTGGAAATGACTCTCCTGGTTTCCCACAACATAGGTTTTCTCGGGGCATTTTCTCAGTGTGGGCCAGATTCTGTCACACCCTGAGTAGGAGATCGAAACCAAACCGATTAGCTGTTTCTTTCCTGGAAGAGGGAGTCTGCGGCTTTGGGGGCAGTTTTATTGCCACGCAGATCGGGCATATCAAGCCTGACCATAATCTGAGACGTTTTTAGATTTCGTTTTCCACGTTCACATCCTTTTCATTTCCAAGCATCCGTGGATGTGATGTCCAGACAACCTTTTAATTTCACTTTGCATCCAATGAGATTGTTGGAGAGTTATACAGAATGAAATCTTGTGACCAAACGCTGGGCCCTTTCTACCCATGCTGCCCTTAAAACAACTTCTGCTGCTATTCTTTCTATAAATATTTCCCCATAATCACAGGGCTCTCAGCATATACTTCTTTCTGTGGTGAGAAAAGCAACCACAAACCCACCTTTGCTTGTTCAAAACCGAGACATTCAAAATAATAATTACAATACCGACAATTGTATGTTTTGTGAGACTCATATATCGTACAGAATGTTTAAGTGTGCATGACGTCAATTAGTCCTAACAACGATCCTAATTTGGCATTTATAACGTGAATATTTTTCAGGTTCTTTTACTAGAAGCTAGTCATTTCTATTTATCAGATTTACTTACTTCTTGGACATAGATTGCAGGGATCGGGAGAAAGCTCAGTCAAGGAAGACTGCCTTTTAAGCACAAAGATCTGAACTGGATCCACAGAATCCTCCCAGGAAAGAAAGACGAACAAAGAAAACAAAGGGAAAAGAAACAGAAACAAAGCTAGCCAAGTATACTTGCATAGGCTTGTGGTTCTAGCCCTGGGGAGGTAGAGACGTTTGAAGTTTCAGGACTCATTGGGTAGCCTAAACTGCTTGGTGAGTCCCAGGCTAGTGACTTTGCCTCAGTAAATAAATAGATAGACAGATAGACAGATAGAAATAAAAATGTATATAGACAGCACAAGAGGAATAAAGCCTATAGCTGTCCTCTGGCCTCCACATGCGTGCATACTAACACCCAATACTACATTATACAGTACATACTACATTATATGTGTATGTGTATTATGTGTGTGTTAATGAGAGAAATCTCATAAAGAAAGTGAATTGTTTTGTCTGACAAGCTCGTATCTAATACAAATGAAAAACTTTGCATGTTTTTTCAACATATGTCACCCCGAAAGCTAATGACATACAAGGGTCATGAGCCACACAGCATGAAAGCATGTCATTGTACCTCTTTGTGGTTAACCAATACGAAGCATACTCTTACACACCGTGGGCTGATGTCAGCTGCATGCTGAATGCATAGGGCAATTGCTTTGAATACTTTTCTCAATCCAGTAAAGTACAAATGAATTGTTTGTATTTTGGCAGGTGCCATGGATAAAGGCACATTCTGTAGTTAACCTTGCATTACTACATCTGAACCCCTTCTAGTATCTAAACTAGTAGTGGTAACAGCGGCTGAGGCTCTAGCAAGGCTGCATCTTCCTCAAGGTGGTGGGTGGGAGGTGACAACATTCCGAGGCCACACTTCCAGTCTTCCTGGCATCCAGATGTGACTAGTTTTTGGCAGTGGGATGTATCTCACTCTCAGATAGAAGAATCCCTAATTGTCTTATGTATTTTCCTCACTATTTGTCCAAATGGGGTGATTTGGAAGCATTTTCGGAGGATCCTAGTGGCAAGGACCTGTCTTAGGTCGTCTGCTGACCGTGGACCATGGTTGGGTATCATGTGACTGAGATCTATGTTTCCCTTGACTTCAGGATCTGACATTAGTCAGATGTTGTCCTAATGAACACAATACTGTGATGTTATAATATTGCTCATCTACAGATTTGAGTTTGAAACTTGTGTCACTAGATTCACAGGACTAAGTCATGTGACCAAAATGTCATACTTACATATTACATGCGTGCATATTTACCACTGTGTTTTGCTTCCTAATTTCTAAAATCCATGTGATGTTACTAATATGCTAACTAGGATCTGGTTACCAGATCAGATATTGTGTTGGTGGTAAATTCTAGGAAACATTAAGTATTTTAAAGCATTCCCCCACCCTAACGTGAAGATAACCATAATTAGAGGAAGCGGTGGCCTAGGCCAGAAGCTGTTCTGCTTGGGAGATAGCATTTGACCCTTTCCTGTGGACTTCAATATCCTTTGACCCTTGGGGGATTTTGGTCTGGGGATCTGAAGCTGGTCAAGGGGTTAGCCAGAGTTCTCGGCACAGCCTCTGAAGATCTTCTGTGCTCCTCATTGGCAAGGCTGTCCCACCCACTCGTCTGGGTTGTGGAGGAAGTGGAGGCTGGGCCAGAAAGTGGCTTTTTTTCTGCTTTTAGCCATTTCTGCAGCACCTCAGACTTGGGTTTCATCTTTATTTTTGTTTATGGAGAGCTGTTCCAGACACAAGCTGTGGCATTTTAATCTCCAAGAAGATTTCAAACGTGTCTTGTTTGATCAAGTTCTGTCTCTCAGGAATCCACTTTATACCCCTGGCATCCTGACGTTAGAAGGAGAAAGGCAGAGCTCACTCAACTCCTATAGTTATGGCTGGCATGTAAATAAATGAAAAGCATTTTGCTTTTCAATTTTTTGAAAACAATAAAAAATGTTTATTATATTTAATATAGTACATTCATTTTTTTCAAAATTAAACATACTATTTTCACAGAGCTTTAACAAATTGAGGCAGCTGTTGTTTCTTATGATCCTGGTATCTATCCTGAGTGTCATCCTCATAGGCAGAAGACAAGGTGAGGCGCTTAGCCCACTACACAGAGGATGCAGGGACACATGGCTGGCTCTGTTTCAGCTTTAAAACTCAAATTCTAGAGTTACAAAAAAATCATAAATATAGACACAGGTGAAAATTATGGATTCAAATAAGAAAGACTCAGTGGGGTCGATTCAGAGGACCCAGGAAGCAGCAGTAGAATGGCACCATGAGAGGAGGTGTTTCTTCATGGCATCTGGATGTTTTCTCATCTGGGTATGCTTTTAATTGGGTGTCAGATTGAAAGACCTCAGCTTCATAAGCCCTTTATCTTTACCAAATTATGGTGATTCAGGCATGTGAGCAAAGTCAGCCAGGCATTGGGACAATCTGTCTGCCAAGTAATTTTGTAAATTAAATTTGTGTTCATTAGGTTTGTTGTTGCTGTCATTGTTACTATGAAGAATAACTGTGCATAGTTTTGAGGGTGGGCCAAGGGCTTAATGCCTGTATCAGCATAATTGTGGTATGGAGATCTCTCTACAGGGACAGAGTGTAATATGATAAATAACAATAATTGATGGTGTCATAGTGTGGGAGATGACAATGAAGAAAGTGTGTGAGGGACAGTAATAAGTTGTGTCTTGAACCAGGAAACTAGAGACAAACTAGGGTTTCACAATTCCTTTTAAGATCACATCCTCAATGTCCTACAGACACCCTAAATTAAATAGGCCTACCATCTCAACACTTCCACGTTGGGAACAAAATCTCCGACATATTCATCCTTGGAGGATAAGACATGTCCAACTAAAAGTAGCCTTTTATTAGAAAATGGCAACATCCTCCATTTATGTATCAGCTGTGACAGTGAAACTGAGCCATTGTGAAATCCCTCTCTGGTCTGCAAACCATGAATAGTTAGTGCCCGGCCCTTTTCAGAAAAGGATTGCATCTTTTTTTCTGAGTGAAATATACTCTTCCTTATATCTATCTGGGTTTTGTTTCACTTTTATGTGAGTATGTGTGCATGTGTAGAAGTAGGTTAACATGTGTGAGGGATACACATACATGTATGTGTGCTGTGGCCAGATGTGGTGTTAGGAGTCTTCCTCTATCCCTCCCCACTTTGCTTACAAGCTGAGTCTCTCCCTGTGGCTACTCTAGCTGGCCAGCTTTCCCTCTGAGATCTGGAATTACACGCCAGCCTGACCTTTTTTATGTGTTCTGGTGTCTGAACTCTGTCCTCATGTGAACAGACGGTGCTTCACACACTGAGCCACCATGGTTGCCCTAGTCCATTCTTCCTCTCAGATGTGAGTCATCCTTGCCAGTAGTTCTGACCCTGTTGTTTCCAGTCACATGAATGTGTTTTTGAGGAATGATGAACAGTATTTTATATATAGGGTGGATGCATGGATTATTCCTCCTGGTAAAGAGTGTCTTGCATTGCAATCCTCACTGGCTATGTCAAAGATATGAGGGATGTACATGTAATGATATTCAGACCCAATTTTTATTATAAGTAATAGGTTTCACATTATAAAATCTTATCAATATTAAGGTGTTTGAATTTATGGAAGTTGTAAATAGCACTAATATACCTGACACAACTCAACTGAAACTCATGAGTAACTTTGACTGTCTTCTTCCCAGGTACTCACATAGTGATTCTCTATACTCCTGTCTAACCCAAAGACCTTTCTCTGGGGCATGTGTGTGGTACATATGGGTATTCATATGCATGTATTCACATGTATGTGTAGGTATGCATGCATGTGTAAGCATATATAGGTTGATACCACTTGTCTTCCTCAAGCTCTTGCTACCTTGTACATATGCAGTGTCTCCTGCTTGAATCTGGAGCTTACTATTCGTCTAGTCTAGCTAGCCACTTTGCATTACGTTTCTACTAGTGCTAGAGTCAAAGACCTGACATCCAATTCTGACCCTCGGGTTTCTGCAGGAAGGGCTTAACCTACCGAGCCACCTCTGTAGCCTGACTCTAAGATCTGGACACAATTTGTGCACCAGAGAATTTTGATAAAAATGGTAATATCAGATATGCCTATTACAGATTGTTGTTAAAAGTTTTAAGTATTGTAAGATTCTCTAGATGAGTACTGGTGGTGATTCTTGCTCTAGTTAACACAGTGAGAAACGCGACAGAAATCGCATAGCTTTTGTTTTGTAACATCCATGTATTAGGTATGTGCTACTGAGTATCAAACCATCTTGACATCACTATTATAAAATAGCATGTATGTCCACTCCAGTATCTCTATGGGGCAGGATGTGTACCTGGGGCTCCTGTTGAGAGTCTCTACAGAACTGATGAAGTGTCACCCAAGAGGGAATGCTTGATTGTGGAGGTGTCGTTTCCAAGTCTATGTGGCCATCAGCAGGGTTCAGTCCCCGTGGGCCGTTGGGCTGAAGACCCCAGTGTCTTTTCATCTGGAGGACCCCTTCTCTATCAGAACAGCTTCCATTACAGCATGAAAGCTAAGATGGCAATGGTGGAAGCAGCAGTGAGTGGGGAGTGAAGGTTTTCTGTAACCTTGCTGTGGAAGCAGCGTTCTGCCACCAGAGTGTGGCTGTTAGGATCCCCACTGTGTCCTGCGGAGGGGACTACGAGTGGACCCAACCACGATCCCATGTCATAAGGGGCATTTTAGAGTCAGTGCATTAAAAGGTCATGTATTACATATGTGTTAGAGTTAAATAAAAGAGATCTTTTAGAGATCAAGACTTTTAAATGAAAGTGTAAATTTTGGTGTTTTTTTGTGAAAGGTGTTATAATTTAGCTTTTTCAAATAAAAAGGAACATGTGTGTACATGCATGTAAACATAGGAAGTGTATGTAGAATGAAGGAAATGGCATGCCTCAAGTACACTATGGGCAACAGTTCCATTTGCGGAGACTCAGAAAGAGGTGGACATAGAAGAGCTTCCACAGCTCAGTCTAGCTCTGCTTTCTCTCAACATTATAAGAAATTAATTACAAGGTTGCACAAGGCAATAATCTTCCAAAGGCATAATTATTTAATAGCAGAAATTAAATTCAGAATATAATTACCTCAATATCCAAGCTTTCCTGCTTTTCAACCACTGAATTCTTAATTTATTTCTAAACTAAATGGTTTTACTCAAATAAATTATTAGAACTTTAAAAAGATTATTCATACAGATGTTTATAATTTTCTCTACTTATTCCTAGTTAACCTTATTATGGAACCAAGTCTATCTAATTATGTCTGGTTATGAAAGAGATTCTTAGTTACAATAAGCATCAATTTGATTTAATCCTATTGCAGATGCCTTGTTTTGAATGTTTTTGCCTTTTTGAAATTCAGGCCAATATTTAATTCCAATGCAACCCAAGTGTGTTTTTTAGGAAGTGATTGCCTTGTGAGGGGTTTGGCTTCTGAACGCTCAGATTCCTCTATAAAAGGGCTTGAGAGGGGTCAGGAAGATGGTGGGAATGATAAGGAAACTTTCCAGATTAGTATGCGGACCTGAGTTCAGATCCCCGCCCCAACATAGAAATATAAATCCGTAATCCTGTTGCTAATAGAGGAAAGGGATGGAGACGAAGATTCTAGAAGCTTCTTACCAGGAAATAAAAAGCTGAATCAGTGAGCTCTCAGTTCAGTGAAAGATCCTGTCTCAAAAAAATAAAGAAGACACCAGACATCAATATCTGGTCTCCACAGTGGCACACATGTGTGTGCTTTTGTGCGAGCATGCACACATGCTTGGGCGCGCGCACACACACACACACACACAACTCTCTCATTCTCACACACGCTCAAACACACACTCTCAAACAACTCTCTCATTCTCACACACACACATACACACACACAAGATTTTGGAAAGGGAAGAACTGTGTGCTCATTTCTGCAATAATGGTGACATGGATTTATGGGGATCATTATTTGCTTTCCTGTTGAGACTTGAGACCCTTTTTAATGGAGAGAACTCAGGCCTTGTATGGCAAATTTGACCACAAGCTGCTTGCTAAGGCCATTGTCGGGGAACACATTACTATATTTTGCTAAATGGACATGCACTCAAGCTGCCTTCTAAGTACTCAGATTTGTATCCATGGTTTTGTTCTGCCCTCAGGTTTGGTCACAGATTCTTCTTATTGTAGGGGTGGCAGTCAATGAAAAGACTCGTGATTGCCTGCAGTGCCCAGAATAAGGCAATGTTGAAATAGGAGCGGCGGGGCTGCGTCCCCGGCACCCGGCCGCCCGCATGGCTAGTTTATGCCCGAAATAATTACACGAAAACTGTATTCTTTCAAACACTGCCTGGCCCGGCTAGTTCCAGCTTCTTATTGGCTAGCTCTTACATATTGTTCTAACCCATTTCTAATATTCTTTGTAGCCCACGAGCTGGCTTACCAGGGAGGATCTTAACCTGTGTCTGTCTGGAGCAGGAGAATCATGGCGACTCTTTGACTAAGCTTCTTTTTCCCAGCATTCTCTTCTGTATACTCCGCCTACCTAATTTTCTGTCCTATGAGGACCGAGGCAGTTTCTTTATTATTACAAGACCCACCTCCATCAAGGCAACTGTGCTATTAGATCCGAAATGGGCCACTAAGACCTCCCTCTCAAAGGCTCGGAGAACACCCTGATGGAGGGGGCAGAAAGAATGAACAAATCAGAGGACAGCGAGGTGAACTGAATACAGATGCTTTCCGTCCATGGTGTGAGCATCACTTGATTACTTCCAGATTTAGCCCTCCAGTGCTGCCGGCTCTGGATCAGAGGGATTGATGGTGGGGTAGGTTACCTTCTCAGCTTCCATGTCATTGGCTTGGCTAGTTTCAGTTAATGAGACTGGAAGGAGGGAGGGCAGCAGGAAGTGGGGGAGGCCAGGTTTCTCCTGCCCTCTTGTGTATCTACTGAGCAGTATCTCTGACCATGGCTGGATCCTCCTTCCAGTCCCAGCATTCCTGGGATGACCTGTTTCGGTCTGATGAAGGGTTTGCAGCACCTCCCTCATGTTGTCTCCCTAAGCCTGTGGGACTTCTCTGACCTTTTGTGTGACAGTATCCTGGACTGAGTCCTTTCTGCCCTTTGTATTTGCCATAACTTCTAGTTTCTTGGACGGATGCAGGAAGCACAGGGATTTTTAGAAAAATATTAAGTAATCAAGGAATCAAGCTCACCCCTTTGGCATTTACCTCAGGAAATTTCACATTAACAAACCAGAAACTGTTCCTCTAGCACTAGTGTTTGCTGTATGGCAGGAACCTGGTCGCCTCTTCCATGTTCCCAGGGATAATGGCAGGAAGAGTGTGATCCTAAAACACCATGGTTTCCTTTGTTTTCCCAGTGAGCACAGACAATTTGCTTTCTGACGCAAGAGCAATGTTATTATTTCTATTTCAATAATTTTTAAAACCAATGTGATGTGAATAAAGGAAATAAGGAAAAGGGAGTGAGCTGTGAAGTGGTGAGCTATCACCAACTTCAGAATGTTATTATGTCAGGCATTTGACTAAGCTATATATGTGTGTATGCCTGAGACCCAGTAGTCACCAGGTTAAAGATGCAGGTTATTACCTCTCAGAACTGAGGTATTTGAGGGCTGGAATATGGCTCAGCTGGCCCAGGGGTTGACTGGTATGCACAACACCTGGAATTCAATTCCCAGCAATACATAAATGGGAGATGGCGATAAATGCACACCTTTAATCCCAACAAATCCCAAGAAATGAAGGCAGAAAGATGAAAGCTCAAAGTCATTTGGCTACATAGATAAATGATACGTGTCACTGTACCTTAATCAGAGGGAGGGGGAGATTGCAGTGCAAATCTGAGTTTGATCTCTGAAACCCATGTAAAGGTAGAAGGAGAGAACCATGAAGTTATCCTCTGACCTCTATGTACAAGCTGTGCACATATGGAACCCCTCATTATATATATATATACATGCAAATAATAATAATAAATGAATATAAAAGCAAAATAAAGAAAAACAAAACATGACACATTATTTAGAGCATTGTAAAATCTAAACTATGGAGAAAATACTTAAACATCTAAAGCTATAGAGCATATTAAAGGAAGGGACTTGTGTTGGTTGATGACAGGTTTTATCTTACAAGAAGAGAGCAAAATCAATCACAACTGGGAGACTAAACTGTTTAAACTCAGAGCTCCGTTTGTCAGTATGTATTATACCTACATGATGGGGAGACACAACTGTATCCTGTGAGAGCATTCAGTAGGATAAGGGGCTCAAACCTGTAGTAAATCAAAACTACTAAATATAGATAAGCGATATGTTGAGAAATACTAGGTCTGGAACCATGGTTAATACTATTTTCCGTTGTTTCAGAGAGGTTTTAGCTTACTGAAGTCGTATGACATCTCTTTACAGATGGAAAGTCATGAGCTGTTTATGGTAATAAGCACATGTCCTAACTGGGCAACATCATCATTTCCATGAGCAGAACAAATGGAGCTTTTAAAAACAGTTTAGACAGGAAGCCCTTGATATAAACTGTTCTTGTTCTTTCCCCCTCCCTTCCTTCCTCCCTCTTTCATTGTCATTGTTGGGAATCTTGCTCTGCAGCAGGCTGTAAACCTGGTTGTGAGAGTGTTGATGAGTGTTAGGATCAACCTTGAACTAAAGAATAGTTGAGAACGGCTGAGCTGTATGATTTGTACATGTGTTCACATCCAGGGAAGTACAAATAATGATATATTTACTTTCAGAGAAGTTATCGTCATACTTTCTTCTTCCAGAATTAAACTAATATTTGTTGACTCAAATAAGTTGATGTTATCATCTCTGACTCACTTGGCTGGAGCAACAAGTTGACATGCCACTGTGGGGATGGGTCCATCACTCAATGGCAGAGAGAAAGGACAGCACTGTGATCAGGAGCTGATGAGCACTGAGTCCATACTGCCTGTGACTACTTCATAGTGAACCAAGTGATGTGTGCATTCATTCATGTGTATGTATGCTTTATTGTTTTTATAGGATCTTGTAGAAGGATGTTTTTGTCCTGCCAAGTCCCACAGTTGTTCAGTCCCAAATAAACACACAGAGGCTTATATTACTTATAAACTATTTGGCCTAT
Organism: Alexandromys fortis; assembly: GCF_014885135.2. NCBI lineage: Eukaryota > Metazoa > Chordata > Mammalia > Rodentia > Cricetidae > Alexandromys > Alexandromys fortis. Next base: position 4,749,440 of record NW_026067971.1, on the reverse strand, counting down.
TTCTCAGGCTTAATGCTAACTAGCTCTTACAACTTAAATTAACCCATAATTCTTATCTATGGTAGCTGTGTGGCTTGGTAACTTTTCTCAGTAAGGCATTCTGATTTTGCTTCCTCTGCGTCTGGCTGGTGACTGCATCTCTGCCTTTCCTCTTCCCAGAATTCTCCTAGTCTGCTTGTGTCACACCACCTCCTGTGGAGTCTGTGTGATCTCTCACCTAAGATGTGGCACAAGCTTCAAGGAAGAGTGCCCGCAGAGAAGGTGTGTGTGTGTGTGTGTGTGTGTGTGTGTGTGTGTGTGCTATGCTTTCTGCATCGGAACCCTTGCACTTTTGGCACTACCTGCTTATGTTCCAAGGAATAGAGAGTCTGGTTTCTTCTGGAAGGGAAGATAGTGTGTTTAAGTTTTCAGAGTCTACTGATGAGACATTGCCATACACAGGAGCATATGATGCTAATGGGGGAAGATGGGTTAACAATCAAGGAAAAAGGTTTCCAGGTTTAATCTGGTGCTTAGTAAATGAAAAACAAAAGGCAAACTTAATTACGTCATTAAGGCAAATTCAGCAAAGATGGGACAAAAATAAAGGAGAGAGATAAATGGCTGTATCTTCTTGAGATTGGTTTGGGGGAAGGTTTAAAAAGGAGTTAAAAATATGGAGGAGAAACAAAGAATTTATTCTGCATAGATTGCAGAAATAAAAAAGACTGTAAACTGTGTAACTGTTAACCACACTCACCTGCTTTTATCTCAAAATGCCATAAACTCATAGCCTAACTAAAGATTTATATCAAAACTAATGCCAAATCATGACTAGCATGACCATCCACATACTCACACCGGGGACATCTGCCTGATGGAAATCTATTCTCATATATCTTGTATAATGATTCTAAGAATAATCTGCACCATTCAAATAAACAATACATGCTGGCTGTTAAGCAATCTTTTCTGTATAAAGGATGAGCCTCATGCCTACTAAAGACACATTTAGTTACAATTCCTTTGAGTCTCGTGTCTGTTTGTCATTCGCTGACTTCTTACCCACCTATTCCTGAGACCCTGTCCTGTTGGTCCCAGTGCCCTGGCAGAGACCCTGGTCCATCGTAGATGGCACCCAATGTGAAACTCAAAAGCTGTGCTTTCTTCAGACACCTCTCTGGATAGGTAAGCTATCTCTCCTCTCTCCAGAGCACTGCAGGCTCACTGATAAAAGATCACCAGTTTAAGAGGGCAAATAGGTAACAAATAAAATCATGGGGCACTCTCATTCCAAAAGTAAAGACCTGTTGCTCTCTGTCTTGAGTCACATGCTTGAAGGCAGAGAAAACAAAGTCTCTAAAAATTCATTAAATGACTTTTATGATTTTATTTGAAAAGCGAGTCCTTGGTTTCCTGAAGAGGGGACTCTTTCTCTGCAAAACTGGAAAAGAGTAGGAAAGGAAATAAGAAGGTAGTATGAAGAGCATGGCCCTGGGGAAGTCCCTACCCTGCATTTTCTATTTCGGTCCAGATAAAAAATCTTTTAACTGATAAATCAGAAATGGAGTTTTTAGCTGAGGAAGCTCCTTCAGAGCAAGACAAGGAGTCTGATAAGAATCCTAAAGACAAAGAGAAAGAGAAAAGGGCTTGTAAAAACTGTTTGTCTGAAAATGATACAGGAAGTAAGATAGATTTGCTTAAAGCAAATCCTGAGGAGGACGGGTATAAAGATGAGGAAGATGACTGGGATTCAGAAGAGGAGGCAGCTGGATATCATGAGGGTGATGAGAAAGAGACCATTTTCATGATCAGGATCCTCCAAGAATCCACTCACTAGCCTCTGCCCCCCTCCTTATAATAAAAAACCAGAAAGAAGGAGGGCATTGCCTCCCGCTCTAGGCTTTATGGAAATGATGCAAGAGACAAGGAGGACTGGAGATATGCCTTTTTTCCCCCCAGTTACAGCATTTGATGATGAGCAACCATAATGGGAACCCCTGCCCTGAAAAACATTAAAGAAATTACAAACGGCAGTTAAATTTATGGGATCCTCCTCTCCCTGTACTCTACAGATTTTAGATATGATAAGAAGTATATGGTTAACACCATATGATTGGCATCAGAAAGCAAAATCAATCCTGTCTCTAGTACAATATGTCATTTGGAAAACAATATAAAAATGGAGCATGGGATATAGCTCAAAAATCTCTCCTAAAGAGAGGGGCAAAACCAACTATGGGCATCCTTCAGGTAAAGAAAAATATACTTCTTTACAAGCTCCAACTAAAACACCAAAATAGTTTTTAAAAGAAGTTTCAAAATTAGCTGTTATGACTTGGAAAAAGTTACCAATAGGAAAAGGCAAGACCACAGTCCTCGCTGGTATTAGACAAAAAGCAGACAAGCCAAATGAGGACTTTATGGCTGGATTAGAAGAAGCTTTGCAGAGAATGCTTCCTCCTTCAGAAGAAACTAAAATGTTATTAATACAATTAGCTTAGGAAAATGCCAATTCCCTCCGCAAAGAGCTTATAAGACCAATCAAAAAGACAGGGATGAAACAAGATTAGATTAAAGCATGTATTGATGCCTCACCAGCAGTGGTACGGCCTATTCTGCAGTAGTTAAGGGACAAATGTTCAATAATACCTATATCCTCTGTAGGTAAGCAGACAGAGCTCTAGAAGATGAGTCAATGGTTCACCTCAGCGTGCAGGCACATTGTACTGAACTGACAAATATGGCCAGCTTAGACTTCAGTTTCAGAACTTGGGAATTGTACTGAAATATTAAGTTCTAATTGGGTGGTGGCGACACACGCCTTTAATCCCAGCACCTGGGAGGCAGAGGCAGGTGGATCTCTGTGAATTCAAGGCCAGCCTGGTCTACAGAGCAAGTTTTGTGATAGGCTCCCAAACTATACACAGAGAAACCCTGTCTCCAAAAACAAAACAAAACAAAAATTAAATTGTAGCTAATAAAACGATACTTATAAAATAAGGGCAGTATTCAAGAAAAGCCTTGACTACTGTTTGGAATAGTAATTACTAAAGACAAAACTGCGAAAACAATTCTCAAACATTCAGTCATGAAATGAAAATTTGTCTTCATAAAGTGAAACTCATTATGCAGCTGAGAGACAAATTCAGCAGCTTCCCCCATTCTAGCAGCTTTGTTGGAAGGATCTAATTTATTGTTAGGCATGGTTATCAAGCTAAATGTAAGCAGGGAGTTTATAATGACATGCTGTAATGAAAGCTTTATGAATATGGTCTCTCAAAATACATTCTTATAGCGTGCAGAGATTTTAGTAACCTCAGCATACACATTCTCCTCTTCTCACTGAGTTTCCCCTTTTGGGGTAGTAAGCATATTAGGGTTTCTGTTTTGAATACCTTAATTGGCACTTTACAAGATCCATATGTAAAGAAAGGTCACCTGAAGGCATCTTAATACTGTGTCAGTTGACCTGACGACTGGAGGCTGATTAATAATTAACAAGTAGCTAGCCTGCAGCCCAGACATGTCCACCAAGAGCATCATTTGTGTCCTGGGCAGGTTGGAGAAGAATGAGGTGAGATTTCATCACCCTACTCAATGCACAATTTATGAATTGTTGCTTCTAGAATTTTGCATCTGATAGTTTTAGACTGTGTTTGACCTTGGATAATTGAGCTAATTGAAGAAAGTGGAATCACAGATGGTGGGGCAAGCATTATGCAATATTTTAGGCAGTGGTAACCCTCTACCATAATAATTTGTTTTCCACATTAAAATTTCACATCTTTTAGAGATATTAAAGTATTTCATATTAACACCCGAGGGTACTTATCACTATATAGCTATCAAGACAAAGATGAGCACCAAGACAACACGCTAGGCATATTTTGATTGCCTGTTAAATGTAGGGGGACAGATTCAATGCATAGTATCTAAATTCCAATTTTCTACTTACATTAAGTCAGCACAGCATAAACTGTTTACTTCACAGAAACTTTTTTAGTCTTCAGAAAAATTGTGTCTACATGTGTGTTTATATATGCATGGGTGCACATGTGTGTGGGTCCACATGAATGTGGGAGGCAGAGGTCAAATCTTACATGTCATTCTGCAATGGGTAGTTTACTTTGTTGAGACAGGGTCTCTCACTAGCCTGGGATTTTCTGAGAAGATTTGACTGGCTGCCCAGCAGGCTCCAGGGACCCAGCCATTTCTGCCTTCCTAGTGGTGGGACCATAAGGGTACCACTAGGCTTGGTTTTTGATATGGGTTCTGGAGATTGAATTCAGGTCCTCATATGCACATATTTAAAGCTGAGTCATCTCAATCCTCTAATGAATTTCTTCAGAAGCAACCTGAGCTCGATGACAAGGTGTCCCATCTATAGTTTTAATGCGAGAGCCTACAAACCTGTGTAAAGCAGAATCCCAGAACAATTTTCTATCGAGCCCCATCCTTTGTCCGTATCTATTTAGGATTCACTGGCTCTTTTAAAATCTGTCTGGGCCTTGAAAGACAGAAGCCAAGTATCTCACAATCACGGTTATGACTATGCAGTCATAACCGTGGTCCCAGAGGCTGCTCCACTTACGGCTCCTCTCACGCTGTGGTATTGGCACCAGTCCAAGGGTTCATTTCTTTTTCTCTCTTGTTTCATGTAAGTATGAACATTTCTTCAAAATAACATTGCTACCCTTGTCTAATTCCTTGGTTCCTTCGTCAGCCAAAATATTTAAACACACACACACACACACACACACACACACACACACACACACACACACAAGGTGTTGTAGATAGCACCCCATCAACAAAGATTTGGATTTTTAATAGAATTATAGAACTACTAACTTCCAACCAAAAGTTAAAATTTAACAAGTGGGTTTACCCTGGCTGCACAGCCTACCCACTCACTCTTTCTGTTCTCTCTCTCCCTGGGCTCTGCTCTTCCTGTGGTCATTGCCCTGCTAACTCATTCTGTTGTCTCCTGAATAAATCTTGGAATGCCAAACAAAGGACAAAGAGAATGGTTTAAATGACTGAAATTTATTTTTTCATGACAATGGAGGGGAGCAGGCCACAGTCGAAATGTGACAGGGATCGTCTCTGCTTGTTTGGAATATGGTTGCCTTCTTGTGTTTGTGTGTTTACAGGACCTTCCTTTGTGTTCTTATCTCCTTCTCTGTAAGTGCAGAGATATTGGGGTATGACCAGCTTCATTTACCTGACCTTACTTTACCTTCATTCCAGCTGGACTGGGACTGAATAAGCATGGGATGAGACCGGACTCTCTGAACATGGCGGACAATGAAGGCTGATGAAAAGCCAAGGACAATGGCTCTAGGTTTCCATCCTAATGCATAAACTGGCTGTGTGGGAGCCTAGTCTGTTTGGATGCTCACCTTCCTGGACCTGGATAGAAGTGGGAGGACCTTGGACTTCCCGCAGGGCAGGGAATCTGGACTGCTCTTCAGTCTGGAGAGGGAGGGGGAATGGAGTGGGGGGAGGGG
>NW_026067971.1:4620984-4743731 GCF_014885135.2 Alexandromys fortis | reverse complement strand
AAAAAAAAAAAAAAAGACATGATGTTCAGTCTGTATGTCAAATAAAATCCAACCACAAAAAAAAAAAAGATTCAACATGCACATTTTTTGGAAGACAGAATTCGTCCTATGACAGTCTTCACATCCCCTCTCTTGGTCTAGCCTTCATCCATGACAATCTGCCCACCCTTGCTCTAGCCTTCAAATACTTCATCTCAGCTCAGCATCTCATGAAAAACACCCACTCATCAATGACTTCTCTTGTAGAGACTTCTGATGTAAACCACAGCTCGGATGAAAGCTTACGATTGCAGTTTCTCATATAAGATGGATTAAGTCGTACAGCAGCGTTCGCTTCACCATATCTCCATGTTTACAGGAGAGACACCTGTGGAGTCACTGTCATGCAGTTCCCACAGAGCCTCTGGAGAGCAAACGGTTCATTTTTCCATCTATGAACTCACATGTTTTCTCTTTTTACATATTTGAAATGCAACAAGAAATTTCAGTGTTGCTAATTTAGTAGTAAAAAGAAATACTACTTTTAATGTTTTATTAAAAGCAAAATTTTGTTCAGTTTCATCAATAAGTTAAAGAAATGTATTTGACTTCCTAAACCCTCCATCTTGGAAATTCTCCTTTAGTTTCCCTTTTGGGGGCTTTTTTTTTTTTCAATTCAAGGGGACTCTCATTAATTCACCTTTATTGATTAATTACATTATATCATCTCTAATCTTTATGACATTCCTACAAAATAGATATCATTAAACATTTTACAGATAAATTATAGGTCAAGGTCCTAGTCATATTGTGTTTATCAATAAAATATGTATTTGACCCATATCTGTTAGGTTCTTACAATTCTACTCTGTTCACTATCCAAAAGCAGTAAATATACAATATTTACACTTTGAAACTTTAAGGAGCTGCAGAGTTCTTGTGATCTTAGTCTGGTCCTTGAGCACTGGGTTTCTGTGTGAGTGTTCTTTCTCCCCTCATAGTTTTGAAATTGAAGAATCAGCATTCTCCTTCACTTCACAATTTTCCATTTATCCCTGGTTTCCTGGTTGATGTTGGTTTACATATTATCCAACTCTTGGCCAGCCTTTTCTGCTTTGGACAGAAAGAAAAGTTATTCAGCCAGTCAGGGTCATAAACAGCAGCAGGAGGTGCTGGACAGTTGGGGGGAAGCCGTGAAGGGAAGGAGACCTGGGACAATGCCAACGGAGTAAATAACTGACACACTGTTCCAGGAAGCAGGGAGTCAGTGGGGATGTTGGGAAAGCAGAAAAAACATCCACTATCTGTGTAATAGTTCAGTGAACATTCACAGTCTATGGAATAGCTGAGCACATCTGCAATCTAGGGACTAGTTCAGTAGAACTTCTGCAATCTTGGGACTAGTTCAGTCATTAAACCAAGATGAAAAACTAGTAGTAAACAAGAGAAGGAGTATGGTCATGGGTCAAAGGAAGTAAAAGAAGAGAATGATCTAGAAACAAAATGGTTGATTGTGTTCATATAAATGTTTGTTCATGTCTCAACAAGTCACTAAGGTCCAGTTAAAATGACAATTTTGGGTTTACCTCTTTGTAATAAGATATGATTGAATTATAGGCATCTAAGGTGAACACTGTTTAGTTTATCTGAGTTTATTTTTTTGTCTTTCCGACAATTGTTGAGGAGATAGAAACAAACATAACCAGTGGATGATGAATATGGAATGCACCTAAAAACATGGTGGACAACTATATTATTATTGTCACCCAACAGAGAGAGAACACAATGGCACAGAAATGTCAAGTTCTTTCCTGTGACCCCAAAGAGTAAGTTATACAGCAAGGATCTGAGTGGCTGCAATGTGTCAGGACAGAAGAGCAATGCCAGAGTGTTAATAAATGGAAACACAAAGTCTACTTACAAGGCAATCAGAAAGAGCCTATCATGATGCATTATACTTCTTTATAGGTCATCCCCATTATAAAACCATGTAAGATTACCTCTGACTGTTCTAATCTAAATTCAGTACTGATACTGCTCTCCTTGCCTAAATACTTAAAGAAATACATGAACAAAGTCTTCTACTGCCATTTTTCCTTTTACTTAAATAGTCCTGTTCTCAGGATATTTCCATCTTACTGGACATGGTGTCCCATTCTAGGTCATGCTTCAAAAATTTTTTCTACATGCTATAAGGATTTATTTTTATAAGAACTACTGGGGAGTAGAGAATGAAAAGATATTAGTGAAAGGATATACTTAGGAGGAAATATTTTACAATCATGTCCAGAATGATATATATATGTGTGTGTGTGTGTGTGTGTGTGTGTGTGTGTGTGTGTGTGTGTGCCGCATATAAAGAGTAAAGTGATTCTGTGGGGCTTGGGATTAAGGGGAAATAAATGAGGATTGCTTATTGAATTTATTTTTGATAGAGTGATGTCCTAGAAATCCAGAGAAGTAATGGTTGTGATCATATTAAATTTGATCAAATTAAATTCTGATCATATTAAAAATTATTGAGTTTTGCTCTCCAAATAGGTAAATAATGTGATAAGTGAATTATAACTTAGTAAAGCTACTTAGAAACAAATGCTAATAGTTATATAAAAAAGCAGTAATTTAAATAACACATAAAAACTGCACTACAATTTTTATATCTCAGGCAGTTAGAGAGATGAAATGGTGTTGTATAGAACAGGTCTTTCTCATGACTGATTCTTCCTGTGTGTATAATGCAGGGTATAAGCATAGGCTAGAAACTGTACTTCAATTTCCTTCTCAATGTCCTGGTTCTTTAGCTTAAACTTTCACAAGAGAAGCACAACAGGACGAGGACGTTAGATCTGTGTGCTTCCCAAAGTGTTTGTCAGTTAGTACAGAATGTCCAGATCTCTGCATTTTCCATTTGTTTTATATGATAGAGGATAAAAGGCAACAAAAATGTCCACTCTATATGAAGGCAAGAAAAAGCTACGGCTAATGTCAGCGCACTGGGAACATGGGGTTCTACTAATTGAGGGTTTATTGAAAGTGCCTATTATTGAAGTCCTAATTACACCTCATTATATCTGTCTAGTACATGTGGCCAGTACAGACACTGAGGTCATGGACTAGGCTGCTTTTGGGGTGCATTTTACTAAAATGAAGCAAAATAAAAATATAGAAAGCAGTTATTTTCATTTACTGTTAATACTTTTCTAATAATGCAAAGATAATTCATATTTTATCAATTTTACTTTCATTAATTACGTCACTTGGGAGGTTTAGTTTTAAGTTTTTATTATATTTTAATGATATTATAGTTAGAATTGGCAGAAACTTTCTATTACAAATTAATTTAATTACTTTGAGGTCATTCCTGCTTGGGAAGTTGATAAATGAGGAGCAGAAAGTGCTGTAGGGTTTGGGCTCCCACCAGTGGGTGTGAATCCACATAAGACCTAAAAAAGTTGTTTTCTTATTTTTAAAGGAGGGCTTCTAAACTCACACACACACACACACACACACACACACACACACACACACACGCGCACACACACAAAACCTGTGAGCCAAGTGCAGCTTCTTGGTAGTCACATTTTCTTTTCTGATAAATTCTGTTTGTTGGCAGAGAACAAAGGTGTATCTCCTTTAAGAGAAGGCCTCATGACTTGGCATTAGCAGCAAAAACTATGTGGCTTTAAGAAATGGCTTCCTGGTTTGTGCTGGTGGCACAAATGGATCTGACTCTTCTGGGAGATCCTGTTATGGAGCACTTAAATGGGATCTGTGAGCCACGTGTTATACATGGCTTAATGGTAACACAGGTCCGCTGCATCCCTGGAACTGGGGTGGTGAGCATGGCTCACAGAGGTGGTGAACATGCCTCTACCATGTTGGACTGGGCAGAGCCAACAAGCAAAGCTGCAGTGTTAATCCTAGCCATTCCTCTTTAGCATTTCAAAAAAAAAAAAAAAAGCAAAAAACAAAAAACCTCTCCTGGTCAGAAAATGATTACAGATACACAATAAGACAGAAACAAATGAAGAAGACCTCTGAATGGGTCACAGTGTTGGATAAATGTACATGGGCTTAAGAGAGAGAGAAGAAAGAGTACACACAATCATAGATTAAGGGAGATAATAAAGCAAATATTAAAAGTAATAGAGTAAAAAAAATCATGTAAAGATGAAAAATAAACAATCCATGATCTACACACCCTTGACTCACTGGCTCAGTCACACACGCGTCTTCCCCATCTCTTTCTTCTCACCCCAGCATCTTGTCACCCCAACATCTTGGACAGCTGCCACTTCCTCGAGAGGGGGCACCATGGACTGCCTTGCATGCCGCACTTTTCATTGTGTTCCTTTTATTCTATTCATAGAAGTAACCCTTCCATGATATTTTTAGACATTAATTAGTTACCAAGCCTGTTGTTTATCACTACAATGGGAAGTTATGTACATAGGAACTTTACCACGTGGCTGTTACTGTATCATTGACACCCACGTCAAGTCTGGAAGGTGAGAGTTGCTCAAGAACTTTCCATTGGATGAGCAGATGAATCAGCATCCTTCCTGATCACAACACTTTCCCCCTATAGTCTGCGGTGCTGCGGACTTTCGCTTCACCGTGCACAAGTCTGGTATTTGATGTATGCATTGCAGCTTTTAAAACCCACTGTAACTCATAAGCAATAGATTGAAAGGAAATCGGTGCCGGCGTCAGCTGGCAGCTGACTTTGATAGCGACTTTGACTCTTGGCAGCTAGTGCTGAAACCAGACCTGACCTTTGTGACATTCATCTTCCCCTCGGGCTTATGGTATTTCAGAGCCTAGTGTGTCAGACACCATACTGGGACTATCTGTCCTCAAGAAAGGAGGGAAAGCAATTAAAATCAACTCCCGAAAACTGTCATTGCCAGATTTAGTAAGAACATTTTAAAATTGTGTTGTTTGATTTTTTCACTTTAATAAAAATTTACTCTTCCTCAATTCTATTTTATATATGTCATTTTGGTGTTATTTTCTCCTATGTGTACTTCTTCTCTCACCAACTCTCTTCTTTGCAAGCCTTCCTCCCACTTTCATCTGTGTGTGCCCCACTGTGTTTAACTAGGATTGCTTGCCAAGTGTATGTGTGGGGCTATTAACTAGGCCAAGGGAATAGGACTCTTCCATCCTCCAGCAACCATTAGAGTCCCAAAGCTCCGCAGCGAAGGGAGGGGTCTCATGAGTCTCTCCCTATCTATGATAGATTTATGACAGGTTTAAATTGTAGGAGTCTCTTATAGATTTTGCAAGTCAACGCTGTATCATATATGTTGTTTTACAAATATTCTTTCACAGTCCACAGGAGAAATAAAATGCTCATAACAACTGAATACAACATGCATACATGCTTAGACAATATATAGTTTGAAAAACTGTATTTATGAGAAAAGAGATCAAAGTTGGTGGTGGGCACTGTCACCCTCAGAACATCCCTTTTCACCAACATTTTCTGTCCCCTTACAAAAGGGACACTCTCTGCTAGTTCTTAAAGCATTGGCAGATGGCAGCTCTCCCAGAGCTTGTCTTTTGGGATAGCTGTGGTTGGACAGAGTGGCTCAGCCAACTCTTGCATCCTTCTGGGGGTGGGGGCTTCTACATACAGGAGCTGGTTGGTCTGAGGTCACAAAGTCTTGGCTTTGTTAGCTCAATTCAGCACTGTTTGGAGGGCAATCACTCTGTCTCCATGGCTTCTAGCAGTGTCTGAGGAGACCCAGAGTTCCTCAGAGGATGGAGGAGAGCTACTTTTCCTTACTGTCACCTTGGATCCAGAGCTTCTGTCTGGATCAGCGGGGCCTTGTCATCCTCAAGGAAGCTCATCTCCTCCCTGGTCTACTCTTGCTTCCTAAGCTCCTTCCACAGGCAGGCACATCAAGAGCACTTTTGAAAAACCCGATGAATAAACATCATTGTCCATCCCTCTATTCAGGTCTAAGTCCCATTAACTTCAATTGCTCCTTTAGTAACGTAAATTGAAGTTTAATTTTTTTCTTCTTTCTGCTATACTGTAATAGTTTACTTCAAAATCCTTCTTTAAAATGCTCAGTCTTGAGCCACCTGGCTGCATCAGGTCACGTGGGAGAGTCTGGGGCTCCTTTAAGAAGAGTATTCTGTGGCTGCTGGGAATTGGTGCCACATGAAATATGTTTAGTGATGCACCTTTAAAAAATGCTTAGTCTCTTAACTTTGGAGAAGTCATTGCTGGGTGACATGGAGTCATAGGTTCTCATTTCTGAGTGAGGCCTGAAAGGATATTTCGTGGCACTAACCAAGTATTGGCTGTTCCAAATCCCTTGATAATCAACACATTTAATCCTGTTGTGGGCTCAATTGTATGCCCTTCAAACTTACACGTGGAATTCATCACCTTTATTAACAGGTTTTCACTAGTAACCCAGGTTGGCCCAGAACTTACAGGTAGCATAGACTTGTCTTGAACTGATGATTATCCTCCTGCTTCAGCTTCCCAATGCTGTGTGAGGTATAGCCCTTCACATCAAGCTTCAGATATTTCCTATGGTTCTGTATCTGGCTGTCCTTCCAAAGATCAGGCCAAACAAGCTTCTTCAAATCTCAGCTGGGGGCAAGAAATGTTTGAAAAATGCCTTAATGGCTTCTGCCAAGAATAAAAATCTGTAGGACTGATGTGTACAGTTTGGACCTCAGAGGACAAACCTGAACTATGACTGCTTACAAAATGTGTATTCTTAGAGGTATAGGCCAGAGAACGTTATTTCCAATTTCCATAACCTTTGTAATCTACAGAACTCACCAAAATATGGTTCTCAAAAATTAGACTTTTATTATTTTAATTTCTGAAAGTCAGACCTAGAAAGAACTCAGCCCTGCTGTGGGACGTGTGAGATTCTGTTGATGGAAACACCTTCCCCACAGCCGGTACGTCACCAGCCCACAGGTGGGAAGTGAAAGTCAGCGGAAGTAAATTATACAAACTCTGTTTGTAGAGACGTTTGCGCCACTTCCAGCCTTCCCGTTTGTCTTTAGACCCCGCTCTGAGCACCCTAATAAGTACCCTGCAATGCAACAGCCATCTGTAGCCATCATTAGAACAAATACAGTTCTTGAATACTTTGTGGTCATGAGTGGAATATTATTATTGGTTTTCTGTGAGAATCTTGCAGGATGATGTAACAAATAAAGCTTTCTTGTTGTGGGAGATTTGTTTGTGTTCACTGTGAGACTGCCAATGGAGTGGGCCATGGAGTTTTCTGGTGGACTCAGAAGAAGAGACAGAGATAATAAGGAGGGGCTTAAAAGATGTGTGGTCTTTTTCAGTCCAGAAAGGTAGAGAAGAGGGTGAGGTGATTGTTTCTCCATTGCTCCATGGATCAATCAGGTTTATTTCCTAACATTTGACTCCCAAGCTTTATTGAATAAGAAAACATTAAAAGAAGCTGCAATTCTTTCTCTTATTCTTCCCCCTCTCATTCTTTCTCCCCACTTCCATTCCTTCCTTTTCCTCTCCTCCTTGGCTTTCTTATGCTGGCTCAAACCCAGAGCTCTGCACTCTCCCACTGAGATAACTCCCACCCCAACAATATGTTGCATAGAATAATTTGTTTAAACAGATCACTAGAGATTTTTGTTTTTTTCAGTCTCTGAGAAGAGGCTGTGGCAGGCAGTCAGGGTCCAAGCCTAACTTCCACTGAGCTAAATAAGGTGCTGTTTATTTAACCAACTAGAGTAGGACTATTGAATTTGTCAAAAAGATGTAAAATCCAATAAAACAGGGCTTCCAATTTCTGCCTGAAGACAAAAAAAAAAAAAAAAAAAAAAAAAAAACTCCTGGTGGTTTTTTCAGTCATTATGCAACTGGGAAGAAATGGTAGAGAATGCTTTCTTTGTGCTGGGGCGAGAATAATGTGGAAAACCACAGCCCTCGGGCAGTTACTCTACTTTTCTAACTGTTGAGAAGTCTGTATTTAATTAAGAAGTAATGAAGTGAGCAGAACTATTTTTACAGCCACAGTTCTCTTAGCAATGTTCTTTGTGAAAACATATGAAAGAAATCAGTTTTCATTTTCATTCAAATAAGATCCTGCGGACCTTCTCTCAGAAGGGTGGGAAGAAGGGTGCACCAAGGTCTCCTTTCAGCACAGCCTCTCCAATGTGACAGTTTTCAAACTGTTCTTCAAGGGTGATGTGGTCACAGGCTGTGAGGAGACTACAGGGAGCAGCTTGAAGCTGAGTTCTCAGGAGAAACCAAGGGTCAGCCTTTGCTGCAGGTGCCTCTTTGAAGGCCTCTGCACTGTTCTCACTGGTGGCCTCCGAGGTCTTCCCAGTTCATTGCCTTGCTCAAGTGAATTACGAGCACAGTCTACACCCTGCCTCCACCCTTCCTTCAGTCACCAGCAGACTGAAAATGCATGGGGAAAATTTATTTCTGATGAACACGGATAGACGTTTGTCACCATTCCCTAACCCCGCCTCCCCAGTATGACATATATGGGCATAGAGTTTACATTGTATTATAAAAGAATTTAGATTTGAAAGTATATGGGGGAATAAGCATAGATGCAAATATGTCATTTTATACACTTTAATAAGGAGTTTGGATATGTAACTATAATCAATTTCCCACAAATATTAAAAGATAATCATCTTTTAATAACTGCACCCACATAAAAGTACTATTTAGAGTCTTACTGAATAAGTACAGTTTGTTCTAGCTGAATGCTGCCTGCATGCCAGAACACTGAAACCCAGTAATTTTTCAGGGTCCCAGCTTTCTTTCCTGTGGTGTTGGCATCCAGCCTCTGCTTTTGCTGGATCCTAGTTGCCATGAACGTGCCAGGCACCGCCATCCACCGCAGCTCCCGTGAGCTGAGCTGGACCACCGAATCCACCTCTGAATGATTTGAGGGTTCTCAGGGGCTTTAGTTCTGCTCCATTTCATGCCCCCAACCAGAGTTTTGGCAATTTCTAAGCATATCATAGAGCTCCGCTTCCCTCGAAATTAGCACCCAATCGCCCTGTAAACTCAAGGACTCCAACTCCCTCCTGGAGTAAAACCAGGTCTGCTTTTGACCTCAAGACTTCAAGTCTGCCACCAACCACCAAGATTACCTAACTTTACCTCTACTCTGGTCCTGAACCTATAGGTTTTTAATGCTTTGCTGGGCAAGCGTGCCAGCTTTCATTTAGCAGTTGGGAAAATTCATTAAGATACCAACATTTTATTTAACTGTGTGTGTGCCATGACACATTAGCACAAGTAAGAGGATACTGTGGAGGGTGACTCTCTCCTTCCTCCATGTGGATTCTGGAGGATCAGCTCTGGTCATCAGACTTGACGACAAGCACCTTTACCCCCTGAGCAAGCCTGCCCAAGATACCAATTTTTTGAGCATTTATTAATGACCAGGTTATTAGAGACATAATAAGATGTCAGCTCTGGTTATAGTTGAAGTGCTGGCTTTGTGTCTTCACTGGAATATCAGTGAAGGCCTGTCCTGCTGTGGAGTGTACCTATGGATCCAGCAAATGGTATTTTTTTCAGCTAACTGCATAAGAAGCTGTTTGTTTTCAAGTAGTTGGGACAACAGATTACATTAAACTTGCTTACATCCACTCATTTCATCTTATTATGATGTGGTTTGCAGAGGACTTGGTCATTTTGGCACCTTCAGGAAGCTCTGCTATTACATTGCCTTCGTGAAATTATGTTAGAGGCACCTTTCTGACTTCACGAGGCAACTATGGAGCACGGGGTGAACCAATTTACTACCAAGGGACCATCACTCAGAGAGGTACTCTTAGGAATCTAGTCATCTTAAACAATCATTGACTTTTCCTAAGTGAGATCTACCTTTCTATACCTTGTCTGGCTCACTGCAAATGTGGAGACCACTTTGTGTGAGTCCCTTCCAATCCCATGAATAGCAGTGCTGGTGGCTAACGTTTTAGCTTGAAACTGAACTGAATGTTGATTGATTGGCAGCTCAAAGTAGTCATCCTGGCATAAGAGGCCAGACAGGAACCTGCAGCTCAATGGATCCCCCAGCTCCCTTCTCCAGCCTTGCCTGCAAGAATCTTCAGGAATGGACCCCATGCACCATTCATTGCTGCGTTCATCCAACGGGATGCAGCCCAGACTGAGGCTGCAGCTCTTTCTCTGCTTCCTTTTCTGTTTCCTGACTGCGACAGCTCTGCTCAGTTGCTTTCTCCATACATCTACCTCTTTTGTGTTTGCAAGGCTCCCTTCCTGTTCCATTATTATTATTATTACCCATTATTATTACTTCATTAGACAGGTAACATGTTGACTGAGAGTCTTGTACAGACTTAATGATGAGTTACTGTTTGTGTGTAGAAAAGTAAGAGGGGGCAATTTATAAAGGTATCTTCTGAATTCCTTATAAATTCTAACTCGGTTTTTCTGAAAGTCAATCTTTTTGTCACATTTAGGTCTGCCAAGTTTTTCTATTTCTCTTTTCAAACCACATGTTATTTCTGACTCTCTGGCTATTCTAGAAGCAATGGAACATTTGAAAGCCTATTACCACTTTCTTCTGCTCAGGTCCAGACAATGTGAAGAGGGGTACCGTGGTCACTTGTCTCATTGCTGCTGGTACAGTCTGTACTGGCTATTATAGGTGTTCTTGTGTAATAGGACTTATTCTTTAGTGACCCCAAGGAATAAAGGAGATTGAGTAATCAAGATGTCATGAGCACAACGGTGCCTCGTGGTATAATGTCTATGAGTAACAAGAATAGTTTTTCCCTCAGGAACTTTAATTTAAAAATGTGTTTAAAAAGTGTTTTCTAAGCTATAGGAAGACTTTCATTCTAAGTAACTCATCAGGCTGGTTCATTAAACTAGACTAAAGTAGACTTGGGGATGACCGCGTCTCTGTTCTTATCACCTCTAACTTTGCATTGTCTTTCTGACTTTCCTGACAGTGTAGTTCCCAGTAATTACCAAGTTTAGACTTTGTAACGAAAACAAAGAACAGGCAGAGAAGCAAATATGGCAGTCACAGAGTTCTGTGTCCTCGAACTCCTTTGTCTCTGAGAGGTCTCGATGGCTTTTGAATTTAGAAACACTCACCTCACCGGGAGGTGAGCACCAAGTTGTGTTCTCAGCTGAGGAGCTATTGGCAACTGATGGCTTCTGGGAGATGCAAGCACTATTTTCCTTAAATGTGTCGCTTCTAGTACATGGATCAGCCATTCTCCATGCCTATGGATTTTTAGGCAACACAAAGTGGTCAAAGAAAGAACAAAACAAAAATAATTCAGTAGGGTTGGATAGGAAGGTGAGGGTGGATCTGGGGAAGTTAGGGGATGGATGTGAAGGTGATCCAAACACATTGTATGAGATTATCAAGGAAACAATTAAATATTGTTCAAGAAGAGTAATTAATGAATAAACAAAACCCACTATACTGTAAAATAATGTATGCTAGTAAAATCCAAAAAGTTCTTATGAATTTTTAAATAAAAAGGAAGTCTTCTGTGATGTATCCAAATCTTTCCCATTAGTTCTGTGACTTCCTGGATCCTCCTGTGTCTCAGACTCCTGCCTTCTTGTGCACATTTCTCCCCAGCCCCAAGGTGATCCAGAAATGAAACACGGCCCCTTTTTCAGATTCTACTGCCTTTCCGTATACACCACACGTCCTATGGAATCATCTGTGCATTCAGATTGGTATCTCAAAATGCAGGACATGGGGCTCCCAATTATTCCCAAATAAGAACCAAATTAAACTTACAATTAAAGATCTAGTTATGTGTACAAGGTGGTGTGTGTGTGTGTGTGTGTGTGTGTGTGTGTGTGAGAGAGAGAGAGAGAGAGAGAGAGAGAGAGAGAGAGAGAGAGAGAGAGTATATGATCTGACCATGTGATTTGCTGACAACACAGGATGGTTAGCTTGAATCAGTGAATCTGCCTTTCTATTGAGAATAGCTAGAAGAACACACACGTATATAGTTTCAAAAGAATAAGTGAATAAATGAAATCCACAATACTATATATGTATATATACATACACACAAACACACACATATGTATATATATGTATATATATATATATATGAGCATAAGTAAACATTAGAGATCTAACCTTTCAAAAATTTTAAGTCTAAGGACCAAGAGAAGAAAATCCATGAAGGTGAGCTCAGCATGTTGGGACTATACCAGGGAGACTTGGTGAAATATTGAAAGGCAGCAAAATGCAGACTAAGTACAACTTTGGAAGCATTGCAGAGAGCTGTGAGAACCAAAATCTTAGACATTCCTACTGGCGTAAGGTGAAGTTTCAGAGAGCTTTAATCTGCATCTCCCTGATGACTAAGGATGCCGAGCATTAAAACAGCATTTCTTTTTTTTTTATTTTATTTAATCTTAAAAAGATTTCCGCCTCCTCCCCGCCTCCCATTTCCCTCCCCGTCTCCCTTTTCCCCCCTCCTCCCTCTCCTCTCCCCCTCCCCTCACTCCTCTCCCCCTCCCTCTCCAGTCTGAGGGGCAGTCAGGGTTCCCTGCCCTGTGGAAAGTCCAAAGTCCTCCCCGCTCCATCCTGGTCTAGGAAGGTGGACATCCAAACTGGCTAGGCTCCCACAAAGCCAGAACATGAAGTAGGATCAAAACCCAGTGCCATTGTCTTCACCACCCCCGCAACAGACAAAGGTCTGATCTCCAAAATATATAAAGAACTCAAGAAATTAGACGTTAAAATGCTAATTAACCCAATTAAAAAATGGGACACTGACCTGAACAGAGAATTCTCAACAGAAGAAATTCAAATGGCTAAAAGACACTTAAGGTTATGCTCAACCTCCTTAGCGATCAGGGAAATGCAAATCAAAACAACTTTGAGATATCATCTTACACCTGTCAGAATGGCTAAAATCAAAAACACCAATGATATCCTTTGCTGGAGAGGTTGTGGAGAAAGGGGTACCCTCATCCATTGCTGGTGGGAATGCAAACTTGTGCAACCACTTTGGAAAGCAGTGTGGCGGTTTCTCAGGAAATTCGGGATCAACCTACCCCTGGACCCAGCAATGCCACTCTTGGGAATATACCCAAGAGATGCCCGATCATATGACAGGGGCATTTGTTCAACTATGTTCATAGCAGCATTATTTGTAATAGCCAGAACCTGGAAACAACCTAGATGTCCTTCAATGGAAGAATGGATGAAGAAAGTGTGGAATATATACACATTAGAATACTACTCAGCGGTAAAAAACAATGACTTCTCGAATTTTGCATGCAAATGGATGGAAATAGAACACACTATCCTGAGTGAGGTAACCCAGACCCCAAAAGATGAACATGGGATGTACTCACTCATAATTGGTTTCTAGAGATAAATAAAGGTCAGTGAGTCTATAATTTGATCTCCTAAAGAAGCTAAATAAGAAGGTGATCCCAAAGAAAAACATATAGCTATCCTCCTTATTATGGGAAGTAAAACAGCATTTCTTATCCATCTGTATTTTCTCTTTGAGAACTGTCTGTTCTGTTCCCTAACCTGTTTAAACTTGCGTTCAAATAATCCCAGTCTCCCAACATTGTGCTCTTACCCATTTTTATGTCCCACATTTGCCTTTTAAATATTTTGTGGTAAAAGTTAAAATAAATAACTCATCTTTAAAAACAAATACCACTCCAAACGCTGTGTACTAGTACAAACCAAAATCCTATTAAGAGAGTCACATGCCTTTCTGTTCTCTGGGAGACATCAGAAGTCTGAAAAGTCAATAGTGTTAACCTCTACCTCCCCCCACCTTAAATTCTTCAGTTGTTTTAGATTTTTTTCCCCAAAATCCATGTATTTGTAGGATGTGGAATAAAGTATATACATTTATTTCTAGTCTTTATAGTGTCTGTAACTTAGAAGCAAGTTAGACACCAGTACTCATTGTAAACATTAAGCCATGTATGCTACTGCACACTTTGTAAATCCTCTGCCTGTGTTGTGGGATAAGAACGGAAACGACATCCCCTCAGACTGAGGCTCTCATCCAGGCAGAAATATCTGCAGATTACAGGTTGTGACTTTCTGAATGTTTAAGTCTTGGTTTTCTTTTCGTTGTATTTTCTGGTGGAAGCGTTTTGCACGACTGTTGGTGTAGGGGTTTTCATTCTTCTTTTCACAAGAGTTGCTACTTCTGGAAGTTTGAGACTCACAAAGCCAGCCTGTGCTATGTACAGAGGACTAGTGTCCGAAGAGTTTATTCCAGGGTGTGGGATCTGGATTTTTATCAAACCATTTAACCAAGATGAAAGTAAGATTTAAAAATTCAATATATTTGAAGGGACACATTTAACTTGTTTAAAAAGAGTAAGAAACGGAATAAAAGAAAAGAAAAGAAAGAGTGAAGGAAAGGAGGGAGGGAGGGATGGAGGGAGGAGAGGGGGGAAATGAGGAAAGAAGGGAGGAAAGAGAGAGGAAGAGAGGGAGGGAGGGAAGAAGAGAGGGAAAAGAAAGGCAAGCATGTTGGTGTAACCTGCTGACATAAGCACAATATCGGGCTTATTTATATTGTTTGGGCTTAGAATATAGTGACTCATAGTTACAAGATGAAAAATGAATGCTGTTTAAAACACTGAAAACAGCAGACACTTTCCACAGGAAAAATGTATCCAGAAGTTCTCCATCAGATATAGGCATTATTACGCTGAGTTACTGTCTATATTCAATTATCTATAAATGTCATATTATTTTGATTTCTGAGATAATTATACCTATGTGTTTTATATGATGATTTTAATAATTATTTTAGTTTTTGTTTATTGGTTTTATTGGTATATAATCATTGTGTGTAGTACTTGATTTCACAAATATCTTTATACATCTATGGAAAGTATTTTGGCCACATCTCCCCCTGCCATGCTCCCGTCCTCTTTGTCCCCTTCAGTCCCCTGCAGTTTTGCTTTGCTTTTATGTCACATAGACACATGTGACTTTATATAGCTCTGTATGTCTAGGATCTAGAAATGAGAGCAAACATGATATGTGGTGAATCTGATTTAATTACTTCAAAATGATAATCATATCCATTGTCCTGTAAATGACATAACTTCATCCTTACAGCTGGAGCAACCACTGCCACTGTGTATGTCTCACCCGTTTTCTTCCTTCATTCTTGTGTTGGTGGACAGACGCTGGTTCTGTGACTCAGCCATCATGAGCGGTGCCACAGTAAGCATGGATGTGCAATTGTCTCTGTGATCCGTTGACCTGCAGTCCTTCAGGTAATCCCTCTGTGAAAGTAGCGTGTAGTGAGCTGTCATCCTGTTTATTTCTCAGTACCATTGGGTGCGTGTAGAGAGTGAACTAACTCACTACAGTGAAACTCTTGACTAAGAGCTTCTGACCTCGAATCCTTTTCAGCCAAGCTTTAGAAGATGGAATTAGATCACTGGTTTCCAAACTAACACCTGGATCAGGGCTAATTTGGGGAAAAGTTCTACTAAACTGTAAGGAACGGTCTAATTAGTTAGTCACCCAGATATCTAATTTATTCATGTATGTTTTAATTTTTTTTCATTTATATCAGCGCATGGACATTATACATATTTATCATGTGTCCTGTGATGCTTTAAAGCACGTGTTTCATGTTTTTTTTTTAGCTCATCATCTCAAATACCCACCTTTTCTTTGTGTTGCAAACACTCAGCTCACCTCTAATGTGCACTAATAATTGTCAGCCATAGTTACCCCACTGTGTTGTGGGGTGTCAGAGATTATTCTTGTCCAATTGAATCCTACTAAAATTCTTTATTATGTTCATTTATTTGTGCATGTGCCTCTGTGTTTGTATATTTGTGTACATGGATGTATGGCTATATATGTGTGTGTGTGTGTCCCTGTGCTTGTGTGTGTGAGACTGTGGAATGGGGGAACATGTAAATGCCACAGCATATATGTAGAGGGTCAGAGGATAACTTATAAATGTCCCTTTTTTCCCTTCCATTATGTGGGGTCCAGGATCAAACTTAATTCATCAGTCCTGGTGTTACAAACTCTTCCAATGAGCCCCTCTGTGGTCTATGTTGCTTCCCTTTACCCATTCTTTTTCCACCACCCTCTCGCCTCCAGTATACTTTGCTCAACCTTCCATGCTGACGTATACCCATCTGTTTTCTTTTCAAATGAGGCTGATCACAGAGATGTTTTGTTTGCCTCACTTTTAAAATAGTCTGAAAATGGAGTTAACACCTTCAGTTACCAAAATTTGAGAATGTTTGCCAATTCTTACAGTTTTAAAGAAATCACCTGGACCCACTGTTTTTGCTGATCATCCCTCTGATGCTAAAACCAAATATAAGAGGCCCAGAGAAGAAAACAATTGACTCAAAGAGTCACAAGGGGGGGGGGGGGAGGCAGATAGAAAGAAGAAAAGATACGATGAGCACAAGGACATGGCTATGATTAGAGAAGGCAGTACCAGGTTCTGCCCTAACTATGTATTGGCTGAAAAGATTTAAGTAGAATTTAAGTTACCTTTTTTTCAAACTAATGTATATTTGCTTTTGTTTGCATCTCCAAGCTTCGGTGGCATTCCAACTGTCTCCAGTGAGGAATTAGTGATATCAGACTATGTCTCTGCTGTGTCCTTCACTTTGAATGGTGTGCTACGCTTCTGAATGAAGCCATAGTCATTTTGTGGGTCTAGATAAATAAATGCAGGTAAAATAAAGTCAATTTTAGTTTGAAAGTTACAGGAATCTTTTCTCACTCATTAGTAATTTCTTATCTGCTTACTCAGCTCATGTTTGGAGTATATGTAATACAGAATTTGATTTGTTACTTCTCCCATTTGGGATGTAGATTATGATTCCTTCACCCCTACTGCCCATGGTCTCCATCAGTATGTTTGTCCATGAGCACTTGCAGGCTCATGACAGGGGCACAGAAAGAGCTGGATTGAGGGTGCAAATGAATTCACTGCTTAGAAATGGCTTTACCGAGAACAGGGGCTGTAGAACCAATGGCTTGTGCTAAATGATGTCTTTGTCCAGATCTATCATTTAATCTTTACCTCAGCTACTTTCCTATTAACTGTGATGAAGTTGCAGGGCACCTTCATCCCAGCACACTTTCCCAGAGGTGAGCAGAGCCGAGAAACAGGCTCTGGGGAGAGCGATACCAAAGTGAGTCACGCATTTATGCTCTGGCAGCCACGGCATTCAAGAGGCAGATTCCAAGAGTGGTTCAACTTTATTGTCATCTAAGAGAATAAAGAGGTGCAGAAGTCTCCTTAAATCTGACTTCAAGTCTGTTTTCAATTTGCTTTGTGTGTGGTAAGGGACTGTGAAGGAAACACACTCTGAGGCTGTCAGCACTCACCGTAGAAACTCTCCTGTTCTGAGACAGTGTGTTCACTCTGTCAGGAACTATGAATATTTGGGTTCTTCCAAAGAACACTGTCTAATTCCACTCAAATTTGCAAAGCAGATGGGGAACGAGTACCCCGAAGAGCTTAGCAAATTATACTGGTGTTTAGAGTTCTTTTTTGTTTTTGTTTTTGTTTTGTCATGTGATAGAAAAGTTTCACTTAGCTTAGATTGTCAGTGACTTCAGGGCCATGTTACCAACCCCACTGCTAGCTAAACGTTCAAGAAGCACCTGGTGCACCCTGAAAACAGAGGCAGCAGAACCAGGAGCATGAAAGACTGGGCTGTGGGCAGCCCAGCAGAGCAGGAAGACTAGGGAAGTGGGATTTAAACTGAAAACACCACGAAATGAGCACTACACAGCGGGCAACCTGGAAATGAGGAGCAAAGCTTTAGGAAGCTGATTTACCCTGGTTTGCCCAGCAGTTTCTAGTTTTCACAATAAAAGTTCTGTTTATGCTTGGAGTCCCAGGGAAACCCAGACAATCGGTTGTCTTAGTGAAGTTCCTGGAAAGAAATTTCTCAGAGAAGAGACTAGATTTCTGTGGGAAAAGCTGGAGTAGGTCAAACAATGACCTCAAAGATAGGAACCTTCCAACTTTGTGGCCTATGAACCTTCAGTGACCAAAGGCATTTTTAAAAATTTGTTATTTTTTTATTAGAACTTTTTTTTTTCATTTTACATACCAACCCCAGCTCCCTCTCCCTCCCCTTCTCCTGTCCCCTACCTCTCCCCCTTCCCATACCCCATCCACTCCTCAGCAGAGGTAAGGCCTTACTTGGGGAGTCAACAAGGTCTGGGAAAAGGTATTTTGCAGTTGTGACTAAATCAAGGATCTCGGGGTAGAACATCATCAAGTTTCTGGGTGGGCTCTATATGCAAGCACGGGGGGGGTTTATAAAAAGGAATATGAAGATAGAAAAGAGATATTACAATGAAGAGGTCGCCATGATTAACTGAAAGCAACGTGGCATTAATTAGGTTCTATTGACGGAAGAGCTCAGCTCTGCCGACCTAATGCCTTTGCCTTTGCACCTGGCTTCGTGCCTCCAGAAAACAGTGGTGTTGTCTCCAGTAACTTGTTACAGCTGCGGTAGGAAACTGGTAGAGGTGTGGTAGGAAACTTGTAGAGGGGAGAATACAGAGGACCTCCTCGCTGACAGAAGCTGGGGAGAGTAAGGCCGTTCCCTGTGCTCCCTGTAGCAGGTCAGGCTGCCCCACAGTATGTATGAGACACCAGGAGGGGGACTCCCGGAGACAGACAGGGGCTGTGTCAGGGATGATCTTATAATCTCAAGTTCTTCTCCATTTGTAGACAACCAAGCAGTTTTGTAGCACTTAAAGCAGGATAGTGATACACTTTCCAGAAGGCATTTCAGGGACAGGATGGAGCAGGAGGTCCAGGGAAGCAATGATGATGTTGTTTAGGCAGGAAAGGGGGATCTAGATTGTGAAGGGCAATGGAAGGCCGGAGAACTTTCTGGAAACTCATAGACAGTCCCCTGAATGGGGAATGGGGAAGGGGAAAGGTTGAACTTTTCGTTTGGATGCTGTGGAAGCTGTGGCTGTCCTGGTGAAGATGGGGATACTGAAGAAACCCTGTGCACAGAGACTGTGTGTAGGTTGATAGGTTGACCTGTTGAAAATCAAACAACAGGTGCTAAAAATCAAACAACAGGTGCTAGTTAAACTTTCGTGAATTCAACCTGGAATTGCAATTTAAAAACTCTTGAAAAAGTGAGGTTCTCACCTGAGGTCTGGAGAACTGGAAAATGAAAATGGAGCCCAGGGGCTGGAGAGATGGCTCAGAGGTTAAGAGCATTGCCCGCTCTTCCAAAGGTCCTGAGTTCAATTCCCAGCAACCACGTGGTGGCTCACAACCATTTGTAATGGGGTCTGGTGCCCTCTTCTGGCCATCAGGCATACATACAGAAAGAATATTGTACACATAATAAATAAATAAATTAAAAATAAGAAAATGTAGCCCAGATGAGGTCACTGTCATGCTGACTTTTCAGCTGCACACACCGTGTCTCTTATGCTTCTTAAGCATTGGTATATGGATCATCCCTGCTTGTGGTTCAGTGCCAAGTCCCAGAGAAGCAACACCATGTGATCCTCCATCCTTTACTTGTTGAGTTCTCATGGCACCATCAAGGATGTGGGGTTCCCCCTGTGTCCTGTGAATAAGCTCTTATTACCGTTGGTTAATAAAGAAGCTGCTTTTTCCTATGGCAGGGCAGAACAGAGTTAGATGGGAAAACTAAACTGAACACGGGGGAAAAGAAGGCAGAGTCAGGCAGACACCACGAGGCTGCCAAAGGAGATAGACACTGAAACCTTACTGTTAAGCCACAGCTTCATAGCAATACACAGATAAATAGAAATGGGTTCATTTAAGATGTAAGAACTAGCTAGGAATATGCCTAAGCCATTGGCTAAGCCGTGATGTAATTAATGTATTTTCTGTGTGATTATTCAGGTCTGGGCTTCAGGAAATTAAAGAGCAATCTCCGTTTAATGGCCCAACATGGTGCCACTAAGACAGGTTGGACATACTACTCTGCTGTTCCTGATACTCCCATGACTTTGCAGGGCTCAGAGCATGCCTCCCCAATATAGGGCACTTTGGTATCTTGAGTATTTTGAGCTAGCAACTTGAGAAACATCAAGTGTAAGAAGGACTCTCCAACCTCTCTCTTTCTAGCAAAAAAAAAAAAAAAGTCATAAACTTTCCCATGAGGAAATGGTTCCCTGTATTGGGGGGTATAGTCCTGAGAATAGTGGAGCCATGCTGAGGAGATACCCACACAAGCAAGTCTATTGAAATCACTTTGGTATTCAAGATATTTCCTAGACATTGTTCCACATTTTGTCTTGCACCTCAAAATTCTTTAAACGTCCAAGTTTCTATTCTTTTGTTGAAAGGTACATAGTTCTACATTGCTTACATGTATTAAATATAATCAGATAGTTCAAGAATATGTGCACAAACTTTCAATTTTAAGACATATAGAAATTCTCAGTCCTAATCAGATTTTCACATTTCCTTTAAAGCTTCCTCTGGACACGGGGAAATGTTCAAATCTGGTCCTTGCCTCCTGGCAGTGAAGAACATGGAGGAAGAGGAAGATCTTCCTCCCTTCACGTTTCTGGTGGCTGCTCAGTCGGGCTCCAGAGTGCTTTCAGCCAGGCCTTCATGAGCTTCACACTTAATTGATAAGAAGAATTAAAACACAATACTGTTTAACTAGTTACACAAATAAAAATGAAGATGCTAATACTAATATTAGATGCATATATTTGATCTCCATAATCTTTAAAACACTCCAAAAATAAATCTACTGCTGGCACTAATGTTGTTACGGCTCTTTCTGGACTTGTATTTGTAGTGAAATGGCCATGTTCTGGTTACAGGCTCACTCTAATTAATAGCTGCATAAGCAGGCCTTCTCTCGTTTGATATGTTAAACAGTATTATTATGACCAACACCTCATTCTTGAAGGACAAGTTCATTTTGTCTACTGTAATTTTGAGAATTATAGGTGAGTGACATATTTTAAAATGAATGTGCTTTCATCCAGTGTAAAATTTTAATGCCGCTTTTAATCACTGGTCTATCATAGGGCATCATTAATCAAGAACTACTTAAGTTGCCACCATCATAGTTTTGATTGTTAGAAGCTTGGACGCATCTGTTTCAAGTTTCTATTTCATTCTTTCTCTTCAGGGGAATCAATTTATCTTCCTGGTTTCTAAAATTATCCTGTCATTGATTTTTAAGAGTTAGTTAATCTCTCTTTGCAAACAAGACCATATGCTTTGCTTACCTTCGGATATGATGTTTGCACATAGCTGACCTGGGTAAATGTTTGCTTGCTCAACTATTTGCTTTATTCTTTCTCATAGTAGAGCTGACCTCCTGTTCCCCCAAGACTTCTTGATGCCTTTCTCACCATATCTAGGCGCTGAACAAACAATGATATAAAAGCCAAGACATACCTTTGGTCAGGATAAAAATAAACACCCAGTTCATCAACATACCAAGAGCCTGTGATGCATCTCCCACTGTCGGTTTTTAAGTGGTGGAACTTTCCACACATTGAGAAAGAGACAAATGATCCTTTCTTTTTGCTTTCCAAGGAGCCTACTTATGATTTTTCTCATGGAGAAAAGAGTAGAGATGTAGAAAACAAAAGCAAAAGCTAAACAAAGCAGCAGATTACTTAAGAGTACAGCATGGAATGGATCAGTGTGTCATTATTTTATATAGTTGTCAATATTCGCTTTGTGTCTCTTGAATGAGCTGTTATCTGAAGTCCTAACCTCCAGGCCCACAGAACCAGGACTCATTTGGAAATAGGGATTTTACACACACACAAACACACACGCACACACACCCCACACAGAGTCATTTTACATGTGGTTACTGGAATGAGCTCTAATTTGATTGATATCCTCACTTATTTTTAAAAAGCTTATTTTATTTGTACATGTGTGTGTTGGGGGGTGCCTGAGAAGGCCAGAAATGTGTGACAGATGATTGGAACAAGAGTGACAGGTGGTTGTGCTGTCGATGTGAGTGCTTGGAACTGAACTCCAGTCTTCTGGAAGAGTAGGAAGTGCTCTTTTTTTATTTTTATTTTTTTAAAGAAAACATTTTTTTTTCATTTTACATACCAATTCCAATTTCTACTCCATCTCCTCCTCCCATTCCTTCCACCTTGCCTTCCACCCGATCCCCCTACCCACTCCTCAGAGATAGTAAGGCACATTGCTTTGGGGAAGGTCCAAGGCCCTCCCTACTATGTCTAGGCTGAGCAAGGTATCGTCCAAAGAGAATGGGTTCCCAAAGAGTCAGTACAAGCAGCAGGTGTAAATCCTGGTCCCACTGCCAGTGGTCTGGCAATCTGTCCCAGTTGTACACTTGTCACTCACATTCAGAGGGCCTAGTTTGATTCTATGCTGGTTCCTTTTCTGTATAGCTGGAGTTGGTGAGCTCCTATTAGCTCAGGCAAACTGTTAAAGTGTGTGTCCCCATCATGGTCTTGACCTCTTTGCTCATATTCTCACTCCTCCCTTCAACTGGACTTTGGGAGCTCAGCCCAGTACTCCATTGTGGGTCTCTGCCTCTGTTTCCATCAGTTGCTGGATGAATGTTCTATGATGATATTTAAGATATTAAGATACTCATCAATTTGACTACAGGACAAGGACAGTTTAGGCATCCTCTCCTCTATTGCTTAGGGTCTTAGCTGGGGTCATTTTTGTGGTTTCCTGGGAATTTCTCTAGTGCCAGGTGTCTTTCAAGCTCCATAATGGCTCCCTCAATCAATGTATCTCTTTCCTTACTCTCATCTCTGTTCTTCCTCCATCTTGACTACCCTGTTCCCTCAAATTCTCTCTCCTCTCCTTCTCCTCTCCTCTTCCCCTTTCACCCTCAAGAAATTATACATCAAAATTCCAAATTATTCAATTAAAAAATGGGGTATAGAACTAAACAGAAAATTCTCTACAGAAGAATCTCAAATGGCTGAAAGACACTTAAAGAAATGTTCAACATCCTTAGCCACCAGAGAGCTGCAAATCAAAACGACTCTGAGATACCATCTTACACCAGCCAGAATGGCTAAGATCAAAACCACCAATGATAGCTTATGCTGGAGAGGATGTGGAGTAAGGGGAACTCCATTGCTGATGGGAATGCAAACTTGCACAACCACTCTGGAAATCAGTGTGACAGTTTCTCAGAAAGTTGGGAGTCAACCTACCTCAAGATCCAGGAATACCACTCTTGGGAATATACCCAAGAGGTGCCCAATCATACTACAAAAGTATTTGTTCAACTATGTTCATAGCAGCATTATGTGTAATAGCCAGAACCTGGAAACAACCTAGATGCCCCTCAACTGAAGAATGGATAAAGAAAGTGTGGCACATCTACAAATTAGAGTACTACTCAATGGTAAAAACCGCATGCAAATGGACGGAACTAGGGAAAAAAACATCCCGAGTGAGGTAACCCAGACCCAGAAAGATGAACATGGTATATGTACTCACTCATAAGTGGATACCAGCTGTAAAGCAAAGGATATTGAGCCTATAGTTCATGACCCTAGAGAAGCTAAGTAACAATGTTAACCCTAAGAAAAACATATATAGATCCATTTTGAAAGGGCAAATAGACAAGAAACAGGAAAACTGAACTTATTTCTGTTTTTTTTTTCCTTGTTACTCTCCTTTCTTTACTCTTGGTTTTGTTTTACACCAGAGGCTCATGTAGTTCATACTAGCCTCAATCGCTCTTGCCTTCACCTCCTGAATTCTGGACTTATAGAAATATTTTCTTGTTATCCCATCACAAGAAATGGACAGCAATTCAATGCAATTCTTTAAAATATTTAATAGTGTGTATGTGTGTATGTGTGTGTGTGTGTTCCATATGCGTGCAGATGCTTGCCAAGGCCAGAAGAGAACAGACATTAGATCCCACAAAGCTGACGTTACGGGCAGTTGGGAAGCCCCATTGACTGTTGGGAATGGAACCAGGACCCTCTGCTAAAGTAGAGTTCTCTTCTAACCACTGAGCCATGATGCCAGCCCCATTAATCTAATTCTTTTTAAAGGTAATATTAGGTCATATTTAAATATTGCCTTTGGGTTTTTTTTGAAATTAAGTTATTTTTATTTTTCAGAGTGGAATTGTGGACCTGTGATGTGCTCTTTCCATTAGAATATTAGTCATATTTTACTATTTTTATTTTTTTGAACATGGTGTTCTCATGCCTACTCCGTCTCTGTCTTGGCCAATCGTCATGTTAAGTCTCACTTCAGGGGAGATATTATGGAAAAAGTAACTATAAGCCACACCTTGTGGGGCAGTGGACACTTTGCTATGTTAAAGAAAGAGCCCTGAAGTGGATCTCAGCTTTGGAGTCTGAAAGTGGGTGTGTCCTCCGCTACCAAGGAGATTCCACACTGAAGGCACTGCCCAGCACAGTTTATCCTTCAAGTGAAAGCTTCCAGTGAGTGTTTCATACGAGCTGCCCAAGTGTGCTTCAATGGCTATGGATATCTGAGAAGGGCCATCTTTCTTTGTTTCTGTTTCTTGTAATTAAAACAAACAAAAGCAGGCGCCAGCGTCCTCCCCTGCAGACTGCCTTTGAGAAGATAAGTGCCGCATGCTTTAACACTCTGTGCATGTAGGCTCGCCAGAGAGGGTGAAATCACAGAGGATAACCTGCATGGTTGTCCGCAGGAGCTGGGCGGGAGGCATCGAGGATGACCGCTTAGGGCGGTGTGCTTTCTCTTTGTGACGAAACTGTGCTAAAGCACAGTGGTGGTGGGGATCATGAGAGCCCCTGAGAACACTCAACCCTACTGGAATTTGCATTGTAGGGTATTTTATGCTATGTGAATCATATGTCAATAAAACATAGTTAAGAAAAAAAGTCCCTTTTCCAAAAAAATAAAATATCGATTTTCCCCTTTTGAATCCATTTCCAGAAGAAACCAGTTTTATTTACTAGGTTTTAAAATAAAATTACGGGATAGAGAATTGGCTCAGTGGTTATGAGCCCTTGTTGCTCTTACAAAGGACCTAGGTTTGATTCCAAGCACCCACATGGTGGCTTCTAACCATGTTTAACTCCAGTCCAATGGGAACTGATCCCTTTTCCAACCTCCACAGGTATCAGAAACATACTGGTTCAGTTAATACATGCATGCAAAATATTCATACACATAAAATAATAAAATAAATCTGAAATGGCAATAACAATAAATTATATTTAAGCATTTTCCCACCCAAGCTTTGTTCAAGGCTATTTCTAAGCAGACCTGAAGCTGTATTCCTGGAGCCCCTCTACTGGGGCTACTAATGCACAGGGATGGTGAGTTTGAGGCTTCTCTGGACTCCACAGTGAGAACCTGTCTCAGAAAAAAACAAAATGAAACAAATTCAGAAACACTTGTGAAAAATTAGAAGCTTTTTCCCTCATTCTATGACTATAATATTGCTAGGATATTGTCATATTCTTGGAACGAATTTGACTTTGAAAATGGCTAAAAGTCACCAATAGCTAATAAAATAAATGGGGTGTAACTGCCACATGACATAAAACGACTCCGTGGATGACCTGAGGTATAGTTGGGACAGTGTCGCCATTTGGGGAAGGAAGATGGAATAATTCATGGCTGTGCTGAATCTTTGGGACAGAAAATACTTCCTTTGCACATTTTTGTGTATCACTCATAAAAGTCCTGTTGCCTTATTGTTGTACTTCTTGTTTATGGGAGATGACATGGCAACTTGAAAATATCATTAGAAAATGTGCTCCAGCAGAAGAGGTAGTGTGGGCAAACAGGACACGTCTTTGACGAACAGGGATGTTCATGCATGTTCGTGCTTCTCCTCTTAGCTCATCAAAACATAGAAGGAGATGCCTTGGTGTTGTGGACACCATAGTCTTGGAGGCTAGGTTCTGTCTGAGACTTCCAGCATCCTTGAAGCATTAAGGTATCTGGTGTGGTTGCATGTAGTCCCAGCCAGATGCTGCTTTCATAACCAGCACTAGTTAAAACCACAGATTTTTTTTTTCTCCCAGCAGCCTCCAGAGCACCTCTGGCTATGAAAGTACACCAGCAGAGAGAAGGTTTCCCTGTTGTTTGAAACTGAAGATTGGGTTTTAATGTATGGTTGCATATACTGCCCATTTAAATGTTCTCACCATGTGATTAATCTTCCACTAATACTAACCAAATATAATTAACAAGAATTACCACATAAGTCAAGGATAAAAGACTATTATTTTATAATAATAACTTAATAAAAAATCAGCAAGATCTCTCAGTGGGTAAAAGTGCTTACTGCCAAGTCTAATGCCAAGTTTAATTCCCAGGACTCATATGGTAGAAGGAGAACACAAACTTCAGCAAGTTGTTCTTTGACTTCCAGTACACACACACACACACACACACACACAAATAAAAAAAGATTCTAAATGGTAGAACACATACAGGCAAAGAGATAAGAAAAGATACTACAGTTAGTTTTGAAAATATTTCCCCAGGTGACTCAGTAACCTGTTGTCAACAATGATGACAACTGTAACAACAAACCGCATTTGACATCTGCAGAGACTCAAATACGAATGTTTTACATTTACCTGAAAATAAGTGAAGGAGCAGGAGCTCCAAATTCAACTGCTTTGTCTTTTGACAAAGCGTCCCCACAAAGCATACTAAGAGTGCATATTCACTCTGTGTGAATGGGGGAAGAAAACCCATCAAGCAGAACTGAAGGGAAAAGAGACATGAAAGAGACTTCGCAAATTTCCATTAGACCCAATTTTCCTGCCATTAATTTCAACAAAAGGTTTAGGTCCAACTGTAGTTACTATGTTTCTTAAGCCATTAAGATATTATGATATTTGCTCACAAAATTATTAAGGGGTGTATTAACCAATTTGGTGGGTCCTCAGTGATGTTGAAACCCAGAAAGGCTACGATGTAGAATGGGACACAAGTAAGGCAAAAGTAAAGCTAAAAACGACGCATTGAGGTGGCTTGAGTGATAAAAATGTTTCCCACAGCCTTGTGTATCTGAGCACGTGGTTCCTCACGTGCTGATGTCTGAGGAGGTGACAGAACCTTGCAGAAGAAAGCAGCACTGGGGACCAGCTGTAAGAGTTCATAGCCTCACCCTGCTCCAGTTGGCTCTCTCTGCTTTTGCTTACAGTTGAAGATCTCTCAGCTTCCTCCACATGAGACCCCTTGCTGCCATGCCTCCCCTGCCACCCTGGATTTTCCCTCTGGAACCACAAGTCAGAATAAACATGCTTTTTCTATGTGTTGACGTGGTCATGGTATTTTTACTACAGCAGAAAAACAAATCATTCATATATAAAGATTATCATTTTCATAAATTAGGTAGAAAATGTTCCCAATCAGTGGCTTAAACCTCTCTGTGTGGCACAGCAGGCAAAAGGCTGGCTTCCGGTTCTTTCTTTGTACACTAAAGTCCAGGACAGGAAGGGCACGTCTGAGGCCTGATGATTATTACTTCTGTGTGTAGGTGGAGTTCATAAACCAAAATATACAAACCCTGAGGCCCCACACTTACTCTATGGCATCTGTTCAGCCCTCTTAAACCACGCCTGCCTCCCAGTCTCATGTATAAACCTCCCAGACACAAATCAGAAGCAGATGCCCACAGTCGGTGAAGGATATTTATAGCCCAGTCTATACTTCCTGACGCCTCTGTCCAGCGGAACGCTGTGAAGAGGTGGAGAACACTTTGCGGTAGTGGACGGTCCACTCCACTGAGCTGTCTGTTTGGAAGTCAAGCTATGCATTTTCTTGTGTGGTGAAAATAAAAGTGCACTTTTAAAAGGAGCTTAAATTATGTTCCTTTCCTTAGAAGCTCTGATTACACACTAGTGGGGTTTGGTGTGTAAATTAAAACCAATAGGAATGACTTTGTGTTAAATGCTGAATTCTATTTCTTGTTGAGATGTGAAGCATAGCAAAATCTGCAAAAAAGATTAGCAAGGATTAGTGTTTTAACTGGAAGAAATACACATCATTTGGTTTTGGGTGTTTATCCTACCAGTATGCACAGTGTGTGCACAGTAGGTCTCGGGAGGATTGAACAAAGAAGCATAGTCACTGCTCTTTGGATTCATCAAATTTGGTATTATCAGGAAAGCAGTGGCTCACCACAGAAAGGTAGTCAGCTATGTGTTACTGTGTGTGCACAAGAAATAGTCACTGAGAGAGGGTATTTTAACTTGTTCAGACAATATAATTCCTTTATATCAGCCACAATTAGGATCTTCTCACCAGGAGTGGATTATGGAACACTAGACAATGGAAATAGGTTAATTCAGTCTCCCAAAGGCTTGTACTGGAAACAGTGAGCACAGGAGGAACGCGACCCTGCAATGCGGTGATGTAACTACTAAGATGTGTCTGAATCCTGAACCAATTATAGAGTTTCATTTCTACGAAATCATATGTGTTCCCCACTAGTCCATGAATGATTTTGTGGGTGACATTTCATGCCTTGAATAGATTCCCTCTAACTCTCCCTTTCTTTGTTTAAAACTCACCTCTCACTGTGAACCACTTCCCACAAGATAAAAGAAATGGCACTGAGCCTCCCTACCACCCACAAGTGACTGGATGAACTCAGTGTGTCCTGAACCTGCCTGGCTTCCTTCCGTGTAGATGCATTTTATGTGACATACTCATGAAGCTGGTTTGTGAAGCTCTTCCTCTTTAGTGGTCCTTTCCATTTCTATTGTCTTCACTGGTGCTTTCAACGAGACACCGTGAGCTCTTTAGTACGCTGGACACAGCAGCCACTAAAGTAGGTGACCGCCTCCTGTGATGACTGAGGTTATGAATGAATAGGGTACCTTAGACATGTGAAAATGAAGGTTTATTTTGACCTAGGTAAGCCTCAGCCATGTTTAAAGAGCAGGTCCCCAATCTTAAACACACAGACAGTATCTGGAATATCTGGAAAGATGAGATGCTTTCAAATGTGGGTTCCCCACCATCCCAGGCAACTTGATTCTCTTCAGTCTGCTGATGACAATGACTTGTTGCAAGTGAGAAATGGAAATTGGGAGAACCTAGTAGGACTGTGAAGGCCCACATGACTGCAAGTGCCACTGCTCACCTCCAGACTGCTATAGAATATTTCATGTATTCTCATAGAGACCCTAAGGGGAAGACTCTTATTTCTGTTTCTAAATGAGAAAACCAAGGTTTTTTTTTTTTTAAAGTCACAGGTGTCAGGTGTGGTGGCACATGCCTTTAATTCTAGGAGGCAGAGACAGGGGGATCTTTGTGATTTCCTGGTCAGCCTGGTCTACATAGCAAGCTCCAGACTAGCCTGGGTTACATAGTTTGACCCTATCTCAAAAACAGAACAAAATAAAATTGAATTAAAATTTCAAATATTTTACCCAAGGTCAGAGATCCACAAATTAGCAGAATCAATAACCCTAACTTCCCTAAGTGTAACTTGTATTCAAAATCACACACAGTGTATTTTCTTAGATTTTTCCAAACTGGATGGAAAATTACAAATAAGTTCCTTATGCTACTTTTTATAACCTTTTCATAAAATCATATCAGAAAGATATCTTGAAAATATTCAAGGGCAAATATTTTTAAAAATTCAAATATTTACCTTTATTATAACTGGTGGAAAACATTTCCTGGGTAGAGAGTATTTGGCATGTTTGTAAGCTGGAGTTCAGGGCAGGTGTGGAGAACACTGAGCTATGTGTTTTGATTACCGTGGGAGGGTAATAAGTTTTGAAATTGTAAGGCAGTGAGTCTGGAGTGGAAGGATGCAGACAGACTGTGGAGGGTGAAGAAGTATGCACTAGAGCTAGGTCAAGCTTCATAGACGTCAAGGCACCCACGGGGAAGGCTTGGGTGAGCCAGGGTCCCAGGTGGCATGGGGAGGTTCCTGGGACCATGCTGTGCCAGACTGCCATGGAGAAGCGGAGCGCGGAGAACAGGAGAAAACCAGAGCAGAGTCTCTCTCTGAGGCGTTGATAGGACTTCAGTCACTGGGGCAGTAGAGTTGATAAAATCCAGAGAATGGAAATACGGAGCAATAGGGCGAGATGTTGCAGTACCCAGGGTGACTGAATCTCAGAGGTACTCTGTGACGGGAGGCAGCCACAATCCAGTAGGGTCTGGGTTTGGATGGCAAATTCATGAGAAGGGAAAAGAGTTTGTTGTGGGGAAAGTCAGGGGGCTGACGATTGTGAGAGCAAATGGTGCTTGATGGCCTGGGGAACAGGTGTTCTGGATGCTGACTGCATTGTGCCCTTCGACTTTGGTGGAATTGCATGGACACACACACACACACGCATACACAGAGACACACAGACATGCACGTGCACACACAGACACACAGACACACACACATGCATACACAGAGACACACAGACACGCACATGCACACACAGGCACACAGACACACATGTGCACAGACACACACACGCAGAGTAGATCTGCACCTTCACCTGAACAGAAGGATTTGAGATGCACACATTGATCTGCCCACTCTTCGTCATCAACCTTCCAGATACTAACATCATCACCTCATTTTTATTGTGTGAGAATTTCATACATGCATGTAATGGGTTTAATGAAATATACCTCCCATTCCCTCACTTCCAAGTTCTTCCCATCCATCTATCACCTTTTTCTCTCAATTTCATGTGCTCTTTAAAAACAAAACAACACAAAAATAAACTCCCATAAAACCTCAAACAAGGCAAATAAAATCCTAAATGGGTCTATTTAGTCATGCCTTCATGAGCATGTGTGTGTGGCATCTACCAGAGCGTGGGAAGCCTCTCAGGGCCCTCATTCAGAT
The DNA here is from genome assembly GCF_014885135.2 of Alexandromys fortis. Lineage (NCBI taxonomy): Eukaryota > Metazoa > Chordata > Mammalia > Rodentia > Cricetidae > Alexandromys > Alexandromys fortis. The sequence goes on along the minus strand of NW_026067971.1, from coordinate 4,712,935 downwards.
TTTAATGTTACCAGCCCAGCTTTAGGTTCTGTTACTCAATTAAATACAGAAATCACAAAGACGTGAAAAAATACCAATTGAATGAAGCTGTATTGCTTTATGCTTGTGCTTGCAGGATACAAGCAGAGGGACAGGGTTCTCAGACTTGGTTTCAGGGGACAAAGGAATAATGTTTACAGAAGTAGGTGAAAAGTCAGGGCCTTCTGCTTTACAGTTTTTGGGTTTCTACTCATGCCTTGCCAGTGCCTCCGGGCACTGGGTTTTGAATTTGGCACTGAGGTCTGTGCATGTGTGTTAGTTGCTTCTATGCTTGGCTGGCAAAATATGAAGGAGGCTCTAAATCAGTCAAGTTCAGGCATGCTGTGCCTGTGGAGGTTGAGGGAAAGCCTGGGGAAGACTCCCTAGCTAGCCCCTAAATCTCTCATTGGTGAATGCAGTTTTTAACAACGCCTTGCATCTGGTGGGAACCCTTGATGGGAGAGTCATGGTCTCTCTGCTTCATCTCAAATATATCATTCGTAGGAAACTTTTTAATAAGATTATTGCACAATTAAAACAACTCTATTAATAATAGTAGAAACTTCCTAAATGGTGAATTCCCTTCGAATTTTTTCTATAATTTAACAACAAAAATAAAAACATTCCTTCCTTTGCTTGAGTTGAGATTTTCTTCCTGGCTAGTTGATGATGTGTCTGTGACTCACTGAACCAGTGGCATTGGTGGTAGGACTTAGCCAGAGGCAGAGAGAGGACAGAGGCTTGTATCTAAGGTGACTGAGTAGGGAGGAAGTGACTCAGACTCCCCTGTGTGACAGAGGGCAGGCTGCCTCCCCCAAGAGGGGCCTCTCTCTTCGTTTCCCAAAGATTTCAACACAGCTCCTTCTGTTTTCTTTCTTTGCCACCAAGGCCACAGTTTCACATGGATGCAAATGAAGCAGGCCACTGTGACTTACCCATTTTCACCCAAGAGGCTGCTTGAAACCCAGAACTGGTGGTAATCTTCATGTGGTGCATAAAAGGACTTACAGGAAGGAAAAAAAAATCACACGGATATATGTGGTCAATAGCTGGGAAGCAAGCTGATTCTCTTCTGGATTACCTACCCTGATTGTAAAGAATATGTGTGTGTATGCATATATATTCTACATATAGAATATAAATAGTGTATGTACAGAATATGCATGTATACATGTATAAATGTTCCACACTTAAACATACGTACATACATACATATACTTATGACACAAGTCAAGCACAGGTACTCATGCAGGTATCATGGGTTATAGCCTGATAAACTCACTGGTAAACTGAAAATGTTATGACATAAACACTGTGAATATGTCTAAGCTACTGAGCATCACATCTTAGCAACAGAGTGCACTGTAGAGTGTTGTTGGCTGTCAACCCTCACGATCAATATTTGAAATACAGCTTCTACTATACTGGGCTTGCTTCTGCATCATGGTAAGGTCTAAACACTGAGTAGTCCTAAATCCTACCATCACATATCAAAAGACATTGGTGTACTTTTTGGTAAGCAGGTGGTGCAGGCCAGGCTCGAACCATTTATTGAGAGAAAAGTGCATGGTGTTAAGTAGTGCAGAGATAGGTGGGTGGAATCCCAACAGACATAGATGGCCACAGATCTTTGGGAGAATTAGGGGCCATGGTATCAGTATCAGCAGCTACTATTCCTAGAATGCAGAGTAGACATTTCTATTACATCTTCATGTCTAAGGCTAAAATGAAAACACACATCAAGAGCATGCAAAAAATGCATAAAGCCCTCAGAATAGTATCTCTGTGACGTGACAGTATACACGTGCTCAGTGCCAGGATTGTTTATATATTTAGAGACCGGGTCTAGGTAAGTTGTCCAGAATTGAACCCCAGGGCTCCATGGGTTCTCCTGCCCAGCAGACCAGCTAGGACCACAGCCATGAGCTTCTGTACCTGGCTGGAGAAATTGAAGATATTTTTGTAATCAAATGGATGTGTTTTAGAGAACTGGTAAAATGTCTAGGAACAGTTCAGAAGCCTTGATAGAAATTAGATCAGCACCAGCAGCCTCTCTGGAAGGGATACATTTGACAACAGATTGGAAATGATACGATTCAAAGCCACAGCAATAGTGAGTGCCATTAAACAACAAAGTTAGCGATAGTGTTCAGTGCTTACAGAGAACAGTTTGAAGTATTTTGGGCCAACAGGAGGGTTTGCCCTTTGGGCTAGTAAAGGAAGATATTTTGATTGGATAAAGACAGAAGCGGGTACTTTGCAGGAATAACTTTGAACTGGATGGGATATATATGCATAGATACATATGTGAGATTAAGGATATATGCATACATACAGATGTGAGATTAGGATATATGCAAATACACATATGTGAGATTAAGGAAAAAAATCATTGTGAATAAGATTATGAATGGCTTTGATGGGCAGGGTATATAATTAATTTACGTGACCAGGAACTCTATAAACTTGACAGGAACAGGATTGACCTCAAGGAAATTCAGGAGAGAAGAACTTGAGCCTGTGGGTTTCCTGGAGGCTGGGGACAGGGAAGGTGAATTTAAAAAATGTTTGCAAGGAAAACAGCTTTTAAAAATAATTGTAATAATTTAATTTTTCCTGACCTTTACATATAAATTCCAATGATTTCTGAATAGCATATTGAATCTTAGTAAATTGAGAAAATTGGTATTCTCTTCTAAGATTATTCTATATAAAAATGTTAGAAATTCCAATAAAACATCTGAATTATCTTCTTACTTTGCATATTTTCTTATTTGAACACCAATGAAAGAATAAACCATTTTTCTAGACACAGAGTCATGCTTTTATATTTTAAAATGAACTAAAATAAAAAATAAAATGTGGATAGAAATACTATGTGTGAAAGTGGTCAGGGCTGCAGTTGGAAGACATCGTATACTATTAGTGGCCTCTCAGTGTCCAGCTGTCTGTGCTCACGTGGACACTGACTGGCCCATCTGGATGGTCCTCCCTGTCTGTCTTAACCAAAACCCAGTTCTTGCTGGTGTGCTAAGTCATTTGGAGTTTCATTATGTCCACCCTGTAGTCTTTAACTTAGGCTATCTGCCTTGACACCACTGCCATTGCTTGGCAAGATTTCCAGCTCTTTGGTGGTCTCTTTTCTGCTCCCTTCTGGGCATTTTAGAGTTCCTGGATTCCTCTTGCATGCCTCAGAGCCAGATGAGGAGAGCAAGTGTGAGCTGTCTGCCCAACCGCAGCATGCCACCACATCCCTGCCATGCTCAGAGAACATCGTTTTGGATCGCGTGTTTACTTGGAAGACCTCACACTTTCTTGACGGTTCCCTGCAAAGCCAGATAGTTACTGCCTGTGCTCTAGGAACTGCCTGCCCCAAACATGGAGCTTCCCTATAGTTTCTGTCCATGCCTCCCGGACTGATGTTCAGAGAAGTCAGGATTGTGCATCCTTGTTCCTCTTCCTCAGTCTTCCGTCTCACCTTTCTCTACCTTCACCTGAACACTCAGGTCTGTCTTTGCATTTCATCTTGGGAGTATACTACACCCTCGTCCTTAGATTTAAAGGCACAGCGGTGTGGAAGTACAGAAGAAAGGAGCCACCAACAAAAACTCCTATGAAAAATTTCGATCCAATATGCCATCTAACTCACATGAAGGAGTTACAGGGCAAGAAAGACAGGGACTTCATTCCTGCTTTACTAAGAATTGGCAGGGACGGTGCTCTGGGAATGTGAGGGTGGATGAAATAATGCAAGTGTAAGAGACTTGGGGAGCACTGAAGAGGGTGGCCCGCCAGAGTGGAAGAAGGAGCAGAGTGGAAGGAGGACCAGAACAGGAATCTCTACAAGGAAAGAGTACGTGGAGGGGACAAAATGGAAAGGACTGTGCAAGTCGGGGAGAGGCCACAACGTCAGGGGGTAGATGACAGAATCAGGATTGGGCAAGCCAGTGACAGCGGCACAGTGTCGGGGAAGAAGTTCAGAGCCTGTGTGTCCATGGGACAGGGATATGTGGCAGGAACTGAGCTGGAAGTCTGATCTGTCCACAGGGTTCCTTCCCCTTTGCTCGCTGCGCGAGGGAAGGGCTAATCTTTACTTTCCCACACATACCTCCCCGCTAATCGTCAGTGTTTCACGCAGCTATGTTTACCCTGGTCTTGGTTACTCCCATGCCAACCTTGCATGGTTGGGTAGTCAGAACTTTTCCCTTTTGACTCACGAGGGAACCATTTTTGACTTTCATAAAGCTGTTCAAGGGCTTTCTGCCCTGCCTGTGAATGATTCTTTATTTTCTTTGTTCTTCTCATTCCAGTGTGGTTTTTGATTTAGTAGCGAATCACAGAATTGGAATTAATACTAGTAATATTTTGAATTTGAGTAAGAATGAAGGAAGCAAAATTAAAGTTAGTTGTTGTGAGACAGAGCTGCCTGCCTCCTTTGAAAGGGTGAAGGCAGGTAGACTCATCGCCAAAATTAAACAACTGAGAATATATATATGTATTATGTATGTATATATGTATGTATGTGTGTATGTATGTATGTATGTGTGTGTATTTGTGTTTGTGCATGCATGTCCATGTTAGCAGCAGTTTACCTTTCCTCAAACACAGTTCAGTTCCTCATTGAGAAGAAAGGGCTTAAACCTGGTTTCTTACTTTGTACCCTTTAGGATGTACCCAGAACAAAACAGTGTTTTGGGGAGACTGTTGAGAGTGATAGTTGGGTTTAAAGATGATCCTCCCTTTCTCCCTTCTTCTCTGTGTCCCTCCTTCCTTCTCTCCCTCCTTTCCTCCATTCTTCCCTTCCCCCATCTCTGCCTCTCTGTCTCTCTGTCTGTCTCCTCCTAAAGTTTGACTGTATGTCAGCAGGAGATACATGCATCCCCTCACGTATGGTCGGTGTTAGGAAGGTGAAGAGATGATTGTGAGAAATCAGATCCCGAAAAGATCTGAACAGTACACTTTGTGTATACCTTTTCTCTTCTTCCCTAATGGCTTTGGAGACAAGCTGCTATGTTTTCCCTAAGAAAGCAATTGTTCCTCTTGTATTGGTACAACTAAGAACACTTGACCATTCATTTATTTCCTAGTGTCTACTAAGAAATATCCGTATCAGAAATATTTTATGGAAAGATGTGAGCCAGGAAATTGGGATCTTTCCATATCCTTGGCAATGTAGATGATCATGTCAATGGGTTTATCATAATGATTGATTGAAGGACTCTTTCTGATAACCCCTTCTTAGAAAGATATCTCAAATCTCAAAGTCCACCCCCAGTGACACACTTTCTCCATCAAGGCCACACTTACCCCAACAAGGTCACATCTCCTAATCCTTCTAAGTAATGCCATCCTATGATAACCAAGCCTTCAAATGTATGAGTCTGATCTTATCCAAACCACTACACATCCCCACAGCCCTACAAAGTTCTTCTTGGCCATGCGTATGGTTCTGCTATTTCAAACCAGAGCCCAATGCCTCTCACTAGAATCTTCTATCCTGTTTTCCCCCAAGATTGCTAGTGACTGTTCATTAATAACTCTGCTCAAAGTCACATTTTCTGAATAATTAAGATAGAATTTTATAAAGCAAACTTCTCTGAGGTGCCTTCTGGAATTTTCTGTTTTATACTAGATGATCCAGATCCCATTACACAGGGCTATGGGGATCTAGCCATTTTATAAATTATGTCTTTCTTAGCATTTGCACTGTGACTGTACTGTCTACTGAGCCACTTGCCCCCAGGCCGTTGCTCACTATCTGATAACTGAATATCCAGTGTTCTCTTCCCCTCTCAGAATTTCCTCTAGAGGAGACACAGGTCCATTCTCTTTTCCCCAAAGAATAAATACCTTCAGGGAGAAACGTTTAGAAGCCTGTAAGTTACAGGAGGAAACCATATGCAGAAAAGAAAGCGATGGAACTCCATGATAGGTATCTGGGTTCACACCGGAGATATGGTCATAGCCACAAGATATCTCCCGTCATGAAAGCCGTTGGCAGGCCAGGTACATTTCCAGGGGCATGTACCCCCACTCCTGGGTTCCATACTGTGCACTCTTAGGACTCTTCTTGCCCAGCCCCAGCTCATCTTCTTTATAATCACAGAGTTACAGCTAACAGGGAAGCATGCCTGCCTGAATTCCTGGGGTTGGCTGACTTCTTTTCCTTCACTTTCCCCCCAGCAACAGGTTAGGCATTAGATTTTTGTGTGACCAGAAGATCCATTAACTTTTGGTTAATCCCAGTGTTTTACCAGGGAGAAAGACTCCCACCACAGAGAGCAGACAAGAACTACTCTTCATTTGCACTTTCTCCAGCTTTCTTTAAGGACATAAAGATATCTAGGCTCCATTTCCAAGAACGCCAATTCCCAAACACAATGCAAAGTCTGTTTCCCTCTGTATTCCTTTGGGCAAGGTTGGCACATTCACTAGAAGAGATTTTGAAATACCTAGGTTTTCTTCTGCTTTTCAGTAGTGGTTTTTATTTTTCAAGTGTAAAGGAAACTACGGTATGGGATCTGTAAAGTAGACAGGAATGTGAAAGACCTGCCATCCGAGCATCCTTTAGAGGTCTTGGACCTCTGTCACATATAAACGCTTTTCAGAAAGGTTTCTGTTGAGATATTTTGCAGGTGAATGCCACTACCCTGGCCTTCAAAGTCTGTGAAGAACCAGTGCAAGTAACTGCTTAGAATGCTAGACTCCTACAGCAAAGTTACTGACTCCAGGAGCAATGAGCTTGGGTCTACCGACAGCCTTAGTCTCGCCTGTATTTTATTTCATGTTCACTAACACTGTAGCTGATCTTCCTCGAAAGCTGGCGATTTTGTGGGTGACCCCAAGCGAGCTATTTAGTCTCTACTTTTGTATTTGCTAATTGCCTGTAACCATCACCCCTGCTTCAGGGAATTGCTGACCTAGAGGGAATGGATAATTGCTGTAAGGCTTTACCCAGTGCTTGATGCATAACCAATGACCTATGAGTGCTGGTCGTTTTGGAATCGGTAATACGAGACGAGCAGTTTCCTCTGGTCTGGGTCACCCGTTGTCCACAATTTCTATAAGGATACAATTTCTGGGCATTCAAATTGAGGTCAAACCTTTTTGCTGTTTTCAAACTGTTTAAATTTAGCCAAACAACCCAGCTTTTCTGTGCCTCCGCTTACCTACCTGCAAAGGCAGAGTGATAAGGACTCCTACCCCACAGAGTGTTTCGCATATTACATAACACAGTCTACCCAAGGAGCCCGAGAGAATGTCTGATACAGTGTTGTTCCTTCTCTGCTCACTTGTTTCATCTCACTTTCTGGTCACCTGACTTTCATTAGTTTAAACAGAATTATAAATCTGGAAACATCGGTTCCGCCCGAACATGGGGAAACATCAAAATGCTTACAAGACTGAGAAACACTTGCAGGCCAGTCAATCAAGTCCAGAGTATCTAACTGACATTTTCAGAAAAATATTTATGCTGAAACCCAAAATTACAAGCTTAGACTAAAAAATTTACGGGGAGGGGAATAAAGGAACTCTCAGGGAATGTCCACATGAGCAGAGAAGGATGTGGTTTAGGACATCACCTACAGAGGTGAGCTCTCGCGGCTCCAGTCAGCTCTGAGTCACATCCATGCCCTCTCCGTGCCTGCCCAGGGCCACCTCATAAGACTCCTGAGATTTCCTCTGACAGCTCCAGGGACGTGTGACCTTGTGATCTCACTTGCAGCTCCACTAGCAGGAATATGATATTGTGAAAATAGCTCCCACACAGGAAATTAAATATTTGGCATCTTGCCCTGACTTCCATCCTGATTTGCCAGCTGACCTTGGGCAAACCGTTGCTTTTGTTCCTTCAGTTCTGTTATCTGCAAAATAGAGAGAAAAATGTCTGTTTTTTCCAAATACAGGGGGGCGTTATGAAGATGAACATAGACAGAAGTCACTTGGAAATTGTAAATACTTTTATCCATTTACTTTAACATATTAAAAAAGCAAGGGGGTAAAGATGAAAAACCCTAAGATTAAGTTCCATGTTGCCTCTGCTGACCTTCTAATCTTGCATGACCCCTGCTGACCTTGTAACCTTGCATGACCCATCTCCCTGACTCATTCTGAATCTTTGTTTCCTTAGTTAAAAAATATTGTATGTATGCAATTTAAAGTAAATCAGTAATAATAATAATATGATTCCTTGTGTCTTTTACAGACATCCTTTGTGTTATTTTACCCTCCTCCCTACTTCTCCTCCTGTGTTGCTCCCCTTCCCCAAATAAAGCCCTCTCAAGTGTTCCCCCCTCCGCACTGTGTGATCCCTCTTTCGCTTTCCTAGCTTCTGTGGTTAGTCCAGGTTGTATATTCATATCTGATGATTTGGAGCTAGGAAGTACAGATGAGCAAGATATAGCATTTGCCTTTGTTTATACATATGCATATATGCTTAAATAATGTTGTTCTACTTGGGTTGGCAATCATGCCCCACCACCAACCAGACTTAATTCCAGTCAAGAGAAACTGTTTTTGTTTTTCAGTTGTATTAGGAGAGCATCCAAGAGACTCCCCAAACAACGCAAGCTCTTGTTATTGCCCTTGCTTCCCAGAGGTTGAGGGTAAGTCCTCATTGCTGAAGATGTGATGGACTGCAGACCCAGGCCTTGAGGAACTGAGCTACATCTGACCCAAAGCTCCCCCCCTCCCTGAGGACCAGCTCTCCGCACAGGAAGGTGCTATGCAAGCTGCCACGTGGGGATGGGGAAAGCAATCATCCTACCCAGCCAGGATGCCCACAAGCTGCAATAATGACCAGCATGGCACCATAACCCTTACCTTGATGATAGCTAGGAGATATTGGAAATATTTAATTGGTCTTATGGTTCAATATTGGGGACATCTTACCTGGTAATGGGGCAAGTGAAGCCATGAACCTTAGAGGAGAACATCTATTGTCATCTTATGATGTCAGCATAATTCCTAACTAAGTTCTAAATATTTATCCTTCTGCCCACAGATGCATGCAGCACTCACCCCTCATCAAACAGATTTCTTTTTGCAACAGATGGAGACTTTTGGTTTTTTTCAAGACAGGGTTTCTCTTTGTCTTTTTGGAGTCTGTACTGGAACTAGCTCTTGTAGACCAGGCTGGCCTCGAACTCACAGAGATCTGCCTGCTTCTGCCTCCCAAGTGCTGGGATTAGAGGTGTGCTCCACCACCAACCAGCCAGATGGAGACTCTTACAGAAAGCTATAGCCAACGAAAATGTAGAGAACAAGTGGTCAGGGGGTGTCCAGCCCCAGCTGATACATCTGAAACACAGTTCCCGTCTTTATGGCTCATGGAACATGGAAGAAGTGGGGACAGAAAGAGTCAGAGGACCAAGAGATCTGCTGTGAGATTATTTTTCCTAGAAATGACAGAGAAGCTTCACCCATGCAATATTGTGTCAACCTAAACAAGACCTGAACAAGCACAGCACCAATAGACATGCAAATATGGAAGAAGCAAATCTCACAGGACCTCACTCATAGACAAAAAAATTACAGGCAACTAAAGAATACTGAGAATAGGAGACATAGCTTTGCTCAGGAAAGGAACAGTTAATTGGTTATCCAGTACTAGGTGGTCAGCCCTGAAATTATATAATTATATACACACAAGTAACATTAACGTTAAATGGACTATGTAGGATGTGTGTGTGTGTGTGTACATATGCATGTATATGACTATAACAAAAAAAAAGAGACCATGAATTTGAGAGGGAATTGGTGGTGGGGAGGTCATGGAAAGGACTAGAGAAAAGGGAACAGGAAAATGATTATGATAATTATAATTATAAAAACCCAAAGTGAATAAATAAAGTATAATAGTCACTGTCTCATAGGTTGTTTGTGAGTAACAAAGATATAGAAGTTCTACAATGGCATGCTGCCGTGGAATTTTGCCACGGACCGGCTCAGGGGAGCCACTCAGACCATGGGAGAAGCAGGGTCTTGGTAACAGGAAGGCACAAGTTCGGCGAATGACAGACAGACACAACACACAAGAGTGGTTGGAATCTGCTGCGATTTTACTGAATTCGTGTTTTCATTAATATAGTATTCAAACAAAGAACAAATCAGAAGGTCATGTGTCATTGGTTGGCACAGTATGAAAGCTTCTTTTAGTCACATCAGCAATATTTAAGAAAAGTATATTATCAGGAACAGGTGTTAGACATAAAGCATCCTTAGAGGAAATCTTGTCCTTGGGACTGTAAACCTCAGACAAGTGGTTTCATCTTATGAATAGAAAGTTTCTGTCTCATTATCGCTATCATGGCCCTTCCGCTTCCTAACCCTTTATTTCATCTAGTGACCAAATATACCTAATCACTTCTCTGTACCTGTTGAACTATACTTTTTAGTACCTTCTTATGCAGCAGACATCATGGGGGTTGGGATCTAGCAAGCCTATCCATAAAGTTGAAAGTATAATATAACAGTCTTTGTCCATCAACATTAACTCATCTATTCCCTTGCTCATCATACACCCTGTGTATGACAAAGGTTCTGCTGTAGTCTTATACATTCCCATACTGTGCTTCCTTATCCCAGAGATGTTTCTGAAGAAAATGATCCTTGTCTTGTGTATATATAGTATATCATTATTATAAAAGAGATTGTGCAAAGCTCATATCCCGCATAGCCAGCTAATCGAGAAACCCGTCTATGCCTCAGCTGTGGCTAATACCAGGCTGTCTGCCATTGACCTCCAGGAAGCCTAGTCCCATGGGACACGTAGCTCCCGTCCGGCATAATGACATATGTCATGTCACACAGACGACACTGGAGTTGGTGTGGCAGAATTTCCCCTCTGTATGTTGTGAATACCACTGGTGAATAAAGAAACTGCCTTGGCCTGTTGATAGGGCAGAACTTAAGTAGGTGGGGAAAACTAAATGGCATGCTGGGAGAAAGGATGCAGAGTCAGGGAGAAGCCATCGAGCCACTGGAGACAGCCATGCTGAAACTTTGCTGGTAGGCCACAACCTCTTGGTGATGCACAGATTAATGGGGATGGGTTAAATTAAGATGTAAGCATTAGCCAATAAGAAGCTAGACCTAATGGGCCAAGCAATTATTTAAACAATATAGTTCCTATGTGATTATTTCTGGTCTGAGCTGCCCAGCAGCTGGGAACCAAAAAGCGGCCTCCTAACAACAGTGTGCCTCACGTCTCCTGGGTTTGAAAAGTCCAACTTCAGGATCCACACAAAGTCTCCACCAACACCACAAGAAGAGGTGTGGGTGCGCCTTACAGATTGCTGGGGATAGAAGTCCTGACTCTATCCTGACTTTCTTACCACCTCGGTTGTACCTTGCCGCTGTCTACGTTTTGACTACAGTAAAGACCCAACTAACAAACACAACTCTCCAGAAGTCTTCTAATGTATGTTTTCCTTCCTTTGTTACAAATTGAAGGGGCGGAGCATAAGGTGGAAGAGGGAAAGGACCCTCTCAGGAAGGATGTGGTGAGATGGTATAACCAAAACAAATTCCATGTGAAGAAGATGACAGGTTATGCCCTGGGATTATCCATAATAGCACCCATTTGTCTGGGCCAAAGATTACACGTTTGTGTTGCAATGCTTCATACAAGCTCTGTTCCCAGTTCAAAAACATTGAGAAAGCTAAAGAGGACTGGCGGCTCCTTCAGCTAAATTAAAGCTTTTGTTTGGCTCACAAACCCACTTGTATGTTTCCCATACCATGTGGCTACTGTTCTTGCGGTTGCTTAAGATCTTTGGCAAAGCTGAGAAGCAAGCCCCACCCCCTCACCATTCAGTGAGTTTGTGGCCATGGCCTGGGAGAATTCAGACTTTCTAAACTTAGTCTCTTGAAATGGGTATTAGCAATTGCCAAAGTTCTACATTGTCTGACATCAAAATTTTCTGTTCTTAAATATTTGATTGAGGAGAATTTCAAAGATACAGAAAATACAGAGTACGGTACAATGAACTGTCATCTTCCTCTTAGTCAACTTCATGAAATATCTTGCTTCTTCCATACCTGTGCTTTCTTGAGTGTCACTGCAGCCTATCCCAGGCCTCAGGGCATTTTTGTACAGGGTCTCCTTTAACATTGAGGCATTGAAATGAATGCCCAATCATTGTGCAGAGCCTTCAATCTCTCCATCATTCTTTTTGCCCCATCTTTACTTCCTACTGGGGTGATAGTTGGATCCCAAGCCTGGACTCTGGAAGAAACTCATATAACCACACCTAGAACAAACATATGCTCACCTCCCAGGTCCCAGGACCACACCACCCACTGAGGCTTCCATCAATTGTATACTTCTGGCTTTCCCATATTGGTCCTCTCCCAGCATGCTCCCGGAGCTGCTATCAGAATCATCGGGTAGTTTTCCAGGATGACTCTCAATTCCTTTTTCCTTCCCCCACAATGCCTCTCTTTGTTAATGAGTCTCTAAATCCAACCAGATATGCTGAGTCAAGCCTCTGTCCTGAGACTCCAGTAACACTTTCATTTAGATTTTATGCATATTTATATTTTACTATATATTTACAAATGAGGACACTTAGTGTCATTGTTGCATCTAAAAATAGCAGTGACTTAATCCTGTGAATTATTTAGCCAATATTAACCATCTTCAACTCTCATGTTCTATTTTTATTCTGTTCGAAATAGATCCAAATGCCGCTCGTGCACCTCTGTAAGTCTCTTTGGGTGTGGAGGATTTTCTCTTCTTTCCCACCTTATAGTTTCTTGAGAGGAAAAATACATCATTTTGGAGGTCAAATTTTCTGATTGAATCTTCTGGTGTCATCTATTTCTCTTATTTCCTGGGATTTGGTAGTGAGGTGGAACCATTTGCTCGTGACTCTCTGAGAACTCTTTCTCAGGTGTTTTACGTATTTTATCAAGAAGGATGTGAAGTCTGTTTGTTCTTTTGTGGGTTTCACAGGTCTGGAGTACAGTTGTCCACACATATTAATTTTCTAGGTTTTTCGAGTGGTGACAATTTTCATTGACCCTTAATGTCTTGGGCAACAAAGTAACTTGCGCTCTATTTCTCTTTGCCTAACAGGAATCAAAACCCTCCCAACACCCCTTAGTCACCTAGTTTCCCAACCTTTCATACACCTGGGTTAATGTTCACAGGTTTCTGCTAAGTCCCTTGACTCCTCCGAATGAGCTCAGAATTAATGTCCCACCTCTCTAAGGAAAAAAGTAATGTACTTCCTCTTAAAATAATAAGTTAATATTCTAACTCATAGAAAAAAATTCATGAATTAGTTTACCTCTAGGGATAAATATTAATTTGATGACAAATTCTCTTGGCCATAACTGTTGTGTATTCCACCAGCTGACTATGGTTTGTAGCACAGCCCTGCATTGTAAACAATGTCATGAAGATAGCCCAGTGTGTTCTGTCCTTCACTGGTATTCTTAAGGCTTATTTCTAATAGACACTTGGTATGTTAATGGTTTTTAGAAAACTCAGGCAGGCTCTCATTAGGGCAGAACCACCTTAGTCTTAGTAAACTTCTGGGGATGGAGATCCTCCTATCATTGTCTGTGAGTATGGGATATGTGTGTCCAACGCATTATAGGCATGTAGACCTATGCTTGTAGAGGACCATGTGCTGTAGACATGTAGACCTAGGCTTGTGGAGGACCATGTGCTGTAGACATGTAGACCTAGGCTTGTGGAGGACCATGTGTTGTAGACATGAAGACCTAGGCTTGTGGAGGACCATGTGTTGTAGACATGAAGACCTAGGCTTGTAGAGGACCATGTGTTGTAGACATGTAGACCTAGGCTTGTAGAGGACAAATGTTGATGTCAAATGTCTTTCTTCAGTGTCTTATTTATTGAGCCAGGATCCTCACTATTATCAATTTGATTAGATGCACTGGTCCGTGAGCTTCAGCAAGTTGCTTCCTTGCCTCCCCAGCTCCGGGAGTACAGGTATGAGCTGCCACATCTGGCTTGGGATATAAACTCAGGTCGTCATGCTTCAGCAAGAAGCTTTTTATTGACTGAGCTGTTTTCCCAAGATGTAAGAGTTAGCCAATAAGAAGCTAGAGCTAATAGGCAAAACAGTGATTTAATGAATACAGTATTCATGTGATTATTCCGGGTGTAAGCTAACCAGGTGCCCTGGAAGAACAAGCGGCCTCCTTGTACTTGTACCAAACGTTTAACTGTCCATCAGTCCCCAGTAAGTGGGCTTTATGAAGTCACTTTTGCAGTATATTTGCCTCTTTCTCTGGGCTGCTGAACATCTCATCTCTGTGGTTGGTTTTCATATACGAATTTTTTCTGAAATACTATCAAAATAACTTAATAGATTTTTGTGGAAGAAATAATTAACTTTTTTTTGAAGCAGAGCTATTTGGCATATTTTCTCAAAACTGAAATTCAGGTCAGTAAGAAGACTCAGTGAGTTCAGGCCCTTGCTGCCAAGCCTGACAGCTACAGTTCAGTTCCTGAGACCTGTAGTGAAAGTAGAGACCTGACCTCTGACCTCCACATGCTCACAATGACCCTTCTGACCTCCACACACACACTCTGGCCATTCTGACACACATACACACACACGCACACACTCTGGTGGCCTTTCTGACTTACACACACACACACACACTGTGGCCCTTCTGACCTCCACTCACACACTGTGGCACATTGCTTCCCAACCCCCAACCCAGGCACACACAGAATAAATATCTTAATGCAAGAAAAATACTTCTAAACTTGCAGAGATTCCTATAAGCTAAAAATTCTACTTGTAGGAAATGCACTTCATAGATATATTTCCACTAATTTCCAAGAAAGTACATAAGCAAAATGTTCATTTAAGTACTATGTATAAATTATCAATTTTGTAAAAAAAATCTCAATTTTTAATAGTAGAGGACTATTTAAATATTATTTTATTCCTATGATGGGCTGGCTAGCGTGGAGTTATTACAAAGTACGGAGTAAGTGTGTACTAATGCTGAGAGGCTGGGCTGCATCTGTTTCACACAACACTGTAATAAAATAAATATGACCACAGCTTTATATCAAATGAGGAAGGGGAGTTTTATGTGAGTTCTGTGTTTCCAGAAGTATTTTTCCGATGACAGTTGTCAATTCATGAGGAATGTCCTACTCTAAGTGATAAATGCAATAAAGCCAGATCAGTAGGGAGCTATTAGGAATTTTACATCTTTGGCCCAGTGATCTTTGTCAGCGGGGAAGAGAACCAACACTGGGCAGGATACAACATTATGTAATTGTTATGGGGGTCAGTCGATTCTCACTGGATGTAATGAACAGCCAAGCTCCTCTTTCAGACATTGAGCTGATGAGTGAAGAGAGTGTCCTTCAGATGAAGTTGACAGAAAGGAAAGGTGTGCTTGGACAAATCTTCGTATGTGCTTTGGCTAGAGCGACAGCTTTTCAAGGGAGAAATGCAGGGAGAATTACAAAGAGCCTGTGCTGTGGGCATGCAAAGAGCACTTGCTAAAAAATGCACAGTCGGATTTATATTGAGGTCTTTGGTCCATTCAGACTTGAGTTTTGTGCAAGGGGATAGATATGGATCTATTTTCACTCTTCTACATGTTGACAGCATTATGCCAGCACCATTTGTGGAAGATGCTTTTTTTTTCCATTGTATAATTTTAGCTTCTTGTCAAAAGTCAGGTGTTCCTAGGTGTGTGGATTAATATCTGGGTCTTTGATTTGACTCAATGTGTCTTAGCCTCTCTAAGGAGTGGATGAAGGGTGGGGGAGGTAGGTGGATGGAATGGGAGGAGGAGAGGGAGTGGGAACTGGGATTCATATGTAAAATGAAAAAAGATTGTTTTCTTTTAAAAAAATAAAAGAATTTAAAAAAATGCATAATTGATTTTTGAAGAAGCGATGCCTGAGCTGGATAGACTCAGAGAAGGGTCTTGGATCACATTTGCGAGGGCTATAGATCTGAACAGAAAGAGAAGGAATCCCACAGAACAAACTTTTAGTGACTGTATTGGGGAGACAGTGAGAGGAAGCCGCTGTCTTTGCTCGGCACACTAATGAGCTATTTTAATGAACTCAGCTGTCACTCAGCAATGCTCATTGCTGCAAATTTTCCACAGAGCAAGAAGCACTATCAGCTGACCCTTATTCATCAGGTGACGGTGTTAGCTTTCCACCCTCATAATGAAATTCTCCAGTCATCTGTGAACAGAGAAGGACACCAGCTGCTATCTTCAGCTGAGGAAAGAGCAGCAGGCCTCAGCGTAGAGAGGAAAGCAGAAACCCAGATCTTAAGATGAGTGCAGCACAACTTCTAGGTGTCTGCAGTTTGTAACTGATCAAAATAGAGGGTTTTGTTGCTTTTGTTTGTTTGTAACAGAAAGTAAAGACTAAAAAAATGCTGAGTGTAATCTTGTGTGTATTTGGTGCCTGCTTTCTGATTTAAAACATTGCAAAACCAGAAACTGCCAGAGGATTTCACAAGTTCTCCTTAAGATGTCAGCTCCTTTTCTGCTAAAGTCTTTTCATTTCTGTGACTTCCAGATACGTCAACCATGGTCGAAGTCTTGGATTGAGACTATGACATGTCTGTTTACAAGGGCTGCCCCGTAGACCAAGTCGGAATGCACTCTTGGGTATTGTTCAACTACTTCAAGTCACGGTCACTCAGAAAGTGGCCACCTCCCTTCCTCCTGGATGCCCCAGCTGAAGGAAGAGCAGGTAGGATCAGAAAACCTCACATGGGTCAGGACAAGGCCTAGTTTTCTAACCACACCCCACTTTTGCTTCATGTTTGGGTCAACTTGTTCCCCTAGATCTGAAATTTAAGAACACTATTGTACTATTCCTGTGCTCAACTAGGGAACCAAATATGAAGTCTTCCTAAGGTCCTTGCTCTGTGGCGGTGACGTACCCACGAGGTCACTTGGCTTATTTCCCCCACTGAGCACTCACTAAAAACAACTTAAACTTTCAAAAGTTTTTTCATTGTTGCATTTCCTCCCTCAGTTTCCATAGCAAATGACGAAATTAAAAACAAAACAAAGTAACTGACTATTTACTCCAAGGCCAACAACAGCTAACTGATCAGTTTGTTTAGCTAGTAATATTTTAAGATACCCTCACGGTACTTTAGATATAGACCTACTCCATGCTGAACTGCAAATTCCCCTCCCAAGCACAGGTTGTTCTGTTTCCGTGTTATCTCCTTTGTGGTGGACGACTGAGCTGTCAACCTCAGGAAGCTGCCTACACATTGGATCAAAGGAAACTATGTTTTCAAAATCAGCAAAATAAGGCTGACTCTTTAGCCTCATTTCCTACTCCTCTTGTTGGCCCTCCAGATGTCCCTGGGGACAAACATTAGCCAATCGCCACCCTGATACTGAGAAGCACAAATCTTTACTTAAGACATTTCTTCCTTTTAAATGTTTGAGCACAAAGTGAGAGAAAGCTTTAGCAGAAACATTTGGTATAAATTTTGGATCTTATAATAGATTTAAATGATGTTTGTGACCCACTGGCGACTCAAGTGTTCATTTTACTACGGAAACCTCTTCCTTCCTTTGCACTATTTTTCTGTGTGTTTTCTTAATTATAACTGGGTGTTTTTGAACAATCCACCAGGAAAGAGTTGTGTCATATTCTAACATGTGTCTAACCCCAAAACAACCACTATATTTAAGAAGGGAGGGAATTCTGTGGATCCTAAGAGGACGCCAGAGGGGCATACTCAGACTCCAAATATATAATTCTTCTCTGACTTGTAAACAGCAGAAGGAAGTCCCCGAACTTTAAATGGCTCATTGTCCTACTGTGTCCTGTGTTCTTCCAGAGCCTGAGCTCACAGTGAATGGAACGTACTTAGGAAACCTTTACCTAAACCCCACCAGCAGAAGCCCATCCTGGATTGAGCCAGGCTGTCATGGTCATTGTGCAGCACTGTGGAGAGCAAGTCATGTATTAGTTGCTTGTCTCTTTGCTGTGACACAAATACCTGATAAACTCAACCCAATGAAGGAAGCGATTGTGTTGCCTCACAGTCTGTCACTGCAGGAGCGGCATGCCTTGGGAGCTTAAGGTGGCTGCTGGTCACATGGCATCCTAAGGAGCTGGTCACTTGGTGTCCCCAGGAGCTCATCATGTCTGGTCATGTGGTATCCATAGTCAAGAAGCACCAGAGTCTGGCCCTCAGCTTCCTTTTCTTTAAGTAGTCTAGGACCCTCACCCATAGAATAATACTGCCCTCAGTTAGGATGGGTCCTTCTACCTCAATTAACTCATTCTGGATAATCCTTCACAGGCATGCCTGGAAGCGTGTTTCCTTGGTGACTCTAGATCCATCAAGTAGCCAAATTTACCATTGCAGTTGTCAAGTCTTGCACACCAAGGTTTCTGTCCTGCCTGGTCCTGAAACCATTCAGACTCAAAGAAACACACAGAGGCCTACATTAATTATAAACTGATTGGCCTATTAGCTCAGGCCTCTTATTAACTAATTCTTACATCTTAAATTAGCCCATTATTCTTGTCTATGTTAGCCATATGGCTTGGTACCATTTATTAGCGAGGCATCTCATCTTGCTTCCTCTGTGGTTGGGTAATGACTGCAGACTGACTCATTCCTCTTCCCAGAATTCTCCTGTTCTCATCGTCCCACCTATACTTCCTGCCTGGCTACTGGCCAATCAGTGTTTTATTAAACTACAAGTGGCAGGATAAAAGACCATTGTCCCACAGCAAAGTCTCAAATTTGATTTGAAGAGCCCTCTCTGGCATCTTCATTCTCAGCAGTCTCTGTGTGCCTTGGCGATTATCCAGCTGTTGTTCACAGGACCGTGTTTCCTTCTGTGTTACCTCTCTTGTTTTACCATGGTATCAGCTTGTGTTCACATGCACTTTATCTACTTTCCTTGATTCTACCAGAAGATATTAAATGCTTGAACAACCTAACTCTAAATCTACCATTTTTAAGCATTCAGTAGATAGTTAATAACTGTAATATTTCTAGTGTGGCCACGAAGTCTGTAGATAGCCTGGGTTTTTGTTACCACTGGATTTGTATTCTCTGGTTTAAAGTCTTTCACAGCAGTGAAACTTCTTCATGATATTCAGTCGATCATCTTCCTTTGGGGGTTCTTTTATGAGGTTTCTGAGTTTAGCAATCTAGAAATAGTCTTTGCTTAGCATGATGACACATCCTTGGAATCCCAAGACTCAGAAAACTCAGGAATGAGGATTGGCATTAGTTTGAAGCCAGCTTGGTGCCCAGGGTGAGAATTTTTTGTTTGTTTGCTCTGTTTTGTTTTGTTAAATTGTGCCATCCTTGTCTGCTTTTACACATAGGTTTGAAATCCCCTTCTTGGCACCTGGAGAAGGCTGTATGGAGGGCTTGTCCTGGCACCTGGAGAAGGTGTTAGAGAGGGCTTGTCCTGGTGCCTGGAAAAGGAGGTAAGGAGTGCTTGTCCTGACACCTGGAGAAGTGGTAGAGAGGGCTTGTCCTGGTTCCTGGAGAAGGCAGTAGGGAGGGCTTGTCATTTTTCTCACAGTTTCACTCTATGTGGCACTTTGGAAAACAGTGTATTTCTATGGTTTTGGCATTCACATATTTATTTTAAGTTACTCTTTGGGAAGAATCCCATACTACTGCAATGAAAACAAACTCATATAAAATAAAAGTTGGCCAGTTTTGGAGATATTTATGAATAGTCACAAATAATTTTCTCCCTCTCTACTCCACAGCTGATTTTATCCTATGGTTTTGCTATAGTCCTCATGACTATGTAGACTTCCTGACTATGTAGACTTCCTAACTATGTAGACTTCCTGACTATGTAGTCTTCATGACTATGTAGACTTCCTGACTAAGTAGACTTCTTGACTATGTAGACTTCCTGACTATGTAGACTTCTTTCTTGACTATTTAGATTTCTTGATTATGTAGACTTACTGGCTATATAGACTGCTTGACCACATAGTCACGAAGACTATATGGCTATTTACTAAAACAAAGAAATAAAATTATAGAATAGATTTAGCTCACAGTGAATAAAGACATGAATTCCCATTTATTGTGCTCCATATCTGATGACTTTGTGAAAAGTTTTATTATGTATAAAAGAGAATCAATTGACAGTATAAAATGAGATGCTTCCTTTGCTATAGAGGCAACATTTTTGAAAAGCAAAGTGCTACTTTTCTCTCCCAGAAATCTTAAGTCTGTGAAGAAGATCACATAGGATTTACATTTTTTAATTGATGGATGGAGACTGACACCCAGAAGCAAGATAGGATTACTTATGGATATAAAGAACACTTGGAACAGAGAGTTCAGCTTAGATTTATTGACTGGAAATATCATACAAGACATTGTGCTTCATGCAAGGATGAATTTAATGATAATGACAATGCTCTTGAAAGCTCCTATCTAAGTTTCCAGTGTGTAAGAACAGGTAGATATTGTTGGCATGGAATTACAGAAAGGCAGAGTGTATTGCTCAAATTATCTATTAACAGTAGTTATCAGTTTAGGGATATTTGGAGAAAGTTTTGTTACAGATTACGCTGCCCGTTTTCCATGATGTTTGAACCTTCACTCCCCAAAAGGAGCAGTCATTCTTTTTTTAAAAAAAAGTGTTTTGTTAATACCCACATGGTCCTCTGGGGAGCACTGCTTCAGCTCTGCACCACAAGTCTTTCACTTACAGGATGTGTGAGGATTAAATGTTAAATTTGTAGCATTTCTTCGGTTCTGAAGTAAGAAGAATTTTTAAGTGGGATGAGAGGAAGCACTTGTCAGGCAGACTGAAATAGAGAGGCCAAGACATGGAGCCATGCTATAGTTTTGGAAGGTGAGGCAGCTATATCAGTGACTGAAAGGGGAATGCAGGCAGAAAGGGGGCATGGTAGTCTTTACAAGTCTACCTGCAGCTGACCAGTGCTGTTTGCCCATCATTCCTAGCTCTTCTCCGCTTAGCCTGCTCATGTTTCAGACCTGATGTCTTTATTTGATCTCAGGCAAAGGGCCAATAAACGAAGGGTATAGGTATCCTTACCTGTTCTCCAAATGCTGTACCTTGCAACCTCTGCTAAATAGAGCATATTGATCACTGGGAAGAACAATATGACTATCTTAATACACGAGGCACAAATATGCACATAAATAAGAAAGTATATTGTACCTAGAGAAAGGGAATACATTCAAAAATTACCTTAGGAAAGTAAATAAGTAATGGAAAGAAAGCTGGGAAATATTAATGTGGATAAGTCAATGTGTGGAATTTGAGAAGAAGGTGGGGTGGGGAAAAGTTGTAGATATAAACATCAGATTTATTATGTATGGAAAACAAGAGTGATAGATATGCCAGTTCCCTACAGAGAAATCATTTGAGGAAACGTGCCAAAAAAGACCTGTAGGAGTAGGGTCTACTTGTTCGTCCCAGCCACCCGGCTAGCTTAGCCCCAAAATAACCACACAGAAATTGTATTAATTAAATCACTGCTTGGCCCATTAGTTTAGTTTCTTATTGGCTAATTCTTACATTTTAATTTAACCCATTTATATTAATCTGTGTATCACCACGTGGCAGTGGCCTACCAGGTAAAATTCCCAGTGTCAGTTTCCAGTGGATCCATGGCGTCTCTCCCTGACTCTTTCCTTCTCCCAGAATTCCATTTAGTTTTCCCCACTACCTAAATTCTGTTCTACCCTATCCGGTCAAGCCAGTTTCTTTATTCATTAATTAATGAAAGCAACACATGGACAGAAGGACCTCCTACACCAAAGACTTGCAGCCTTTAGGGGAGGATGATATTGCATACACATTAAATGTGCAGGAAAAATTTTAAAACACATATTATTTTGGATGGCAAAGAGAATTCCTGTTGACATTTGTCAAAAGTGGCAGTCAGGATTAGAATTACACCTAACTAACTTTGTCTTCTGAACTTCTGGACCTTTTTAAAGATTTGTAACGCATGGCATATCAATCATTCACAGACTGCTACAAAATGAGGTGCTGTAGCTTCTCTGGCACCCCGCCCTCAGTGAGAAAACCCCCTAAGCTCATATTACTTAGGCCCCGCAAGCAGTTCTGTTTCCTTCAACACAACAATTGAAAAGACTGGGCACCATGAATGCTAGACTTGATTTGAAATTTATTTAATTATCTCAGACTGTGTTGGTTGGTTCAAAGGCTGTGTTTAGGCTCTTGGTTGCCTCAGGAAACCTTGTGTCGTGTTCTTTGAAATCTGTGGCATCTATTCACCTGGAATTTTTCCAGTCCAGGGAATACCCAAGATCTAGTGTCAGAATATACGCACTAAACAAGTAAATAATGCTCAGATTTTCTTGATCAGAAGAAGCAATTATGTCTTCTAAAGGCATACAGAAATTTTCTTCAGTATCATTCTTCAAATTGATGATATTTTGATTATTTATATTGATTATCAACTTGGATCACCTAGGAGACAGATTTCTGGGCATGTCTGTGAGGGATTATCTAGATTAGGTTACCCTCTGGGCTTTCCTGTGAAAGATTATCTTGAAATGATTTGGAGTCCTTAGTCTCAGTAGAAAAATTCAAGAATGAACTTAAATGGCAGCACAAAGACATTTTATGAGCGTATATAAAAAAAAAAGCCACATGGCAGGCAAGTGGCTTCAGCAACTTCCCACAGGAGGAGACTGAAGATGAGAAGAGAAGATACCAAGATATTTAAAGCAGTATGGAAGACAGACACATGCTACGTGGCAGAAAGAAAAGCCTGGGAGGAAGAAAGCCTAGGACACCGGGAGTGGGGAAGCCCAGCACGCTAAGGAGAGCATGCTTAGAAGAGAGGCAGAAGACAAATTCAGAAAACCTGGCCAATTTAAGACCTTTACATAGCTGTGGCTTATAAGCTGCTGCACTAGGGGTTGGGGTAAGAAGACAAAGTTCAGGATCTCATTTTAAAAGGAGTTATTCTGACCACTACCTGAGGATTGCTGGAGATGAGTCCTCCTCCCTGCGGTGCTCCCTTAGCAAATGTGATTGAAGAAGCCCAGCTGGAGTGTTAGGTCTCCCTCCCTCCAGGCCAGATACTCTGTTCTCCTGACCAGGAGTGTTTTCTGCTCTCACCAGAAGACTCACCCTAAAAGGAAGAAGCTTGGCTCTACTAAGACTACATAAAAAGAACTAAGACAGCTTGGCATCAGCATTGTGGAAAGCAGATGAAAGCCAATTGAGGGTGTACTGTGTGACGTGAGCATGGCTATGCCAAGGCCCTCAGTGCCTCAGATCCTTGAGAACAGACAAGCCTCCCTATGGCCATGCCAAGACCCTCAGTGCCTCAGATTTGTGGGAATGGCCAGGCCTCCCCTGGTTCCATGCAGATGTTAACAGTGTGCTCAGAAAATGTTGACCCTGCTCTTTACAGTCAGACTACTCAATCCCAGAGATGCCCTACTGAGGTTGAATGATGGGGAACCCTGGGGTTGCACTCCCCATTCCTGTTCCCTGAGTTTTCCCCTTATAGTAAAGAAGAATCTTGGAATCTTTTGGAGGTAGCTTGGGATTATTTGATTCACATCCCCCTCCTTTTTACACGTTCAGCTTCAGTTAGCTAAACCCGTCTCTTCTTTCAGCTGTACGCAACAAACCAGCCTCCTCAATCCAGATGTATAAAATAAGTGTGTTTCAATAGTGATTGCAGCAGCCAAAGTCAGCTTCACCCCATCAGTTTTCTAAGTTAAAGGATTAAAAACTTAGCTAGAAAATTTAAACACCATTGAGTGCTTTTATACTGCCTGTGAGTGACCTCTGTGTGTTGGTAAAAACAGTCAGGGGTAGGAGACAGGAGGAGGAGTAAAATGATAGCTTAGTGCGCACAGACGCTTCCCAGAGGCAGTTGGGAAATACTCCAGTCAAAAATAATAATGCTTTCTGTAAATTTCTTTCACAACCCAGTTGTAAGTTGTCCAATACGATCATACCTTTGTCAGCAAATTCTATTTTCATTGTGACTGGAAAACTTCACCTCAGGCTCACTTTGAGGGGGAAATTTTGGTTCTACTGTTCTAACTTCTTCCTTTCTGAGCTTGTCTTTTTGTTTTCCTTTGTGGAAATTTCAACTCATTTATCAAAGTGTCTGTTCCTTGGGGTCATTCCAAAATCCCACAGGATTAGATCTCCACATTTGAACCTAAGTTGAGATGGTACCAGTATTACTGAGATAGTTTTTGACAGGGGAACTTTATAGAGATTAAAAACAAACTGTTGTTCTAAATAGATTCATGACACCTTGCTTAATATTAAATAAAATAAATCTTTTTTTTTACTTTAGGAACTTTCTCAAGAATTTTATATTTTTTTTCAGAAAGTGTGGTCTAAGAAAATTTTTGATACACTGTAACCAGAAAATAATGGATTAGAAATAGGGTGATGTCACTCTAATACTCTGACCACAGGCAAGGGGCAGATCTGAGCAGCATTACAAAGACTCTGCACTATAAGGAGACAAGAAGGTGTACCAACATTGAGAACCTAAAACGGAACACTTCTGGAAGAGAAGATGTCTACATCCAGTCCGTCCACATGTTTACACATCTTGGTCATTTTGGTGCTTAGTTAATTTCTGCTGGACCAATTAGTTCTGTTCATAGTGATATTGTGGCAAGACACAAAAGACTGGAGTGATCTTTAGCTGGGGAGAAATGACCATGTTTTGGAACTGCTTCTGGGAATTTGAGAAACTCAGTGTCAGAGCCAGTGTACACCTTTAAGTCACCCCACGCTGCCTCAGCAGAATATGCTAAGAATATAAATTGACCACAAGTTGTCTAATAGCCGATATTTTTATGAATGTCTGTTGAATAAGATGTGACAGCCACAGGAAGCCAAGGAAATGACGTGAAGCAGAGTGGGTAGGAGTGGGTACTGGTTTGCCTGCTGTTTCCAGGAATGTTTGTATATAGAGGCCTTTACGGTGTTTACTGAAACCCACTCACAGAAGAAATATTCTGTTTTGTTTGCATTTGAGGGGGAATTGGGCTGATATTTCCTGAACTTCTGGGTCTGCTTCTCCAAGCCCAGAAGAGGCTCTACCACCCCCTCCAAGCACTGCTCTGCTCTGACCCATTGTGGACATGCCACCTTGTTGTCCTGAAAAGTACAACAACAAAAAGTTGTTTCAACACCTTCTTGTCCTTTTGTGTAAAAGAAAACAGAGAACAGAAAAGTATATTTCTCCTGCAGAAAGGCATAGTAAAGACAAGTGACATTGGTCTTGTGTGTCCCTGTACGCTGCACAGGGCTGCCTAGGAAGTCTATGCACCCGAGAGGGGTCCACACTGGTTTATTAGGTAGCTATAAGCTTGAATCTCTTTAAAAAAAAGTTAGAATACTTTTTGCATATTTAGGGCTGAAACTAGTGGTCTTGTTCATGTTAGCAAAAGTGCTCTTCCACTAACCTTTACACCAAGATGTCAATTTGAAGTTCTTAATAATTACTTTGAACTGCTGAACTGCATAGAGACAGGATGGGGCTCTGGGACACGAGTTTGTGCAGATGAGATATGGAGTCTTTTGAACACAACAGGCTCTGTGGCTTGTAGTGGCATCCTCACATTATGTAGTAGGTCCTGTTTCTCTGTGGATTTCCATTCTACTAAGAGCAGCATGCTTGTGTTTGTCAGAATTTGCCAGTAAAAATCAAGTAGAAAATACATAGATATATAAGAGGAGGCTTCTTAGCAAAATTGGTTCACATAATTATGGGGGCTGAGAAATCCCATGAAACGCTGTCTGTAAGCTGGTGGTGTGATTCTGTCCAGTTCTAAAGGCCTGAGAACTGGGAGTCTGCAATATGAGTCCCTGAGTCTGAAGAATGAAGGCCTGAGAAGTCATGTCCTAGGGACTAGCTGGATATCTTAGAGAGAAACTGCCCCCTTCATTCACACAGAGAGAGAGAGAGAGACAGAGAGAGACAGAGAGACAGAGAGAGACACAGAGAGAGAGAGAGAACATACAGACACAGAAACCACACACACATACACACACAGAACATATACACACATAGACCACACACACACATATATACCACATACACACACACATATCACATACATACCCCCCCACACACACACCATATACTGGTGTGGGAGGTCCTTCTGTCTATGTATTGCTTTTATTGGTTAATTAATAAAGAACACTGCCTTGGCCTGTTGATAGGGCAGAATTTAGGTAGCTGGGAAAAACTAAACAGAATGCTGGGAAAAGGAAGGCGGAGCAGTGAGATACCATGGAGCAGCTGCCAAAGTGAAACATATCGAAACTTTGCTGGTAAGCTACTGCCACGTGGCAATACACAAATTAATGGAGATGGATTATATTAATATGTAAGAGTTAGCCAATAAGAAGCTAGAGCTAATGGACTAAGCAGTGATTTAAATAATATGGTTTCTGTGGGATTATTTCAGGTCTAAGCTAGCCGAGAGGTCAGGAACCAACAAGCAACCCTTCTCCAACAATACACACACACACACACACACACACACACACACACACACACACACAAAACACCACATACATTTGGCCTTCAGTATATTTGGTTATCCAAATGACTTTATTGAGTTTGCTCATTCAAATTCTAATCTCTTTCAGAAATGTTTCTATAGACCTGTGATAGCTGTGCTTGATTATAAACTTGACACACCAGGGAAGAAAGAACTCAACAGAGGAACTGGCTATATTAGATTGCCCTATGCTATGAGTATGTCTGCAGGGCATTTTATTGATTGTTCATTGATGGAGGAGGGCCTATCCCTCTGTGGCTGGTTCCATCCTTGGGCTGGTGGTCCTGGGTCATGTAAAGAAAGAAGCTGAGAAATCCAGAGGAAGCAAAGAGGTTAGCATTGTTCCACTGTGGTCTCTGCTTAGCCTCTGCCTCAAGGTTCCTGCCTTGTGTTCCTTCTTTATATTCCAGTGGCGATAGACTATAAGTTGATTTGGGCCCTCGTATTTTTCAAGCAACGGAAAGTACCTAGCACAGACCCATTCATCAATGCTTAGAGATACCTGGACACCCATTATCCCTGACAAGTTGACATCTAATATTAACTATTGCAATGTCATTTGAGAGTTTTCACCCATGGATCAGTCATGTTAACGTTGTATTGTAAATATAGTAGAGGCGGCTCTGTAGGAGGTAGTAATGAAGAGCCATGAAATGCTTTTATCTGTAGTATGATAGTCATAACTCTGAACTTCCTAAGAGAATAAAGAAATGATAGTTGAATGCAGGTGCCATGAGTTCTGAGGGCATTTCTAAACAATCTTCAGGGATGAAGCATATTGCTTCCTAAGATACAAATTCAACAAGATTCCACTTGAGTCCACAGAGTTGGTAATGAACAGTGTAATAGCATCTATTTCCAATTTCTCCAAAGAACTTTGGTTAAAATGCTTGCTTCCCAGAGTAGCATGCGGTCTAGTGTGATGTCTTTAGGTCTTTAAGATGTGCTCTCAAAGAAGATGATGAAAATCATTGGGCTGGCTTCATTGTCCGTGATGTGAGCTAAACTAAGCCTTGTCTCTGTGTAAGCTGACTGTCCCAGCCATTTGTGAGTGTTGGTAGAAAAAACATCCTGTCGCTAGGAACAGTGGTGAACTGATCCAAGTTCCCCACAACTTTGATACCATGATGGTATGTAAGATTGAGAACAAATCAGATGGCGTTTCACTACCTGCTAACTTATCTGACACAAACAGCCAAAATCTCTTCCTTTGGGTACAATAAAGCTCCCATTCTCTGTCCTTTGGTTTTCTCCAACAAGCACTTTGCATGATTGACTCTTTGGCAGCCGTCTCTGTGGGCCAGAGACAGAATCCCCCATTAAAGGGGCTTTAATCCAAGCATTCAAAGGCAGAGGCAGGCAGATCCCCATGAGTTAGAGAGTAGCCTGGTTAACAAAGTGAGTTCCAGGACAGCCAGGCCAACACAAAGAAACCCTGTCTTGAAGGCCTCTTCCCACAAAAGCCAGGGAGATCAGATAATCTTAGTCTATACAAGTTCAGGTAGAGGGCATCAGGCTCTATGACTGTTTGCCCAGAAAGTAAAAGCATGTGATTTTTCTAGCTGGCTGTCGGCATCCTTAAGCATTTCCTTTGAGGCATTCTTTTAGTTTTTGAGTAATTTGATGATGTGGGATTCCCCTCTCTGTATGCTGTGAATATGTTTTATTACCATTGGTTAATAAAGACTGCTTTGGTCTATGGCAGGATAGATCATAACTAGGCAGGAGATCCAAATAGAGATAGAGGGAGAAAGAAGGTGAAGTTGAAGGGATGCCAGCAACCACTGGGGAAGCAAGATGTGAAGTAACAAGTCACGAGCCTTATTGTAAAATATAGAATAATACAAAAGGATTAAGTTGCAAGAGCTAGTTAATAATAAGCCTAAACTAATAGTCCGAACAGTTTGCAATTAATATTAAGCCCCAGAGTAGTTATTCAGGAACTGGCGGGTGAGAAAGAAATTTTCAGTTACAATTGGGCTTTTATTTACTTAAAAAGTATCTTAATAAATAAATATACTTTAGGTCTGATGTGGTAGCATAATATGAGGCAAGAAAAGAGAATCACAGGCTCAAGGCATGTCAATACATAGAAACTTTGTCAAAAGAAACAACAATGAATAGAACTTCTGGATATTTTTATTTTAAATTGACACATAAATAATTGTACATATCTAGAGAAACAAAGCATGGCTTGGCAGCGCATTTTCAGTGATATCACAGGGATTGCATAAACATGTGCTCTAATATTTATCATTAGTTGATGTTAACAATATTCAAAATTATCTCCACTTGCCAGAGTGACTCAAGCTATCAACCTGAGGTGACCTTGCTGTTGACCAGAGGTGACCTTGCTGTTGTCTGGAGCATTAGTTCTTATTCCTCCTGCCCAGCTGCTTCTACTAGCCATCCACCCCCAACTCCTTCCCAGGTCCCTATACCACCATCTTACTGTCTGTGTTTCAAGATCAACTTTCTAGATTCTACATATTATAAGTAAGGTCATGCAGAACTTATCTTTCTGAGGTTGACTTATTTGATGTAACACTATTCAATTCCATCCACATCATTGTGAGTGACACAATTCTGTCTTTACGACTACGTGATATTCTTCATTGGTTTATTTTTCATTTGCTTTATTTTCTTTGATGTTTTTATTGCGCACCCTCTAGCTGATTCATACATTGGCTAGTGAGAGCAATGCCGCATGAGCACACAAGTACATACATGTATTTAGCGTGCTGTTTCCAGCTCCTTTGGATACACACCCAGTCCCTGGATTCCTGGCGCACATGGCAGTTTGATTTCTAGTTGCTCAGTGAAGCTATTTTCCATAATGACTACCCCACATGACAGTCTAGACAAGATGTGAGAATTCTTTCTTTGTGCCTTTGCTAGCATTTGTCCTTTTAGGTAATAGCCTGAATTTGTAGGCTGCTGTCTTTTGCCAGATTTGTACATTCCCACCCATTAATTCTCTAAATATTTTTTCAGCTCTGTCCTTTCTTTGCCTGCCTCTGAAATTCAAATGTCACAAATAGTAAAACTCCTGTGACACCTCACAAGTCCCTGAGGGAAATCCTTGTTTCTGCTTGCTTGGTTTTTGTTTGGTTTTCATGTATTTTTAAAGCTAGTCCTCTCTGTTCATATTTAATAATGTCTCTTTTGTTATTTTCCAGTTTTGCAATTCTTTCCTTGGTTCCCTTCATTCTTCTTCTCAAACTTTTCAGTAATTTTTTTTTAATTCTAGTATTTTCATGTGGGTCTTCTGCTTCTGGACAGAGTCTATGTTTCACAGTGTGACATGTTTTCATCACTTCCTCACTGAAGCTTATGATCACCTTGCCATGATCTTCAGTGTCACCCTGCCAGGTGTGGGTGGTCTCCTGGCTCCCCACATGTTCTCCACAGATGCCACAGGACAGCTGTTTGTCCGGGCTGGCAGTCTCAGCGCTTTTCCTAGCAGCTTGGCACAACTTTGATGCTGGTGGTGATGGAGCTGGAACACCTGTATGGTTTATTGAGGGTGGAAGTCTAGACTCTCCTCAGTAGTGGCCTGCATAGGTGGGGTCACTTTCCTCTGTGGTGTCTGACTGCAGCTGGTGATGCTTGCCTGAAGTTTCCAGTCTTGCTAGGCTGTACATTTCCTGTTTCTTTGGGTGATGAGTGTAAGGTTTTGCTGGACTTTCAGTTTGGTCTTACTTTTGTCTGACTTGCTGACCCATTAGCAGACTATTTAGCTTCAAATCCTGGATGTAAGGGAAAAGAAGACAACTCAGACATCCACCACTTTTCAGCCACGGAACCTAAGATCCTAGCCAATAATTCTATTCACTTTCAGAATGTCTTCTTTTGTCTTAAATAGTCCAGGCACTTTAATTGTGATGACTAAGAAGAATAGAGAGAAGAATTCCTTTCTTCCCAGGAGTGAAAGTTGTCTTTGTTCCTTAAGTCTGTATGAATCACGTTTTAATATTATTCTGGAGCTATTCCTCCTAACTTTTGCTAGTAATACTAGGTATTACAGGCTTGGGGAGTGTGCATTGCTCAGTTTGTAGATGTCAACAAGGCATCTCTCTCACAACAGTAGACCTACTTAGAGATAAGCCAACATCAATGTACTACAGGGCTCTGCCCCATCCCGGTCCCTGCCTGTTGAAGACTTCTACAGACGGCTGAGGTAAACACTAAGGAAGCACCTACATATTGAAATGTAGGAGTGATAGTATATAAGATCTCAAGATTAGAGCTCAAAGCCACTGGGAGAAAACAGCTTTGGAAAATACAATTTCATTTCTTCAGAAAGTAGATGGTATCACATGATCTCAGGACAGAGCTAGACTAATACTAGGTTCCTAAAGAGCAAGCTAATATGCGAACAGAGATGTTAAACTGTGCTGTGGGACAATGGTCTTTTATCCTGTCACTTGTATCATTTTAATAAAACGTTGATTGGCCAGTAGCCAGGCAGGAAGTAAAGGTGGGGCGACCAGGCAGGGCAATGAGAACAGGAGAATTCTGGGAAGAAGAAAGAGTCAGTCTGTAGTCAACACAGAAGAAGCCAGACACAGGGCAAGCAAGAGGGGGAATGCCTCGCTAAAACAGATGAAAACTATGGGTTAATGTAAGATGTAAAAATTAGTTAATAAGAAAACCTGAGCTACTAGGCCAACCAGTTTATAATTAATGTAGGCCTCTGTGTATTTATTTGGAATTGAGCGACTACAAGACCTGGGCGGGACAGAAACCTCTGTCAACAAAACTCTTTTAGGTTTTGCCGAGCAGTGGTGGCACACACTTTAATCCTAGCACTAGAGAGGCAGAGGCAGGCAGATCTCTGTGAGTTTGAGGCCAATCTGGTCTACAGAGTGAGCTCCAGGAATAGCAAGGGCTGTTACACAGAAAAAACCCATCTTGAAAAACAAAACAAAACAACAAAATTGTGTTAGTTTTGGTCTAAAGTTTTTTCTCTATGCACTTTATATTTGACTTGGAGTTTTCTCTGCACACAGTGAACTGTAACCTAACTTAATATTCCACAGACTGTAACCAACTCCAACAGCAATAACCCATCTCTGGACAAGCACAGCAGTTCACTTGAGTCAGACAACTGTTCATCCCAGATTCAAACACAGCAAGTGGCTGTTGGGCTAAATTAGCATCATCTCTGCTTCCTAGATGTCACTTCCTTTTCCCCATATAAAACCAACCAGCACATGCCATAAAGTGCAGCCTTGTAGACAGTTTCTGAGTTGTCACTTTTTGATTCCAGAGATGCAGATTAAACTGGCAGGATTTGCAAAGTACGATGTGCCTTAATTTTCCTTTTTGAAAGAGTTTCATAATTTTAAACTTAGAAATTAAATAGCAGTAAGAGGAGCTATATTAATTTAACTTAAATTTAGAGCCAAGCCTTGGCATAAACATAAAAACTAGATTTCTTGTCGATATCAAGAAATCCAAGGGCTGGAGAGATTGCTCAATGGTTAAGAGAAGGTAATTCTATTGCAGAGGACCTGAATATGCTTTCCAGTACCCACATGTGTGGCTCAAAAGATCCTCTTTTGGATTCCACAAGCAAATACACTTTTGCATAAAAAGACCTCCCCAATTTATGCATAATTTAAAAATAAAAGTACATTAAAATACACAATTCAGGATGATTAACAATAGTGCAACATGATCATCTCATTAGATGCTGAAAACGTTTTCAACAAAATTCAACACCTCTTCATTATAAAAGTCTTGGAAAGAGCAGGGATACAAGAAAAATACCTAAACATAATAAAGGCAATATACAGCAAGCCAACAGTAAACATCAAACTAAATGGAGAGAAACTCCCAGTAATCCCACTGAAATCAGGAACAAGACAAGGTTGTCCACTCTCTCCATATCTATTCAATATAGTACTTGATGTTCTAGCTAAAGAAATAAGACAAAAAAAGGAGATCAAGAAAATACAAATCAGAAAAGAAGTCAAACTCTTACTATTTGCTTTTGATACAATAATAACATAAGTGACCCCAAAAATCCACCCCAGCGAACTCCTACAACTGATAAACACTTTCAGTAATGTAGCAGGACACAAGATTAACTCAAAAAAAATTCAAGAACCCTCCTATATACAGATGATAGACAGGCTGAAAAAGAAATCAGAGAAACATCACCATTTACAATATCCACAAATAACATGAAATATCTTGAGATAACTCTAATCAAAAAAGTGAAAGATTTGTATGACAAGAACTTTAAATCATTCAAGAAATAAATCAAAGATGATTTCAGAAAATGGAAAGATCTCCTATGCTCTTAGATAAGTAATATTAACATAGTAAAAATGGCAGTTTACCAAAAGCAATTTATAGATTCAATGCAATACCCATCAAATTCCCATCAAAATTCTTCACAGACCTCAAAAGAAAAACTTCATATGGAAAAACAAAAAACCCAGGATGATCAAAATAATCCCGTACAATAAAAGAACTTCAGGATGCATCACCACCCCTGACTTCAAATTATACAATAGAGCTACAGTAATGAAAACAGCTTGGTATTGGCATAAAAACAGAAAGGAGGACTAATGGAATTGAATCGAAGGCCTGGATATCAACCTACACACCTATGAACACCTGATTTTTTTTTTGACAAAGAAGCTAAAATTATAAAATGGAAAAAAAAAAACATCTCCAACAGATGGTGCTGGCATAACTGGATACTGACATACAGAAGAATGCAAATAGATCCATATCTATCATTGTGCACAAAACTCAAGTTTAAATAGATCAAAGACTTCAACATAAAACCAACTGCACTGAACCCATAAAATAGAAATTGGGAAGTAGCCTTGAACCCATTGGCACAGGAGACCACTTCCTAAATATAACCCCAATAGCACAAACACTGAGAGGTACAATTAATAAGTGGGACCTTCTCAAGCTGAAAAGCTCTGTAAAGCAAAGGACATAATCAACAAGACAAAACAGCAGCCTAAAGATTGGGAAAAGATCTTCACCAACCCCACATTGTTGTAATATGAGCGGCGGGGCTGCGTCCCCAGCACCTCGGCCGCCTGCTAGCTTATGCCCCGAAATAATTACACGGACACTGTATTCTTTTAAACATTGCTTGGCCCACTAGCTCTAGCCCCTTACGGGCTAATTCTCATTTTTTGCCTAACCCATTTCTAATAATCTACATAACACCGGTCTTACCGGGAAAGATTCAGCATGTCTGACCTGGCTGCTTGCTCCATCGTGAGTGCCTCAGAGAGCAGAGCTATCATGTCTACCCGGGAGAGCGGAGCATGGTGTCTCTGAGCTCACTTCCTCTTCCTCCCAGCATTCTGTTCTGTTTACTCCTCCCATCTATGAGGCCAAGCAGTTTCTTTATTGCTTAACCAATGAAATCAACAGATTGATATATGACACTCCCACATCACCACATCTCACAGAGGACTGATCATTAAAGTATGCAAAGAACTCAAAAAAACTAGACATCAAAAGAATAAATAATCCAATAAAAAGTGGGGTACAGACCTAAACAGAGAACATTCAACCAAAAAATCTCAAATGGCCGAAAGACACTTAAGAATGTTCAACATCCTTAGCTATCACAGAAATGCAAATCAAAACAACTCTGAGATTCCATCTTACACCTGTAAGAATGGCCAAGATCAAAAACACTGATGACAACTTATGCTGGAGAGGATGTGGGGTAAAGGGAACACTCCTGCATTGCTGGTGGGAGTGCAAATTGGTACAGCCCCCTTTGGATATCAGTATGATGATTTCTCAGAAAATTGGGAATCAATATACCTCAAGACCCAGCAATATCACTCTTGAGCATTTACCCAAGGGATGCTCAATCATACCACAAGGATCAGCTATGTTTAAAGGAGCATTATTTATAATATCTAGAACTGGGAAGCAACCTAGATGCCCCTCAACTAAAAATGGATAAAGAAGATGTGGTACATTTATACAATGGAGTACTTAATACTCAGCGGTAAAAAATAATGACATCTTGACATTTGCAGGCAAATGGATGGAACTATAAAAAATCCTTGATGAGGTAACTCAGAACTAGAAAGACAAATATCATATGTACTCACTCATAAGCGGCTTTTAGACATAAAGCAAAGAATAACTAACCTACAGTCCACAACCCTATAGAACCTAGACAACAAAGAGAGACATACATGGATCCACATAGGAAGGAGGAAAATACAAGATCTCCTGAGGTTATTAAAAGTGTGAAGGGCAGGCAATAGGGTGCAGGGATGAAGGAATTAGAGGGGAAAACATATAGCTCAATTAAAAACAATCA
Organism: Alexandromys fortis; assembly: GCF_014885135.2. Taxonomy (NCBI): domain Eukaryota; kingdom Metazoa; phylum Chordata; class Mammalia; order Rodentia; family Cricetidae; genus Alexandromys; species Alexandromys fortis. The sequence continues at coordinate 4,678,033 of NW_026067971.1, read as the reverse complement.
AAAAAATAAATTTAATAAAAAGAAATAAAAAAGAGTGGTAAAAATAGAAGAAGTAGCTGTCACTAATATGTGGAACCCTGTGCTTCACTAACTCGAGGTGGCAAGTGTAGCTGAAGGTCACATGAAAGGTGGTAAAAAATTGTCTGAGTTCATGAGGAGAAGGGAAGGAAACATGCCTGATGACACAATGGAAAAAGAATGACTCACTCTGCCTAGCTCCAGACATACAGACATCCTGTAAGAATAAGTATGTAGGTTGGAGAAATGGCTCAATGGTCAAGAGCACTTGCTGCTCTTGTGGAGAACCTGGCTTCATTTCCCAGCATCCACATGGAAGCACACAACCCCTGTAAATTGAGTTCTAAGGGATACTGCCCTCTCTTATGACCTCCCTGGGCTTCTGTACACAGGTGATATACACACACATCCACTCAAGCACACAGTGATACAAGTAAAATAAATTAATTAAATATTAAGTAAATATTTTTAAAAGAATAAGTTTGTAAACAGTAGAAGAATTCAGAGAAACTGGTCTAGAAGATGCTTCTAGACCAGTTGACTCTAACATCCATTTAAAGACCCTGTGCATCCAAATGATAAATGGGCTGAGAAAGAAATCAGAGAAACATCACCCTTCACAATAGCCACAAATAGCATAAAATATTTCAGAGTAACTCTAACCAAACAAGTGGAAGTCTTCCATAATAAGAACTTTAAATCTTTAAAGAAAGAAACTGAAGAAGACACCAGAAAGTGGAAAGATCTCCCATGCTCTTGGGTAGGCAGAATTAACATAGTAAAAATGCAATCTTACCAAAAGCAATCTACAGATTCAATGGAATGCCCATCAAAATCCCAGCAAAATTCTTCACAGTCCTCAAAAGGACAGTACTCAACTTCATATTGAAAGCAACCCAGGAGAGGCAACACAATTCTGTACAATAAAAGAACTTCTGGAGGCATCATAATCCCTAACCTCAAACTCTACTACAGAGCTACAGTACTAAAAACAGCCTGGTATTGGCATAAAAACAGACATGAGGACCAATGGAACTGAACTGAAGATCAGATATTAATCTACACACCTATGAATTCCTGATTTTTGACAAAGAAGCAAAAAATATAAAATGGAAAAAAGAAGGCATATTCAACAAATGGTGCTGGCATAATGGGATATCAACATGTAGAAGAATGAAAATAGATCCATATCTATCACCATTTACAAACTCAAGTCCAAATGGATCAAAGACTTCAACATAAAGTCAGCAACAATGAACTTCATAGAAGAGAAAGTGGGAAGTACACTTCAACACATTGACACAGGAGACCATTTCCTAAACATAACCCCAGTAGGACAGACACTGAGAGAAACAGTTAATAAATGGGACCTCCTGAAACTGAAAAGCTCTGTAAGCAAAGGACATGGTCATCAAGACAAAACAGCAGCCTAAAGAAGGAGGAAAGATCTTCACAACACCACATCAGACAGATGTCTGATCTCTAAAATATACAAAGAACTCAAAAAAAATTGGTCATTAAAAGAACAAATAATCCAATAAAAAAAAAGTGGATTACAGACCTAAACAGAGAACTCTCAACAGAGGAATCTAAAATGGCTGAAAGGCACTTAAGGAAATGCTCAACATCCTTAGTCATCAGAGAAATGCGAATCACAACAACTCTGAGATTCCATATTATCCCTATATGAATGGCCAAGATCAAAAACACTGGTGACAACTTATGCTGGAGAGGATGTGGGTTAAAGGGAACACTTCTATATTGCTGGTGGGAGTGCAAGCTGGTATAGCACTTTTGGATATCAGTATGGTGATTTCTCAGAAAATTAGGAAACGACCTTCCTCAAGACCCAGCAATACCACTTTTGGATATATATATTCTCAGTCATGCCACAAGGACATGTGCTCAGCTGTGTTCATAGTAGCATTGTTTGTCATATCCAGAAGCTGGAAACAGGTTAAAAGCCCTTTGACCAAAGAATGGATAAGGAAAATGTGGTACATTTATACAATGGAGTACTACACAGCAGAAAAAAATAATGGCATCTTGAAATTTGCAGGCAACTGGATGGAGCTAGAAAACATCATATTGAGTCAGGTGACCTAAGCCCAGAAAGACAATTATCATATATAGTCACTTATAAGTGGTTTTTAATCATAAAGCAAAGAAAACCAGCCTACAATTCACAATCCCAGAGAACCTAGACAACTATGAGGACCCTAAGAGAGGCATACATGGATCTAATCTACATGGGAAGTAGAAAAAGAAGAGATCTCCTGAGTAAATTTGGAGCATGGGGACCATGAGAGAGGGTTGAAGGGGACGGGAGAGGAAGGCAGAGGAGTAGAGAAAAATGTAGAGCTCAGTAAAGTCAATAAAAGTCAATCAGTAAAGAGCCTGTGTATCATCAAGGACTGAATCCTAAGGAGCAGGGAAAAGTGGTGATGGGATTCTGGGGAAGGGGCCAGCATCATAAAACTGATCATGGCTGGCTTGGTTTTAATGAGATCTGGACACAAGTAACATTAGTAAGAAAGGAAAGAGGTATTTTCAGCTAAGATGAATTTCATTATTATCCAAGAAAACAGAAACTCAGGGTTTTATAAGGAAAGGTGGCTGTATGATTGCAGAGTCTGAAGGGATGGGATTTGGAAAATGTAAGAGAAACATCTGCTAGCATTTTTTATTATTTATTTTGAAAGTCTGTATATGTGTACTATATTTATAGCATTCCCTCCATTTAACTTCACATGTGCCCCCTCAGATTCATGGCCTCTTTTCCTTTGTGTTTGTATTTGTTTGTTTGTGTGTCTTCTGTGGGATAATACTCTTGTACACTGTATAAATTTGTCACCTATATTGGTTTAATAAAACAATGATTGTCCAGTAGCCAGGCAGAAATTATAGGCACAGTGATTGTACTAGAATAGTTCTGGGAAGAGGAAAGTCTCAGTCTGACATCACCAGATGTAGAGGAAGCAAGATGAGAATGCTGTCCTGATGAAAAATGCCAAGTAATGTGGCTAAACATAGACTAATAGAAATGGGTTAATTTAACATGTAAGAGGTAGTTAATAATAAGCCTGAGTTAATAGGCCAAGCTGTTTATAATTAATATAAACCTTTATGTGCTTTCTTGGGACTGAACGGCTGTGGGACTGGGCAGGACATAAACTTCCATTTACATGTGTGTGTCTGGTTACATACGGGTAAATATATAAATAGAACCTGCTGGGTCCATTTAGAGTTGCTGCTGTGTACATGTTTTCAGGATTGACCCCTTAGTGGGACCATGGAGCCTAGAAGCAAACCAGCTGCTGCCATAGAAATATAATCTTTCACTTCCTTCTTAATACTTATCCTAATGCCTATGGGTAAGTGTAGTGCTCACCCTCCTCAGAGAAACTTCTTTTTCGTAGCAGAAACCATGGCAAGGTCAAAACACAGAGAACAACTGTGTGATGGTGGCATGCCCAGTCTTAGCCAACACGTCTATAGCACACCCTACACCTAGGCTCAGAGAACACTGTGAAACAGAGCACAACAGGGAAGCCCCAGAGATGAAATGGCAACAGTGTGGGAGCCTAAACAAGACATGAACAATGACAAACCTAGTTGGCATGTCAACATGGAAAGGGGACAATCATGGCACTCCACTCTTAGAGGAGGGGCTGCGGGCAATCAAGGACTTCTGAGACGGAGAAGTAGTATTCCGGGGATCAATATGTTTGGAGTTTTAAAAAATAATTTTCTATAGTAAGACAATAATTCCAATTATTTAATTGTAATTAACTAATTGTAAATGAGAATAAAACTTTCAGCTAGTTTCAAAATACTTCTTAAGAAGCGAGTGAGTTTGCCACCTAGTGGCTGTTTCCTGGTTGTCGGAATTGGAGACTCTTAAATGAGGGCTTTTCTGAAGCCAGCCTGCACACTGCCCTCGCCTGGACATCGTCCTAAGCTTTAGGACCCCAGGATAAGCCAGGAATTGGAAGCTTCGTGTGGGAGCACAAAGGGTTTCAGGGTTTGTTTTTATTTTAGTTAGAGAGCTTCAGGTGATTCACCTGGACCAAGTCAGCCACCAGCATTTGGGGCCTGAGTAAGAGGCAGGGAGCATCATGGAAGTAGATTACTGCAATACAGATGATCCGCGAATAATGATGGGCTTACGTATCAATAAGCCTTGCAATGTGAGTCAAAAATATCATAAATCAAAAGTGTCATAAATGCATTTAAATCACTGAATGTACATCATAGTTGGGCTTTGATTACATTAGCCATTAGTATAAAGCTTATTGTATAACAAAGTGTGAACTGTCTCATTCAATTAATTATTGAGCCTCTGTGTCTGAAAAATACTGACAACACACTGCACTGTAGACTGTTCTCATTCCCTTCTGCTCCTGCTTGGCATCTTTGAGAGTCTAGGAAAACATGATCAAAATCTGAGTGTTGTTTTTTAATGGAATAAGGTCTGCATTCATATTGCTGTAGAGTAGTTTAAAAAGTTAGCCGAATCATCATAAATGGGGGATCATGTGTATACACTCAATTGTTTCTAGATCTGGGTTTTTGTATGTACAGCTTACTGCTACAGTTTCATAGCTGGCATCTGGCATATAAGGTTTTCTGTCTTATAGGCTGTAGACTTACAAGGTAAGAATTCTGTTACTGAACTAGTTCTCCATCACTTTGTGCCCAGTATTTAATATTTAATTCCCACCTTGGCAGTGCTGTGACTTTACCTTACAATTATACACAAATATACCTAGCTAAGGATACTTATTTTAATACTGGTTTTGTTAATGAATGATTAATCAAAAAGTAATTAAACACCTGGCAGCTTGAAAAATATCATAAAATCCTAGCCATGAAATTCTATGCAGTATTAAAGCATAATGGATAGCCATTATATATAACTTTTGTTCATCTATGGTACTTAAAAATGAACTTATGGAGACTAAGGGAATGTCAGCAGTGTCAAACTTTAATCACAAAGCAAGAATTCATAAGAGAAAGTAATCTGGGAGAAGACTAAGTCCTCTCAACAACACGCTGAACAAGTTCTGGTATAGTTATATAATCAAATTAAGTTGATTAAGAAATAGGCACGTGATAAAACAGCAGTGAGATGAGAGGGGGCAGAAGAGCAGAGTCTGGTTCTGTTTTCTTACAATACGTGGAAGAGTTAGAAAAAAGGACTAGACAAATACGTGGTACTATAATTTTCCCTTGTAGTTTTCTGTTTTCATAATTTTACCATTTATATATTTTCTTTTTAAAACTTACTTTATTGTTTGCATACATATTTACCTTTTATTTGATCTACTTTATTTTACTGCTTTATATATTTACTTTCATAATTTCACTCTTATTATTTCATAAAACAAATACATGTCAGCAGATCTAAGGCCTCTTTTCATAGCAAGACTAAGTGGAAATAACCAAGTCTCTTCGTTCTCTTTTGGCTCTGAGGAAGCCTTGTGCCACATCCGAGACTTAGAGAGCGTCTCTCTTCCAGTGGGCACGGGACCAGGGAGCTTTCACACAGGTGAACTCTATCTTCATCCCACTTGTTGTTTGGAAGGCTGTTGCCGATCAGATCCCACACCTGAGAAAAGCTCATAGCTTCTTATAATCTGGACTCACGTGGACCAGAGAGCTTCAACACTAAACAAGAACCATGGCTGACATGGGGGGGGGGGACTCCCACACATCCAAGGATCATTATTCAAAAATTCTACAGACTTACGTTTCTGTTCACAATAGACAGACCTTGTCGGCACTCAGAGCCTTGAGCAAGGCAAAGCAGGAAGTACCACCGCCTTGTGCACACATGACTTGCTGATTTACAGCAGCGAAAACATCTTTAGTTCCTTCTCGTCTCATCCTCACACTCACTTCTGTCTTTTACACAGGCACGTGGTGTTGAGCAGTTTGAGATATCCTGTCTGAATGACCGTTCAGTATGGGACCAGAATACATCAAATCTGATACCTGACTTTTAGAACAGTTGTGAACTAAGGAAGGTATGCATACACTTCCAACAATGTCTGTTCCCCAAGAGCCTGTCTCAGGCCACCTTGACCTGTACCTGTGATTCTCTTTAATTTGTTGATGTGAGAGATCTACAAAGAAGAGTTCTCTTCATCAGAAATGGAACTATCCCCACAGCACCAGGTTAGTAAGTCTGGACTGCCCACGAACCTACAGAGGACGCAAAAAATGATTTGGAAATCACTGGAAAAGACACCCATGATGGTAATTTCAAATATGGGTTCACAGTCACTTGAGGCCCTGTTATGAAGGAAAACAATAGATTTCATATTCAATAACCTATCATACATGGTATTCTAAGGTTGGTGCCAGATCCCATCAGAATTGACTGCTAAAATGATTGCTTGGTTTAATAGAACACACCTGCTCCAGACTTTCTCTGCCTCATTGTCCTAAGCAAAAACAAAACAAAACAAAAAACAAAAAAAAACTTAAAATGATTTAACTTCTGATACTAATCTATTAATGACATAACATAATCTATATGAATTCAAATATGGTGACAGCTATATTTCTAAGCTTGGGAAATGTGTAATAAAGTACCCCATAAACGTTAAAGCACTGTCCACTGAGTGGCAGGCAGTGTCTGCTCGTAGTTCCTTCGTCTTGGCCTTTCTTATCACAGTCCGTGTGTCTAAGGGAGCCTTCCTCCGCGCCACTCGCCACTCTCTTGAGCTCCTGCTCACCAGCACAGCTTCCTAGTCCTCTGGTGGAGGGATCACTTTTAAACTTTAAAATACATGTTGTACCACTTAAGCTCATCAACTGCAGAGTTCTTATTTACCTATAGATATGTAGTCTGTGTAAATGTGTAAATCTTAAAGACCTCTGCCTTACTCTGTGTGTGTACACATGTGTGTTGTGCATGAGTGCCTATCTGTGTGATAAATGTACATGCTCCGGATTGTGGAGTGTATGCATGCATTGTTGAGGGTGTCCATGCACATGGGTAGTGTGACTAGGCCAGAGGTCAACTTTGAGTGCCTTTCTCCGTTGTTCTTCACTTTCTCTTTTTGGCACAAGTCTCCCGCTGGACCTGGAGCTCACCAATACATCCATGCTGATTGGTCAATGAGTTCTGGGGATTCACTTGATGCCACTCACTTGTTGCTAAGGATCTGGGTGGATACCCACGCTCTCCCCCTGTCCTGCCTTCTTCCTGATCACCTGTCCCTTTCCTTACATTATCCATCCAGTAAAGCCCGGGAGCATCTCCTCCCTTCTGTGCTTCCCAGAATGTTGTAAACTGTTTCAAGCTTAAGAAGCTGGACAGGATCGGGTAGTCTGCCCTGACGGACTGGAGTATTGGGTGGCAAATGGACGGCAGACATTTATAAACAGAAAGACCAAGGAAAGTGGTTTGCAGGGAGCGCCCTGCAGGCAGGCAAATCAATGACAGACCACACTGCTCCCGTGCCTGGTCATGGACAGATTTTCTTTTTGGACACAAGGTGGCAGAGTGCCTCTACTTTTCTCATTCCTCCGAAGGCAGCTGAGAGAGGATGAATCTGTCCATTTTAGAGATCTATGTTTATTTATCGTTAAATGATGATGGCTCAACTGAAAGAGGAGCATAGATAAAGTACAGCCTGTCTCACTGCAGAGGAACCTGTGAGCCTCGGCGGTTCTGGGTCTGTATCGGTGCCTCCATGTGTATGTTCACCTCAGCGTGATGTCTTGGTGAGGTCTTCCTTCTTTCACTTATAGAGAAGCAGATACACACACACACACACGTACACATATGTATATGTGTGTATATATGTATGTATGTACGTAGTATCTATGTATCCCTCACCAGTGCTCTAAAGGTCTGTCCATGAGTGCTCAAACGTGGGGAGAGGGAACAACCTAACAAGGGAATTGAGAATTGAGGTGTGCACTGTCCCCCTAGATAACAGACAAGACGGTGGCCTTTGAAGTCCCCACACAAGAAAACCTAAGACGGCATTTGCTCTCTCCATCTTCTTGTGGTTGTTTTCTCTCACCATCTCAACAGCTCCTATGCGCTCGGACCATTCCTGTGTAAAAGCCACTGGGTTGCTTTCAATTTTTTATTTACAATTTAAACTCAGTTATCATTTCTCTACTTAATTGCTTTCAGCGTGCTTTTTGGCCAAAATTATTATTCTTTTATTTAAAACAAAACAAAAGTACCAGGAAGCAAAATACAGATTTGATGCAGAACCCACTGGTCAGGTTGTCTGTTGTTTGAGAGTCTCCATGGGACAGAAGGAATAATGCCCACATTTTCTTCTGAAGTTTACAGTCCTCCTTTCCTTCCCTGGATGCTCATCATTATGGGAAATGAGAAGACTATTAGTAATGAATTCAGGCAGGCGTTGGTAGCAGCAATATACTGACGCCCAACATAGGAGAGCTCGTTTTCTGGCAGGCAAGGATGTTTGGCACAGGCCTGACTCTGTGGCCTTTCTATGCTCGCTCTGCCTTTTCCTTGTGGCCACACACTGGCTCCTGAGCATCCCAACAACATGCTCAAGCTAAGCCAAGGAGAAGGTCTGAGAAAAGAGAAATGGGGGTCTTTCTTGCCATGGGACAAACGCTTCCCTCAACAGGAGACATAGGTCCCTCCCAGACCTGCACTACGAGACCGTCTTAGCCAGAAAACCATCTATGCTTGAGAGAGGGAGAAGACATAGAGCTGGGATACTTTGGGAGTGGTCAATGCGTGGTAACTGTTGAACCGGATCCTGTTCTGGGCCTCTCATTTCTGTTGTTCGTTCCCCATCCTCCATGGTACTTCCTCCATCCTCTGCTTCTCTGTAGATGGAGTCAGAACCAGCAAAAGGGACCACCATATTTGCTTGAGAAATAAAACTTGCTGCATAGGACACTAAACGCACGGCAGAGGACGAGCATAGCCAGCCACAGAGTGAGATCGGGGAAGTGTCTCGTGCTTGTCCGGGGGATTCGTCTCACACACCTTACCTCTCTCCTGGAGGCAGATTAAGATTGTTACCTCCTAATTCTGCCACTAATGCCAACAGTCTCCTAGTGATCATTTAGAAAAAGCACATTTATTTTCATTCTGTAGAGCAAACAACACACATCAAGGCACGCATGACATTCACGGGCTATTTTAAGGCGTCGCCTACCCAAATATTACCTACTAGATAAATTCTTAATGAAATTTTTATTTAAAAAGAGCATTAAAACTTTGAGTAAAAATTCTTAGAGCTATTATAACAGCTCAACGTCCTGGAGGTTTGTTAGCTTGCTCGGTTTCCGCTGTGTCCGCTCTTCCTCCAGGATAGGAGAGGACTGGTCCAGGTTCCTGGGGGCTAGTCACCCTCGCTCTCACTGGAGCTGCCACTGGATGAGGACTCGCTGCTGTCTCTTCTGTGGGTGCTGAAACGCCGGTGGGCATGGGGCCTTCGAGACGGCCAGGCCTTTCTCCATTGTGACATCCCTTTATTCCGGGTAGAACTGTTCTGCCCGTGGAGTACATAATGGTTTTTTCTGCTGTGTGTTATAATCCGCTCATTACCGGGAACGTTAGAAGAATCTCCTTTACTTTTAACCTCATTACCAAGACCGTGAGAAGGAAGACCCGGGCCCTGACTATCGCTTTTGCCCGGAACTCTTTGTATTTCAGTCAAGGTCACTTGCTTCCTGTAGGATTCTTCTGTGTCTTTCCTAGAACTGCCTTTGCGGCGCTTAGGAATCTCATCGTAACTGGCGCTACCGGCGCCCTCAGTGCTGCCCCCTTTCGGCTTCTCTTTGGAGGGGACTCGTGGATAGTGAAACTCTACTTTCCCTTGATGAGCATTTAGGCTGCCAGCATCAATTCTGTTCCCTTCTTTTCCAGGGAGTTCCCTAAAATTAGTACTGCCTGTGATGTCATTGCCGCCCTCCACTAGGCTTACACCAGCAGCGCCTGCCCGTTGTGTGGTTTTGTCTCTGGTTTCAACAGCATCACCGCCATGTGTTTCTCTCTCTGGGATCTCGTTAGAACCCAGTCCACTCGTGTGGGGGTTAACAATCTCAGATTTGTCAGAGCCTGAGAGGCCTGTGCGACTACCTGAGCTTTCTAGAGCTGGTCCAACAGCACCTCCTTGGCCAGGAATGTACGTGAAACGTTGGCCATCCCCACTGAAAGGAGGGACATCGTTATCACCCCTCACTTGAATGTCTGCGGAACCGCTGCCTTCAAAGTCACTGGAGATCTTTCTGATTTGGGGGTGATGTGTTGGGTAGTGAGGGCTTCGTTGGCTCTGGTGGGTACCTTTGCTTTTCACTGGGCTGTTCTGGGATAGTAGATTCCTCTGTTGAATCTTTTCATCTTTCAAGTGGTCTCTCGCATCACTGATATCCGCTGGAATCATGTTTGGAACACTCTTAGGTTTCTTCTCTGTGTTTTTGTGCCTTCGTAGTTCACTCCCAGCCACCGGTCTCTCTATAGGCTGCGTGATACTTCTGAGGAGAGCAGCGCCGTCCGTTTCCTGGTCAGGCAGGTTCAGGAGGGCATCCTCTCCATCCTCTGCTCCATTGTCCCCCGTGAGCAAGTCCCCGTGGGCGCTGCCTTTGTTGGTGGTGCCATCCTCTTCATTCATCATCTGCGCATTTACAAAAAGATTTGGAGGTTTTTACTATTTTTGTTATTTTCATTGGCTTCAAAAAGAAACAAGCCTTTCTCTTTTTTCTGGTAATGATTTCTTTAGGTGTCGACTCATAATTTCTTCCTTTGTCAAACTGGTGAAGAGCAATATTGTCTCTGCTTTTTTTCTTTTTCCCAAAGTAAAATTTTCATCATAAAGGAATTATTTTATGTTAAATTTTAAAAATCCAGTAATTCATAGAAAGTGTTTAAAACCTAAAACATATTTAGTGAAAACCTACAATTCAATGTGGATGGATGGAGCAAAGCAAGGTTCATGAAAAAAAGAAGAATGAAATAGATTTAGTGGCCATGTAAGATTCAAATACTCAGAAGCAAAATGGTGAGACTAATTTTAGACTAATTAGCAGAATCGATATGTTTTTGGACACATTTTGGTGTGTTAGTGTTCCTTGAGTGTATTAACATCTTGGTTATGATAATTAAAGATTTGAATAGATGAAAGTTCCCATATGGAAAAAAAAAGAAAGGTCATCCAAACGCTTACATCTATATGAGGTGTAAGGAAGATCACGGAGATGGTAAAGTAGTTCAGGTAAGCAAGGGCCTTGGCGAACTGCACCGAATGAGATCACAGAATGCCCAAATGTTTTCAGTCTTATTGTTTTTAATGTGTGTGGATGTTTTGCCTGTATAAGTGTCTGTGCATTGTGTCAGTGCCCACAGAGGCCAAAGAGACCATCAGATCCCTTGAAAGTGAAGTTACAGATGGTTGTGAGTTACCACGTGAGTGTGGGAAGACAAACCCTGAACCTCTCTCCGGGAGAGCAGTGAGTGTTCCTAACTGAAGAATCTTCTCTGCAGATGCCAAACAGTTACAAATCTCTCAGGTGCTCACTAAAATAACTGTGTCCCAGAAGGACCAAGGCACCAATCACATAAGCTCCCATCCCTCTTCAGGCTGGGTGAGCTGCAGAGACATGTGATCCGGGGAAACATGTGACCTGGCAAGTCATGTGATCCAGGGAGGCATGTGACCCGAAGAGATGTGTGACCCCGGGGATGCTACTTTGTTTCTTTGAACATCAGGCATCTTACTACAAGATAAGAAAATGAATACATTTCAGGATTTTTAAAAGAAATGATCTTGCTTATTGATAGAATGCAAGCAAGGAATCTATCGCAGTGTCTCTCACCCACCATGGTCTATATCAATGACGCTAGCTGTCCCTCAATCAGGACTGTGTGGCATCTGTGATGTCATGCTAGCTTGCTTCCCTACAGAGTGGCAACACTTCCTCATAGGAGGCACAACTGTCCTCTCGTGTCTTACATCTTATGTCATGGCGGCTAACTGGGAATTCCATCTTCACTCCTTTCCCTGTGTTCTGAATGTCCCCTTGGCTGTGGCTTGTGAAGCCTGTGGCCACTGATCACACATTGTCTAAAAGATAGTCTTGACATCCTCAGTCTCTGATCAAGAACACCAGGAGGGTGTGTACAAGAACTAGTTCCAGGACAGCCTCCAAAGCTACAGAGAAACCCTAACCCTGTCTTGAAAGAAGAACAAAAAAAGAAGGAGGAGGAGGAGAAGGAGGAGGAGGGGGAAGAGGAGGAGGCGGAGGAAAGAAAAAGAAAAAAAAAAGAAAAGAAAAATTAGTATAATATATTAAGTTAAATTCAAATTTTAAAATTCTTAATTTTTTCCTGCCTACTCATAGAGAAAATTTTGTCCCATTTTCTTTTGTGTTTCTATTAGTCTTTTTTTCCTCTCCCTCTTCTTTTTTAGAAAGGTAACATGCTTGCTAATGATTGATGTGCATTTAATTGGAAGAGAAAATAAAACTGTTTTGTATAGAAGAAAAGAGACAAGGTTTTAATTTTGCTGTAAGACAGTTAAGCATTTGTCTGAGAAAATATTTTAAAGTACAAAGAGCTTCCTGTTCTGCATGTGCCTAGGGACATGATTTCCGTCTGCCACCGGCTGCACGACCGGCTGTGAGTCAGCGGCTGCTCTGTCCTCTCCTTCCTCCCATGCCTTACTTCATGGCAGTCTTTCTCTGGAGAACAGCCTGCCCACTCACTTCTGTCTTCTCAAACCTTATCACTCCCCCATGACCGGCTCACGGTTCCCATTGTGTAGATCTCCCTGAACACCAGCCTGGAACTGACTTCTTTCCACTCCCATCCCATTGTATGTTTTTTCCCCTGGTGCCACTCACATGACTCTTTCCATGACCTGTCTTGGGTTCTCATTTCAATGTCTCTTTTCTGTCTTCATGTTCTGAGAGAGGAGTTGTGCTTTCTCGGTTGTTTCAATTGGTGTTATAACTCACACAGCAGGAAGTGCTGAAAACATGTTGCCCCAGAACCAAAATTAGCTAACTGCCTTAGAAATGACCGTACGAAGAAGACCTAGCTGAGGCAAATAAAATTCTACAGGAAAATTCTAAATTCCAGGGGAAATGAAGCCAGATTTGGAAAAGTAAATCGTCCTTCAGTTGGAGGTATTTTAAGCTGTGTGCAGTTCTACGTGCAATTCTGCAAGAAGCCACTGAGTGAAAGAATTATTGTCAGCCCCTTGGACAAGTGCCTCACTCTTCCTCCTCGATGAAAGTGGACATGGATGAAGTCATCTGTGGGAGGAGTTTAAGATATGGAGATGTGTGTCTCTCTTGACAAGACAGTCTGTGATAGTAACTTCCTTCCCCTGGAAATTTACATGGTCCCAGCACATGGTAGGATATGCCCAGAAAAACCCCTCTTGAAAAGCAGTGCTACCGAAACACAGTGAAATGACAATTGCAGGCTCCTGAGGCCCATCAAGGCCACATTTGCAGAAGTAAGTCCTGAGTCAGAACACGGCTTGGGCTGAAACGGTGGATGGGGGTAAGGAGAGCCATGGAACGCAGAGTCCTGAGTCAGAACACGGCTTGGGCTGAAACGGTGGATGGGGGTAAGGAGAGCCATGGAACGCAGAGTTGCGTAGCACCCTGGCTTCAGAACCTGACAAGTGTCGGGCAGGGAAGAAAGGCAACATCCACGGCTGGAAATGCCAGAGCACTTTGTCCCTGCTGAGCCCCCTTGCTAGTCCAGACGGTCACGGGAGAGTCTTTCCTTGGCCTTTATGCTACTTTCAGAGTAGACATGTTTTCGTGCTGACCCTTATAAATAATGCAAAAACATGGTTTTTGTCTTAAATTTTCTGTATTTCTTCCTAATACTACAGAATATTTCTTTTTAATTTGAGAGAAGTCTAATTTTGCCTCTGACAGTTGGTAGTACTTCTTAGAACCACTGGAGGGCAAGTGTTGGCCGCCCTAGAAGACAGCCACCTCATGGGCTCTTTCGTTTACATCTTGAAATATATTTTCCTGCATGTCCCTGTCAATTGTTTGTCGTACCACGGTGAATCAAAATTTCAGCGGAATTGCAACATTGGGAAGCACTTCCAGAGTACAGTGGAGAAGCCATGACAGGAAAGACATGTTTCCCTGTGCTCACGGCTGAGGTCCAGCTGGTACCGCCCCTTGAGCATTCTGGCTTTTAAGTTTGATATTCAGACCCTTGTTATTTTCAGCTGAGAGTTTCAGGACATAGAACTGGGATTTCCAGGACAAACCATGGCCGAGATTAGCTGTAATTGGTGACATGCAGATCTTGATAGTATTTCTTGTATTGATAGCTTTCTTGATGGATGTGGAAAACTAATTCCACGTGAAGCCAATTCTCTATGGAAGCCTGTTAACCAGCCTCCTCCCTCCTTCAGTATTGGTTTGCTTTCATATACCACACACACGGGGAATGGCGTTTGCTAATAACAATGTCCCAGAACTCTTCCTTATCCCTCTGAAAATTGTGATTTCAAGGATGGCATCACACTGGGACAAGAACATCAATATGTGGACATGTTTAATTATCTGTTGTAGGAATTACAATGGACTAGAATATGTACACGACACTGTACACCCTTGCCTAAGAACCCAAAGACATTTTGGCAGTTAAAATGTTCTCTCATTGCTTTTTCTTTCTTTACAGAGCTAAAATAGTTATTTGGGAAGAATGATTCTGTTTGCCCTCTGTTGTTCTACACAGCCCTGCCTGGCTTTCAGTCTCTGGGTGAAATTCTGCAAGGAGACCAGTGACTCAACTCCACCAAATAGAACTTTCTTTCATTCATTTCTTCGAACAACAAATGTCTAATTTCTTTTTCTTTCACTGGATCATATTAATGTGAAAAATCATTCTGACTGAAAGAGGCTCAGACCCAATTCTCCGTATGTTAGGAAAGAAAACATCATTTTCCTCCCCACTAGATGGCAGTGCCATCTCGGCCATGGAATCAGATTCCAGCATGTAGCAGCCTTCCCACAGCACGGAAGGGGAAAGGCAGGCCTGGGGCTCCAGAATGGGAGTCATGGTCCTTGGAACGCACAGGAAAGACGTTTTCAAGTGCAAACCCAAGAGGTTTAGTGTAAGAGGTAACTCCAAGTTCAGGAAGTGTGGTGATGGCGAAAGCCAACACCTGTGTTACAATACGATGGTGCCAAAGAAATACAGCGCCGACATCGCAGTTCTGCCTGTAAAGACGCACACCCACTTCAGCCCTGCTTGTGAGGGTGCACAGCGATGCCTCATTGCCCACGGCAGTGCTGCAAAGGTGCACAGTGATGCCTTGTCAATCACATGGCACACCATTTTGCTCAGGCGAGAGAGAATGATCAGTGTGGAAGTGTCGATTTTTTTCTTGAGGGTAGGTGGCTCATCCACTGAGGCTTACCGAAGTACATAAAGACCAGACACAAAGGAACACATACAGGTAGTTGTCTTGGGTCTTGGAGTTGAGGCCTTGTGAGATGTCACACAAAACAAAGGACCTAAGAATTCTGGGACAAGTTTTCTGTGAACAGCATAGTGTAAGATTCTTCCAATCTTAGTGTTTCCATTTCTTTATTTCCTTTGGAAACTTCTCACTTCTCACTGATGTGGCAAAGGGGACAAATGAGTGGCTATGCAGTGTCCTGTGTGTGCTAAAGTGGAAGTCAGCAGCTTGGTGGACCAGCCACTGACGAGAGAGATGTCCCAGGGGAGATTTAAAACAAGACAAGCAGTTGAAGGACCACCTCACTCACCTGTCCTATTGGCCTAAAGAGTGCTTTTCCTGAACAACACACAAAGATTTGGGATCTTGTTTATGTGTCTCTACTCTAATTGATAAAAATAAAAAAAAATCACAGAAATATAAACTCAAGTGGTTAGTGAAAGTATCTCATTAATTGGTCTACTATTCTGCTTCATTCCCGAAACAAACAATTGGTTTGTCAATAACATCTTCTATTTCTAGGACACAGTGTATTTGCAGAGAATTTCCCAGTTAGCAAAGGAAGAAGAATATAGAAATAACTTGGCTAGGTATAAAAATAGGATGTAAAAACCCTGTCTCAAAAAAGCAAAAAAAAAATAGGATATAATAGCTGATTGTTTTCTAACAGAGCATGCTCATTTATGTTTGTGTTAAAACATGTACTTGTGACATAGATTAACCCCATATAGGTTCTGATTCATTGTGACTTAGACTAAAGCCTCCCGCAGTGAACTGCGTTTGATGGATAGTGATCGAATATCACTGCTTGATCTCCCTCTTCTCTTTTCTCACACTTTAAAACTGTTTGAATCCAGGTCATAACTGTGACACATGCACATGGCTTACTATATGCTCATTTTTATACCAGCAGCCTATGATCAGATGACTGAGGTAGCTGTTAAAATGGAATGTATACATCTGTGAGAAAAGATGACACTATAATTCACAGTACCCGATTTTGTCCCTGTCACCCTACTAAGACTCTTTAATTTGGAATCTGCAGTCCTCCCTACTCCTCTGACACCCACTTGGCAGTTGCACTGAACTTGACAGTGGCCCTGTAATGGATATGACATCGTCTTCCCTGAGGAGGAAAGCTGGCAGCCTCCTCTGACTGGAGGTCACCTGATTGATGTTGGCCTGGCACTTTACTGGAAGCTGGTTAGAAAGGACACTTCAGCTTTTCCCTGGAATGTGCGGCTCAAAATAACTCAGCTTTGGTTGGTTGGACTGAGTCGGTCAGCAAGACCCACTTGACCACCAGCCTGCTTCAGTGCAAGCCTGTATGGTCCTGACTGACCCCATGGGGATCAGGTGGGACTGGCTGGTTCGGTAGGCACAGCTCTTACCACAGTGTAAGGGTTGTGCACGAAGGGGTTAGTGAGATTCCCTCATTTCTGCTCTTTCACCAGATGGTTCATCCTGCCAGTCTGGTTACCCAACAGCTCTCCCACTTACTCGGGACCTATATTTAAGTATGGTCAGCAATGGAGTGAGTACTTGTTTCCATAGTTACTCAACCCACAAGGTTACTCTGGGAGCTAGGATGCTGGTAAGACGTTATCTAATTAGCTCCGGGTCTGAGTTGCAGAAAAAGTCTGTAGTGCTCAACTTTGTCACAGGATAAATTGGTCACATCCTGAGTGCTCAACCGGTGAGTCAGAAGAAGAAAAGTCACAAGAGGCAATAGAAGCCTGATCTAGGTGAGATCATGGGCATCGGTTCCATTTTAGCCTTATCAAAGAACATGTTCGACAAGATGCTGCCAGATAGAGTCCCCTCCCAGAGCCAGCTATTTGCAAAATGCACTTAGCTAGCTTTACACATTCATGTGAAGTTCCTCAAGGCTCTGGTAAAATATTACCAGGTTCTTTTTGATACATGATGGTTCCAGTTTTTGAGCATAGCTCACTAATCCGGGCTGTGAGCTGGGTGCTCGTTTTCTTAGAGATTCGCAATAAAACAACATGGCACCCTCCTATGTGGCAGGCTTCTGATGTACACACTCAGTGCCTCACATTTTAACAAACACTGCTTACAAATGAGAGAGAGAGATGAGAGAGAGAGAGAGAGATTATGTGACATGTAAATTATTTTTGTAAATGCTTACTGGTGCTGCCCAGGTCACACTGAAGAGGAGCAGTCCTACACACATGACCACATTCTGCATCTTCACAAGTCTCCCTGAAAAAGTCATGACACCTCTCTTAAGAAAGCCAGTTAGGAGCTGCAGGCATGAACACACACATATGCATCACACTTCCCCGAGAAGTTAATTTCCTTTTAATATATAGATTACATACCTTGTATATAATTACATCTATACAATTATCATCTACACAAATATATGTAGTTTGCACAATTAGTTCATAGTTAATATTTTAATCTATTTTAATGTCTGATTATTGTCATGTAAACCCAAAAATCATCGAATATAATTAATCTGGTAATCAATTTATAGAAATTAATTTTACAGACATAATTATTTGCATTTTCCCCATGTGCTTAGTAAATTATCATTAAATGCTTGTATGGTTGGAAGTAACAGTAGGGCAACATATCAGCTCATAACTGAATCATTTAGTGTCGAGATGGCAGATACAAAGGTGAGGAATGGAATCTTATCGATTCCAGGCTAGCACCCTAGTGCGCATCTTCACACCCGCTAGCAATATGTCTGAATTCGTCACTGTCGGGGCCAGAGAAAGAAACCACTGGAGCAATTTTTACTGTAAGCAAAAGAACGTACTAAATATTAAAAGGAGATAAACATCATTCTGAGAATTTTACATGTGTTTCTTTATTTGAGTCCCACAACAAAGTTATGAGCTAGGTGGCTTTACCAGTTTTATAGACGAGGAAGGAAACAGACTCGGAATTGACTATTGATGAGCAGAACTGGCGCTGGTATTCTTGCAAAGAAGCTACAGAACTGGTACTCCTAACCAAAACTCTGTGCCACCTCAAGTAAGATTCTGTTCTTCCATCCACTTTCATTAAAGCCACATGCAGTCAACTTTAAAAAGACCCTATGTTATATAAATTTCAATAGAGTAATCTTTGGAACCCTAGTGTTTAGTTACAGAGTAAAACACGTGTATAGTGTGATAGACATTTCACTAGGACCTAGTGAGCTCAGCTAACTCAGGGAGCAATTACAAAGAAAACTTCCAGCATGGCTCTAGATAGTAATCTGTTGGTCTTGGTGAACATGAAATATTTTACTAACACATAAACATTTAACAGCCAATATGGAAATAATGTGCTTTGTTGGAAAAAAGCACTTTTATGGGCAAAGTATTTTAAATGTTCTTACAACATTTAAACATTTCATAGTAAAAGCATACTCAACAGAATAATGCAACCAAGATATATTGTAAAATCCTATTATGTAGTCTTCTAACTTAACATTACCTTAAGGATCTAAATCGAAATTCAAGCTATAATTTTGACTTCTAAGCCTTGTAGGCAAAGGGCAGGCCATACATTTGTCAAGTAGCTCATTGCTGGTAGACGCCTCAGCGCAGTGTTTGTAAAGAGAAGCACAGGCTTCTCCTGTGTCAGGGTTCTCAAATGGAGTCCTGTGACCAGTCACCTCGGATTTTGATGATAATGGCAGTCAGCCCGCAGGCCAATTTTCTGCCAAGACACGGAGTTGAGTTAATGACATCTAGCACCTCATCTATTGCATAGAACAAAGCACTGAATTTAGACAACGGTGCTCAGCTGAGAATAGTCCCAGCTGCTCTTATTTTCAATTAAACATACCAGGACAATGAGGAGACTGCAAACTTAAGCAAGCACTTTCAATAGCAAGCAATTCTCTGTGAGGAGCAGCGAGAGACAAGTTACCTGGTGTCATTGACCTTTGGCAAAGCTCAGCTTCTTCAGGCTCAGCAGTCCCTGGGCATTTGCTGAAATTTAAAGTTTGTTAGAGCCCCCCAGTGTCCAATCAGCGTGGCCCACTCAGCGCCAGTGAGGCGTCTGTCACAAGTGCCCACTGATGACCACAGGGGGCAAGGTAATTTTAATCTAAAAATGTTCTTGTGGTGAAAAGCTGCTATCAAATGTTCCAGGGAGTAGAATAAACAGAAAATTATAAATATCACAGTTTGGACATTATGCTGCCAGATAATTAAAATTGATTTCAGAGCTATTAACTAGGACTGGGTGAATAGTGCATATTTACAAATAGAAAATATTTGTAAACCAACAAATTTATGAATGGAAGGCATTTTAAGTAAATTTGTAGTTTTCATTGTGTCTGAATGGGATTCGGAATCTGTTAACAACTACATTCTGAGTGTCAACTCCATGGCAGGCATTGGAGAAGCCTCAGTGGATGAAACAGAAACTCATCCTGTCTCATGGGATTCACCACCTGAGGAAGGAATCAGACGACAAACTACGTTCTATTAGATGGTGTTGTGGATGAAGTTAAAGTGGAACACTGCAGGGGGAAATCTCAAACACTGGGAGGAAGGAGACTGGACTGAAATTTTACGTAGAGCATCCTCAGAGGTCCTCACTGCAAATGTGACTTTTGAGTAAAGTCTTTGATATGGCTTAAATGTGTGTTATGCTCCAAAATTTTTACTGTGAAACTAAAACTCCCATAAGATAGGATAGAGCTTTAGTATCTAAGTTATCAGGTGAGAACTTTCCTGAGTAAGATTAAAGGACTGAAGGAAATGACCTGGACTTCTTGCAGTCCACCTGTCACGTGAACACATGACTTTCATCCTCCTCACCACACCCCCAGGAGGAAGTCATGAGACACCGTATTGGATGGTGGTAAAATTATCTTCCACTCAACAGTGAACCTTCCAGCACCTTCTTTATCTTAAACTTCCCAAACCTCCAAAGCCACAAGAAGTCAGCACAGTGAGATGCCAACTTTTGTTCTCTTTAGATACCAAGTGTGAAGTAGTCTGTTACAGTCGTGTAAACAGACTAAGCAGCCCCATGACTTTGCATAGGAGAACATTCCAGACAGAAGGTCTAGGAAGATCCAGCTCTGGAACAGGGGCTTGCTGGCTATTTCCAGAAGTCAATTAGATACAAAGAAGCCGCTTAGCTTGAGAAACTGAGCAAGGGAAGCAACAGCAAATACAGTGAGACAGGAATTAGATAGTGAGGATCAGGGACCTGCAGGTCTGTGCGCTCTGCCCTAAGAGGTAAAGCCCTTTCAGGGTTGGTTTGGAGCTGTGACATAGAGGGGCTTGCCTACTCTACACAGGACCTTGGATTCAGTCTCAGTACTACCAAATAGAAATAAATAGGTGAATTTTAATTATTAATTTAATTTAATTCCAAGTCAAGAAAGCTGCTCGAGGTTTTGAGCAGAGCTGAGACTGAAATCGTGAAGTCGGGACAGAGTAGAGAAGGCAGCTCAGAGTTCCTGCAGTGATCGAAACAAAGGCCAGCGAGGCTCCAGGCAGACAGAGGTAGAGGAGCAAGGAAAGGCGGTCATGTTCAGCATGGTCTCAGTGGAAAGCCAATTGGACTGGCTGTGTGGGGGAAGTTAGCACCAGAGAAGCTCGCATCAGGGGAAGCTCGCCAGGAGACTCAGACTGCAGGATGATTTTTGCCTTGTTATAGGAAAACTGAAGTTACTTTTTATTGAAATGGGAAAATATTCAGAAGATACCTTTGAAGGATGTGTTGTGGTTTTAATTTGGATGAAGATTTCTTTTAAATGGTTAGGACATTGAGTCTGTTCTTCCTTTCTGGACATTGAGCTCGTTCTTCCTTTCCTTGGTGGTAGCAGCTAATATCAAACTGTAATTCATGTTCATAATAGGGAGGTTTTATTTGATCTAAAAATATAGGAACGCATTGTGGGATGACTCATATTAGGTTTATGTGTAAATATACCAGTAAAAGATTATGTAAGTTCTTAGACTTACACTTTAAGATAAGAGCTACTAATGCATAAATACAGTTTTACAACCAATTATAAATAATATGTAATAAATTTTATGTACAAATCTCTGATTTCTCCAAACTCAAATAGGCAAAAATAAAATAAAAAATAATAAAAGAAAGCAGAAAAATGAGCAGTTGATGTGGGAGTGATTTCTTATTAATAAAGAAACTGCCTAGGCCCCTTGGATAGGCCAACCCTTAACCCTTAGGTGGGTGGAGTAAACAGAACAGAATGCTGGGAAAAAGAAGCTGAGTCAGGGAGTCGCCATGATTCTCCCACTCCAGACAGACGCAGGTTAAGATCTTTCCTGGTAAGCCAGCTCGTGGGCTACACAGATTATTAGACATGGGTTAGATTAATATGTAAGAGCTAGCCAATAAGAGGCTACAGATAACGGGCCAGGCAGTATTTAAAAGAATACAGTTTCTGTGTAATTATTTCGGGGCATAACCTAGCCATGCGGGTGGCCGGGTGCCGGGGACGCAGCCCTGCCGCTCCTTCAACAAGCAGTATATCCCTAACACAGTTTTGGTTTGGACAATGATGGTTTTTCTAATTTAGGCCAAATTCTTCTTGTTTTGTACAAGTTTTATGGCTTTCTCCCAAGGATCCTGAGTTGCTTTTAAAGACTTGTAGGAGCTTCAAGCTATTGTGTAAGAGAACAACAGTTCATTGGAGCCATCTAACTGAACTTTAGAATATTTGGTCACTATAACCCTCATAGTCATGGACTGAAACACACCTACGCTCAAGCCAAGCTCCATTATGGTTTTAGTGACAAATTGCTCCAACAATGAAATTAAAGTTTTTCGGCCTCCTTTCCTTCATCCAAGCATTATACTAACTAATCTAATCCCGGTAACAACTGTGATGTAGGTAATATTATTATCATCATAGTTTTTAGTGACGAGACAAAGTGCTTTGGGGTTTTTCCCTAGGTTACATAATCAGCAAGTAGAAAAGCCAGAAATGGCGTAGGATATTTGGCTAATGAAGGCCAGGGTGCTATACGGACACATAATGTCAGCATGAATACTACCAAATTCTGCAAGGTGCTTAGCCCACTGTCTTTATGCCTGCCTCACCTCCTGTTAACGACAACTGTCTGGGACCCAGGAGGAGCAGGTGCTTCTGCCCTGTGATGCCTGTTGGTTTCCTGACCAAGTCTTCTGTGGTTTATCTAATGGACACACAAAATCATAGAGGGAAATGACAGAAGTGAGGTTTAAGGACCGCAGGATGTATTTCTCTAGACGTTATACACAGCTGGGACACCAGTTTCATTGGTGGTGAGGATTTGGGTGATAAGGGACAAAACTAATAAGGAGATGGAAGTCAAAAAAGAAAAGCAGTAAGCAGAAATGAACCAAAATACAAATGGTAGAAAAGAGAGAAGGCAGGAAGAAAGGTAAAATTCTCATTTGCAGCTTAGCTATTCTATTAAGCCTGTGATAGATTCAGCAAATTTGACAGTTGACAGGCTATGCAGTTTTTTGACAGGCTATGCATGATTTTGCACTGTTCATAGCTTCAACAATTCACACAGAGATTTTGTTTGTGCTTCATACACAATATAGACATTGAATGGCTTTTCATTGCCATAGTCTTATAAGAATTTCATATGGATACAAATGTATTTTCCTTTGTTTTTCTTCCTTTCAAAAGAATGTTCCTCTCTATGAAAGTGATTGCCTATTAAATTAATTAATATATATATAATATGAAGTATATTATATATTTATATGACTCTGGTCTGAAAGTGTATGAGTGAGTTCTAGAAGAAGAAAATTCATAGAATTTTTTTCAGACTTTAGAAGCAACTTCTTATCCTACCAGAGAGCAGACTGAATGGAGCTAAATATACATGTTCTCAAAGCTGAAATGAATTCACAGCAAAAACATCCAACTTAAGTCTCAAACTTAGAACCTACAATTGACAAGAGCAAAAATAGTGAGACCCCTTTCCAGCTAGATGTTTGGAGGGGGGCGTTCTGGGAAGAGGCCGCTGAGTGGTTACTGTGAGTGTCCCAGGAGACGGACACTTTGCTTCTCTTCTCTTGGACCCTGTCCTCTTTGCTGACTTTAAAACAAATGAGCAAACAAATTTGTCCTAAAAGTTTTGTTTATAAATTCATCCTGGAAATCTTGTCCTGTCTCAGAAAAATAAGGTACGTTTATTTTAAATATATTCATTCGTAAGTATCAATATTCATCCTAAGCTACAAAAATGTTGCTCTTTAAAACATCACTGGCAGCCCACTTCTCATTTTCCTCCAAATGATTCTTATCTTTAGGAAGCATTATCTTCCCTCAGCATTGGGCATTTCTCTCCAGTGCAGCACCGTGGAGCTCCACAGAACAGCAGGAAGCTAGTTGTGTCCGTTTCTCCAGACCACACGCCCCTTCAGCTATTACTAGCGAAGAGAGGGTATGTCAATATAATTTACCTTTATTTTTATATTAGAAGGAAGTTTTCTTGCAACTTAAGATAACGACTCAAAGGGTGTAGTTAGAATGTAATTATAATGACACCAGCCTTTCCTCCAGGACATGGTGACATTGCTGGAAGTGGCTACAAAGCTCTGATCTGTGGTCTCGAGGGGGGCAACGCTGCTCATTCTCAGAATAGCATTCCTTCCAGAGGCTGCTGCTCTGCATTGCGAGCCCACAGGAGGCAGAATGTGACTCTCAGGGGACGCATATTAACGTAGGCTCACTATACCGGGGCATGTCTAGTTTTCTCCATCCTTTAAGCTGGCTCGTTTGCATTGTGTTGTCTCAGCTCTGCTTCAATGGCCTCCTTAACTCCTGGGGATCCAGAGTCATTCTGCCAGTTTCTGTTCCAGTCAGCTGTTGCTATTAACATATTATCTCAAGACTTATTTTGAAAATCACAGTTAAAGTTCTTCAAGGGGGGACTATTATGAACAAGAAAGCATGACAGGAATCAGCGCCAGCCTAGAAGGTATAGGTGTAGAGTTTATATTACAGCAGTAAACTAAACCATAGAGAAATGTTTTGTGTTCTCCAAAGCCTAAACCTGGGTTGACATGTAGAACACTTGACTGAGACATGGGTTGATGAAACTTGGAAAGACTGGAAAGTAGCAGAGGGATAGAGGGCTATCAAGAGAGGGGACCAATCCATCTTTTAGAAGCAGCTACTTTGTGGTCCTATTAATAATCAACTCACATCCTGCCCTGCCTGCCCTGCCTGCCCTGCCTGCCCTGCCTGCCCTGCCTGCCTGTCTATCCTCCCTGCCCTGTGTGCCCTGTCATGCCTGCCTGTCTTTCCCCCAGTTTCATCTGAGTAAAAATCTTTCAACTTTTTCTCCTCAGCATTCAACTTCCACCTCTGTACAGTCCACCTGCTCAACTCTGATCAGAGCCAGCCCCTCAGCATCAGACTGTTCTGCCCTCTGTCACCTGTCACCTCTGGTTTAGTATTGTCTTGTAATGCTAGGAACACAGAGAACTGTCATATGACTGCTCCTGTGTGCTCTCTGTATGAGTAACAAGCTGTCCAACTCCATGTGAGCCTATGTCTCTCTGCTGGTGGAATCAAGTTAAATGGAGTGTGTCAATCTAACAGCTTCAGCTCCATCATGGGACTGTTACAAAGCATTCTGGTGTTTAGTAACCATGACACCCCAACCAGGTCTAAGAGTATGCAGTCCTGGAAGGCTACGTTTCAGTAGGAGTGGAGAAATGAAACCCACGAATTATACCATTTACCAGAAAACTGAGTTATTTTGGAATGCATAATGACTAAGGTGACTTGGCTTCCTGGTAGATTCAAAATGTCAAATAAATAGCTAAACAAACAAACAAACAAACAAAAGACACCCTGAAGTCGAGGACTGAGGGATCAGTGAGATTCTACAGCCAAGAAGGAAACCTCTCAACAGACAGACAGACCGAATGTGGAAGATGAGACTCCAGGAAGGAAAAGAGATGGAGGCTTCTGAAGCTAAAGTGCAGCCTCTAAAGAGGAGAGAGGAGAGATGGGCCGGTTCTGAGCCCCTTAGGGGTGTCTCACTAAGCAGTAGCCTGGAACTGGGGGAAGGAGTTAACAGTGCATGGGGGTAAATTACCCAGTAAGACCAGAGCCTCTGCCTCCAGAGTTCATGAGCTCTGTACCATGTCCAGCTCCCTCTCTAGCAAGACAAATCTGCAGGAGAGAATCCTGGCTCTGAAGACGCTGTTCAATACGCAAGCCTTAAACCCTGGTTGCTTCTAAGCGAACAGTGATGTACAAGGCATATTTCCCAACAGCGAGGCTGGCACTAGAGATGCCCTGCCCATCCACTGTGGATGCCCACACGACAGAGGGTGCTGTAAAATGGTAAAGGGCACAGAGCCTAAGCCAGCCTGGCACTGCCTAACCCTGCCTGGTTGTGTGTGATGTGTTTGGGCCAATTGTTCACCCATAAAGTTGAGGATGATAACAAATGGGAAACTGAAGATGTTTATGAGTGATCCATTTAGAATAGTATAAGGTAATCTTGCATATGTTCCAAGTCTTGAGAATGGGAGAAGTATTGTGCTTAAACAGGGTAAGTCACTGTTAGGTGGGGAAGGAGAGTGGAGAAGAATCTCACTATGCTTATCATGTTGGCCAGGAAGCTGCCATCCTATTGCATCAGCCTTCTGGACACTAGGATTACAGGCATATGCCACCCTTCCTGGCTAATTCTTCTTAAAATAAATACTGAAATATTGATCAATCTTCATGATCTCTACAAACTCCTCTTCAGCGGTTTTACAAAGAGTTGCATGCATAACACACACACACACACACACACACACACACGAACCGGGAAAGATAAGAATAAATGTGGCAGAACGTGAACCAGTCATGAGTGTGATGTTTAGTGTTAACTATCACCCTGAAAGAATCCCAAACCCCCTAGGAGATGGCTCTCTGAAAGGGCCTGTGAGGACTATCCTCATTTTAACTGAGACGGGAAGACTCTCCCACTGTAGGCAGCACCGTCCCCTGGCTGAAATCTCGGACTCTACTGGTGGAGAAAAGGAACTAACCTGCAGCGTCCACTCGTCACTATTGGCTGATTGTGGATGCCGCATGACCTACTGGATCAAACAGCAGCTGCCTTGGCTTCTCTGCCAGGAGGGCTGACTGTTACCCTTGAACTGTGAGCTGAAATAAACACCTTCCCATTAAGATGTCTTCCAGGGCATTTTATCACAGCAACGGAAAAAGAAAGGAAGGCAGTGAGCCAGGTGCCGGGTGTATGGAGGGTGCTTATGGATGGCCTCTTCCGTCAGGGACTCTTCCGTCAGGGACTCTTCTGCCAAGGTCCGTGAGCCAGTGATAAAGGAACTGACCGCACCCAAACTGAAGTCATTCTGACGAGATTCTACATTTTCATGTTCTGGATGTCTAAACATTGACTATGTGGGCTCATATGTTTTACAATGTATAAATTAAAGGATATGCCAGTTATTGTGCTTCTTCCAAGTGTCTATATGCTTACTTGAAGTTTGTTTTTGGTTTATATTAAGGAGTCAGTTGCTGTCAAGACTTTGTATGCTAATTGTGTGTGTGTGTGCAGTTTGAGTGTGTATTTACATGTATATGTGTGTGTGGTTTGTGTTTATGTTTTCATGTTTTTGTGTGTGCAGTTTGTGTGCGTGGTTTGTGTAGGTGTTTGCATGCGCATTTTTGTAGTTTGTGTGTTTGCATGTGTGTTTGTGTGTGTAAGAGTTTAATTACCCCACGTTATGACTTACCCTATTTAAAATTAAATTTTGTAAGGATAAGCTTACCAGAAAATTATAGGACACCCAGTCACAACTGAATATTAGATAAAGAATAAGTCATTTATTTAGCATAACTTTATTCCAGATATTTCACAGAGGCTAATTATTTATGGGGGCCACTTGTTTAAAAAACCAATTGTATTTATCTGAAATTCCAATTGAAGTGGACATCTTACATGTATTCATGTTTGTTAAATCTGGCAGCTCTAAGACTCATTCATTTCCTTGTGTGTGTGGCTGACTCTGCTCTCAATCTCCAAACCTTAGCTGTGCAGACTTATTCAAGACAGAATGTTTCCACATCCTCTGAGTTTTAAAGCCGAATGGAAATAAGCTTGTTTTTTATCTGAATGGTCCCACCCTTCTTAAACCCACGTGGTTTCTGATGGTCCCACCCTTCTTAAACCCACGTGGTTTCTGATGGTCCCTGTTTCCTCTTAATTATAACACATTTGAAGAATTGCATGTTTATTTGCGATAAAAATCTGTGCATACAGGTCACATAATATACATGAGAACGAGAGTTAAACCTAATACAGTATTAGATAGGAAGTGTGATACAGGAAGTACACATTTGCTGTATACAGTATCGTTCATAAATCTCTCTCTAGTTGCCTTCTTGTACAAAGAGTGTGTTTGGGCCATTAGCAATAGTGCACACAGCACAAACAGGAAGCATCCCAGCTAGGCCCAACTCAGACATCAATGTACTGCTCGATCAATGGCCCTGACTTACAATGACCTTTCAAGTGACACACCTGGAAAAAAGCAAAAGAAGCCATTCCAAATAGAAGCATTTGCAGAAATCACTCTGGGATTGTAGCACCATTCCACATTGTAAAATGCACATTTGTTATATTGCACCTTCCTGAGTTGAACTTTGAAAATAAATGATAGCCAAATACAATGACAGAACAGGGAATTCACCCCAGGGGTGGGGCTTCACTGATGGTAGTAATAATTTTGACCATCATAGCCTTCATAGCCACGCCCCTTGTAGTAGCTATATTCGTCCTCATAGGCCCGGTAATTGTCCCCGCGAGGCTCCCCGTTCTCATTGTCGTAGACTTGATAGTCACCGTCATTCTCACTGATGCCGGTTTGTTCATATTCTCCCCAATACTCAGCTGTGGTTTTACTGAGTGGTGGGGAAGAGGTCCCGTAGGCTTGGGGTGGTGGGGTGGTACGCTGAAGCGCCTTCGGAAGGACAGCAGTCGTGGGGCCATCACTGATTGGCTCCCTGCCCGTCGTGGCTCCTTCCACACCCGCTTCGGTGACGCTTTGTCCCAGACCTTCTCCATTGATTCCTCCGCTAGTGCTGTTGCCACCGTCCACCTCCGTGGAGTTTGTGCTGGTGCCGTTGACCACCTGCTCGTTTTCCTCAACTTCTGCCTCCTCGTTTTCATTTTCCTCCTCTTCCTCTTCTTCTTCTTCTTCTTCTTCATCACTTTCCTTCTTTTTTGCAACCTTGCTTTCTGTGTCTCCAGCCTAAAAGGGACGGTTTGAAATCATCCAAGTCTAGCTGTGGAAAACTGAGAACTTCTCACTGATGACCTTGTTCTGGGTGATGTTTCAAGTTAAAGATAACTTAATTTGTGAAAGAACTGGTTGATGGCTTTAAAAATTCAGAATAGATACCTTTGTAATGGGTTTTGTTGGGGTGTGTACTCCATAAGTCTACCCTGTGTGCCATGCTTCCCTAGCTCTGACCCCCACTTTATCTGCCTTGGAAGTCGCACCTCTGAAGTAGGATGGTCTAATAGCATGGGAAAGAAATTTACAGAATATTATTCCTCATTTGTAATTGGGGAAAGTGTATCTATGCTTGCTTTTTTAACGAGGTAATAATATTAAGTAAAGATGATATCAAATATGATGTGTGGATAGTGTCAGGGAAACTTGGACACCAGCGAAGAGATGAAAACAGATCAACGTTTGGGACTCATTACCTTCTTGGGCAGTTGGAGCGCAGCCAGTCCTACAGTCTCTGCTTCAGGTGTGGCCTCGGTTCCATAGAGTGGAGTTACACTAGAGAGGGTGGAGTTCTCGGCCTCTGCCTCCTCCTCTTCATTCCCCTCAGAACCTTCATTGTTCTCCTCTTCATTTGAATTCTCCTGGTGAAAATGTCCAGAGTTCAGAATCTACTATAGCTGGAAGAGAGCTTAAGATTTGTCGGGTCTTTGAGGCACTATTTGGAAATGCCCTCGGCTGATTCATCAGCTGCCTCCCATGTGCCATTCCCTGTCTTATTTCTAGGCACTCGGCGTTATTTAATCCTATTTATCTGCTGGTGGGGTGCTTCAGTTATTTATGCTTTCTGTCTTATCGGCTTAACCGTCCTTGCACTTGAAATGCCGGGTGCACAACTGTTTCTTCTGCTCACGAAACTTACAGTAGTGTATAATGCTACTACATAAAGATGATGACAAATTAAGACTCCTGAAAAAATGCACATTATAATCTTTATTTTATACTTTTATCGAGGCTGTGAGATCATAGTAGATAAACTGAGCTAATCTAGTAGTAAAATTAATACCTCCTAGTTAAAGTCTGGATTTCATATGTTTAAATTTATGTATGTCAGTGAGTCCTGGCAGTGGAATTGACTTGAAAGGTATTTCTGAGAGATTGTGATGTGGGATAATATTAAGATTTCATGAAAACAAATTGAATCTGAGTTTGATCTTTCTTATGAAAACGAATTGACTAAAGCAGGATTTTTCTCATTCAGTTTTTGAGGGCTACAGATGCAGTGAAGGGTTTGACACAACCTAAGTCCATCTTTCATGCAAGGTGCCCGATATCTCAGGTGTGGTATACAGTCTGGTTTTTTAATGATTCATTCAAGCAAATTAAACTTTTGAGTGGGATAAGGAGAAATTATTGGTATTACTGGAGAGACTCTAGGAGGCCATGTTAGCTGGCCCTTGTTCCCTCATTTTACCGATAAAAAACTGATGTGTAGTGATACAGTGGTTTGCACAAAGTCAAATGAAGAATAATTCATAGCATTTCACTGGTGTCAGGGTCAAGACTGAAGAGTGGTCAATTTCCTAATGTATGCAGTTGTTCCTCTTAGATCTTTTCTTGGCCCAGAAACTTATAATTTCAGAATATTCTTGTGCAAACAAATTAAAAAGGAAATGACTTGGACTGTTGCTAGGTATTAGGCTTCAAATATCTTATTAGATAGAAGAGTTATCTATATCCATGACGCTATAGAATGGTGAAAATGAATAAAACATACAGGCATTGGTGAGAACAGGGAGCAGTAGAAGCTCTGTCTGCTGAGAGCGGGCATTTGCCTGGCTGCCCCTATTTTGGAAAGCCTTCAGTGAAGCTGAACATATGCACATCATTTTTTACTCAGAAGCTACACTTTTAATAAAAATGGCCTCCTTAAATGGATAAGTGTAGTCATTTGAAGTTCTAGAATGTTCCCAGTAGCAAGACCTTTACAGCAATCCTAATTTGGAAACTACCACCATGCCCATTTTCAGGTGAGTCATACAGTACGTTGATAGAGGGAAGTGCCAATGAGAAGCCTGTGCCCTAAAAAGACAGGATCACATAGAAGCATCTCCGAAGGTCAGAACGACGGAAGCCTCTTACAAAAGAATGTACACTATGTCATCCTGTATATAGAATATGTACATGTATAGTATATATATATATATATAATTATATAAAGTATTGTATATGAAAACAAGCAGAAATTAACCTATTCAATTGAAGTCAAACTCATGGTGGTCCATGGTGAAAGTTGGTTAATGAATATTCGGCATGTGCTATTTTTTTATATTAGTGCTGATTTTACGTATATGTCCAGTTTCTGAAATTTCAATGAGCTGATAATTTTATCATGTATGTTTCCATTAAGCAAGTCTGAAATACTTTATGGTGTGCGGGGGGAGGGATGTTATCATCAAATAGAAAGTGTGCCCAAGTTGTTTCCTCAGGTGAACACAGTCCCCGGGCTTTGTTTACCTAAGTGGAACCGGCAATTAAATTTTAAAGAAGAAATGGAGATTAAAGCATGCCTAGAATCTCGCAGGTGGAAGATTCCTGAACCCACCCACGTTTCCTTGATCACTGTGGATGATCTACGGAGCACTATTCCTCTGACCTTTCAAAGCAGCTGTTTCCTGGGCATCACATATGCATCTGAAGTATGTGAGGCAGCATGAGGAGCTACAGCAGGGGCACAGAGTGGCTGAACCTCCCTTAGTTTCGGAGCATGACTGAGCTACAGCAGGATTTTGAAGGATGTAGGGCACACGTGGTTTCTAGTCCTGGCTTGGCAAGATTTTTAAGACCTTCCCTCCACTGTCAGTATAACTATAGCACAGGAGATGTTACTTAGCCGAAAGAAAAAACAAATACTTGGTCACTGCACGAGTTGACACATCTGCCTTCGGCATAGATGACACAAATGATCCATTTTTGCCTGTCATTTTCTATTCACAAATAGCACCTAGGAATGCCTGAATTTAGAATGTTCCCAAGCCAGGGGTAGCTATGATTAGAAATCCAGGAAAATAGATCTTAATAGTATGCTTCCATAGGCAAGATGTCAGTTATAAACATAATATCATGATTTCCAAGCTATATAAATGAATTTTAGCCATTAATTACAGTAATTTAACTGTTTAGGAAGACGTTTATACATCTTGAGTATTTTAATTTCTGTAATCTAATAATTAGATAAAAATCTATTGAATTCCTATTAAAGAGATTGACCTTATTCTACAGATTAAGTCAGGACACTGTAGAGGCATCAGTTGGCTTCACATCCTGACCACCAAGGAAAGGGCATCACACCAAGCTTAGGCTTACTTCTCTCTTGCCTACTATCATAGGCATCCAATATAAACAAACTTTGTGCTGTGTTTTAGTGGGTTTCACATTTCCCTTAAAATGCAGACACCTCTGTTCCTGTGTGCCACATCTAGGTAACTTTAACCCCACATTGCAGTGGTGTAATAAGCAGGTTATTTTAGTTGCTTCTAACTTAAATAACATTCCATTTGTCCAAAATAGCTGCTTATGGGTAGCTGGCAAGGAAGTAGTGGCTATTTGCTGAGTCTAGATTGCTATTAGTTCCTTGTGTTGCCTGGCTTGTTGTGGAAGAAATAGAAAGTGTCTTACCTCTTCCCCTTCCTCGTCCGAACTATCTCCATCTCCATTTTCTTCAGAAGAGTCACTGCCTCCCTAAAACATACATATATGCATATACATAGTATGTGTGCATGTGTAAGCATAAAAATATACTCCACAACAATTAAAATTTCCTGCTGATTAAAATGTAACACACAGAGATATTTACTTACACATATTACTGGATTGGTTGGTCTATTAACACAGAATAGTGTCAAGCTAAAGTGAGAGAGATGTGGGGACACTTGGGCATATGGTAAATGAGGGCAGTGAAGCAGTTGCTTTCAAATGAACAACATATGAATGAGGTTGCTCACTTCCAGTCCCTTAGACATAGACAATATGTTGAACTATTGCATTTTATGTAAAAGCCAGAATAAGAAATCGCAAATTGATTAGTTCTGAAGGAATGAAGGGACTACTACAAGAAAAAGCCATTCACAAAGGGTGATTTTTCCACCCGTTGCTAAGCAGGTCTTTAACTAGAACGTAGATGTCATAGTCTTTCTTACAAAATGTAGGTGATGATGATTTAGTTTACTATAGAGTATAAACTGTTATTTGATAATTCTCTTAAATAGTACAATCGAAATTATACTTTGATTTATAGAAACTGAATTTAATTTAATTAAAACTAATTTTAAAATTGTATTAATTAATATATGCACAGTTAAATTATATAAAAGATATAAAAGCACTTACGATTTGGTGGGGTGATAATAAAGTGAACCAAGGAGCCTACGTACAAAACATGAGTCAATGAACTTTACTGGGCTCTTCATTGTTGCCTCTATATTGTTTAGTATATTCTTACAGTGCTGTGGATCAAACTCAGGGCAAATGCTCCACATATTAGACATATCCTAATTCTGAGCATTCTTTTTATTTTTTAATTATATGTCAATCTAAACATGCATCAGAGCTTCTAAGCCAAGAGAGGAGATTCTTGATCTTTCTACCAAAGAAGCCCAAAGGGAATCTCCCTTCATATTCCTCACCATCCCCAACACCTCAAGGATTCATGCCTACCTATCTTCAGAGCCTGCCATTTCCTGCCTATCAGTGTTGGCTTTGATTGTGACCGTCAGCTAAGCATCCTGTCCCGGGAGAACATGACTTACAAGGACCTTTAGCTTCTAGGTTAGGAATAAGACTGTAGGAAAGACTCATCCCTGTGTTGTTCATGGCAGTCCCTGCTGGACTCATTCTCCTGGTGGCCATTCACCCAGCCAAGGAAAGGGAATGCTTGCTGTCTGTCTTCAGCCAATAATAACTCTGGGTGGAGAAAGAATAATTAGACCCTCCCTACACTGCCATAACCTAGTGCTTGTGCTGTTCCACACCCAGGGGGGGAGTAAAACAAGTCATTATATCTGAGCTATTTCCACTTATTAAACCAAATATAGAGGACAATATATTTATCCAAGCAGAGCTGCTTTTCTCAGCTGGGAGTTTGTTGGGTATTTTTCAAGCTTCCTTCACTCCAATTTCCTCCATAACTCAGTTAACATTCTACCACTAACTAGTGTGTGAGGGAAACATGGCAAAGCTGTATGAAATATTTTAAAGTTTTGCACTTTATTTTGTTCCTTTCTTTGGCTTATTACCAATTTATCACAAAATCTTTGTGATCCTTCCAGAGTCTTTCATTTATATAGACACATGAGGGAAAATGGGTTGATAAAAGGCAGATGAACTGGTGTCTTAATGGAAGGCAGTTCTGAAAACCCACATTTGTGTGCCAGCTGAACGTGATAAAAAAAAAATAAAATTGAATCTTGTTCACTATAAGTTGGCACACTAATCAAATATCATCCTAATCATAAAATGTAGCTTTCCATTAAAACAGCTTAGGATACTAATTAGGCTGATTTATACTTTTGTTTCTGTAGTTCAGGATAGAGACAAACTATAGTAGACTTGCTGGTGGCATTGCCAGGAGAGAGACTTGCTGGCGGCTTTGCAACCCATCTGATGCATTACACGCAAGTTCCTATTTTGTGGATGGCTGCCCCTTAACAGACTTGGTAACTAAAACATGAATTTCAAAGTCAATAAAACAAACTCATGGGGTCAGGATGACAACGTTGGACAATAAATAGACATTGACATAAGACAGAAATCAAACTGTAAAACAGGAGATTGCCACAAATATCTCAGAAAGTTACATTTGGGGATGTTTTATTTCTTATTTAAGTGCTACTTAACTCGATCAAGCCATTATGTATATAATTTGTGATAAAAGCATATATGACTTCTAAGGACTTTGAGTCTATCAATAATAAAAAGAAAACTGTAACCTTACCAATATTAGCACACTACAGACTTTTTTTAGTTAGATCACACGTGTCTATAAAAAAATCTAGGTGGGAATGGTTGTATCTAAGTATATTAGATATTCCAGAAAAGTTGGCCAAATACTTAAGAACTAGAATTTATGTCACTCCTGTTTCAGAAAGGGAGCAGGGCTCCAAATGGATCCTGTTTATTTCTGGGCCTGAGGCGAAGCAAAGAGAGCAGAACAATTGTGAAAACCCACAGCGCTTGTACTATTCGCACTCACAGTTCTGCAGCCACTCAAGTTCCCTGTAATTATAATAGTGCTAGAAATACTTGAGGGTCATGATTTCCTATCATGGCATGAGCTGGAGAGGGGTCAGCCTGACACATGGTGAGACTGGAAATACTTGAGGGTTACGATTTCCTATCATGGCATAAGCTGGAGAGGGGTCAGCCTGACACACGGTGAGACTCACAGCCCAGTTGCTGCGTGGAGGCAGTGTTCTAAGGGTCCTGTTGCTTTCGGTGACTTAGGAGTCCTGGGTCAAATGGTGCATAATTGATGCTCTGAACCCAAACAGTACAGTCACAGAAATAGTGTCATGCTAGGGTTTTTTTTGTGTGTGTGTGTGTGTGTGTGTGTGTGTGTGTGTGTATTTAGAACCAGCACCACACCCTCCAGTATCCAAAGGCCTCTTTCACAAACAACCCAGCAAAAATGGGATGTCTCACTTTTAGCTTTAATTATTTTTCCTTCGTGTTTACAAATTTTACTGATTTTTTTTTCCCTCATAGGCTTCCTACATTTACCAAGTCTCCCTCTTTGCTCTGCGGACTTGGGCCAGATCCCAGTGTAATTGTACTCCATGAGACACTCACAGCTCTGCCCCCTAACAGGGTAAGGGTTCCAGATAGCATCATCGCTGCAAGAGAGTTGCTAAGGCTACTGGTTGTCCAGAGACCCAAGTGATTATGAGCTTAGCTTTTTGAGAGGTCAGGGGATGCTGAAATACCCGGCGTGAACAGCTGGATGGCAATACTGAGCCAACCAACATGACAATTGGTGATCTTACCAGTTCTTTGTCAGTAGGTGATAAAATGATTCACTTTTATCAGCAGATTAGCTGAACACTTGAACTCTAGATGCCAGGGCACTGGTTTCTATTACCCCAGTGTTTTTACTGTGTGCTTTGTCTCTTGTGAGAGAGCTTAGGAGAGTCAAATTTCTATAGCCTGAAGTCCCTCCGGCTGAGATCCAGATATCTGGGTGTCAAATATGATCGCTACAATAAAAGTACGAGGAGTGGAAAGGAAAGTTAAGCTTTACGCTTACCTGGGCTGGAAGGCGCTTTAGAGGAGGATAGAAGTAGGCATGTTTGTAAAGAAAATAGCGTGGCCGGTACTTAAAGACCTGCACAAATGAGAGGTGTGTTATCATACGCAGTGTGCAGTTACATTACAGTAAGTGTAGCCCAGAGAAATGTTCTCAAATTACTCACCCCATTCTCTTCAGAATCTTCAGCTTTGACTCTTCGGTGGAAATTCTTCATCTATCCAAAAGAACATTTTATTAGTACATGCCCTGTTTACATTAAAATGCAACTGCCAAAAATATAGGGGTTTTTTTTCCCCACAATGAACTTACTGAGAAAGCACAAGCCATTCCCAAAATGCTGAGCAAAATTAAAGCAGTCTTCATTTTGAAATTATTTCTGCAATCCAAGAAGGGATATTGTTAATAGATAG
Organism: Alexandromys fortis; assembly: GCF_014885135.2. Taxonomy (NCBI): domain Eukaryota; kingdom Metazoa; phylum Chordata; class Mammalia; order Rodentia; family Cricetidae; genus Alexandromys; species Alexandromys fortis. The sequence continues at coordinate 4,641,623 of NW_026067971.1, read as the reverse complement.
CAAAGCATAGCACATGACATTTTTGCTCAGAAAGAATTCAATTGACTTTAATTTGTCTAATTCTCATTTAAGCTAATTATAAGTGGATTTCTGGTTGGAGAGGTGAGGTGTAGGTACTTGGCCTGGCTCACCTAAGGACCTGTTTGACCTCTAGCCTTGAAAAAGTCTGTATTTGTTTCCAAGCCCTTCCATTTGGGTTGTAGCCATGTCTAAATTGTTCTGAGCTTCATATCTGACTCAGACATTTTTTCTGTGGTTTGTCAGAGAAGGATCCAGTGCTTCAGGATCTGAACACTCTGGATGCTTTCCCTGAGGGTGTGAAGAAATCTCCAGCTGGCACTGACAAGAACGTGCCGGCCACACCAGCTGGTGTGTAATTGCGACCGTTTCCCATTCCATTGCTGATAGGTAAAGTATCAAGCAAAGCCCAAATGTGTTGAAATGGTTCATATACCTGGTGGGCTACAAGAAATTTCCAACTTCTGTGCATAGATTTTGATTTTTGAACTAAACGTTCATTCTTAGAATAAACAGTAAGGGGCCTTTTCCCTGTGACTATTCCATAGCTGCTTTGGATCCTGCAAGAAAGAGTGAAGGATAGGACAAAGATGGAGGAGAGAGAGAATGAGGTAGAGAAAGAATAAGAAAAAGAGGGGGAGAGAAAGAGAGACACAGAGAGAGGAAGGAAGGGAGTGAAGGAAGGAGGGAGGGAGGGAAGAGAGGGGAGAAGGAAAGGGAAGAGGGGAGAAAGAGAAATAACCCATAATATATGAAATGCTATTCTCATGAGAAATAGCTCTTGAGATTCTCATCTAAAGGTATGGGATAAATCTCCTTGAATCAGATCTCCCCAGTTCTATTTTAGCTCTGTATCTCCTACTGTGTAGTAGGTACAGGTGCTCTATGGAGTGGTCCTCCAGTTTAGCTCTGCTTCTCCTATTGTAATAGGAATAGATGCTGTATGGAGTGGTCCTCTATTTTAGCTCTGTATCTTCTACTATAGTAGATACAGATGCTCTATGGAGTGTGCAAAGATGCAGCTGCCCATGGGTAGGTAATCCCAAGCAATGCTGGGGTTTACAGCAACAGCTCCCCCTTTCAGAGCTTCATCATAAATAGAAGCAGACAGGGAAAGTGTTACCCTAAAATTCCATTGTAAAACTCTCTCCTCTAGAAGTTGAGCAAACTTAGCTGGAATCCTAACACCTGCTCACTCACAGATGATGAGAGTTGCTTCATACACAGTGACAAAGGGAATAACAATTTCTCCAAATACATCTTGTAATGAGATACTTAAAATGTATAGAACTCAGGTCACATACTACACTCTATGGGGGGGGTCTTTTTATTTTGCTTCATCATTAGCATTTACTACAGCTATGTAGTATTCGATACTAAAGCGACCTTTATGCAGTGTGTGGCTCCAAACGCACTGCTGGTGTGGGAATTCTGATTCGATGTGTACACACTCTTTCCACGGCTTTTTTGACGTCGTGTCTTGGGATCATTCATATTTGTTTGTGTGCAAACAAAAGAGGGAAGATTGATGATCCAGTCCTGGTGGTACACTCAGGAGGTGGATGCAGGAGAATCAGGCATTCAAGAATATCCTTAGTTACACAATAAATTTGAAGAAAGCCTGAGCTATAAAATACTCTCTATATAAAAAAATGATAGCAATGAAGGAGTAAAGGAAGAGGGAGGAGGAGGGGGAAATTTGCTTCTTAGCATCATGAAATGTGATATTCCTAATATTCAAAGGACTTAAAGCTTGAGTATATAGAAGTGTAGACAGAGCTGTGACAAGAAAAATGTCTCAAAAGAAATCTTGACCTAACCAGAATAAAAGCATGGCAGAGAGGATAACATTTTCTATATAAAAACAAGAGAAACATGAATACCTCAACCGACCGCCCATGTTAATCTCCTCTTATTTACTTTCTGATTCATTCAACATCAGGAACTTCCGTAGTGGTCACTGCTGACTGGTCAACCCAAACACTCTTAAACAATTGTCTTACAATTACATATAAGGTGGCAAAAACCATTCCCATATTAATTTTAGAGGTATAGGATATGATCACTTTGAAATTTAATGTAGAATATATTGAAAAGATACTGTGTATTATTGAAGTACAGAACAGGTGTAATTTATGGAAAATACATATATCCAGGCAATTTACAAATGTAAATAGTATTACAGTTCGGTTGCCCTACATACATCAGCAAGAAAAAGACAGTTGGCCAGGATATGTAGAAAAAGAACAACACATCACTTCCTAGTTCATGCTCTCAATCTGAACAGTTTACTTGCTTGCTTAGCTTAAGAAGTCTGGCCTTTGGAAAGAAGCTCAACTCAGAGGTCCCGTTTCATAGTAAACAAAAGTTCAATCATTGTGCACAATGCAATAAGACCCCAATAAAGAATTCCAAGCCAGATCCACACAGGTGAGCCTGAGGTGCCTGGCTGTGCGGTAGGGAAGTCTGCTGGCTGTCTTACCCTTTGGCGGTCCTGGCTGCAGTGAGTGAGTGGCACGGATTGTTCCCTCTGCTGTCACTCACTCACTCACTTGCTCTTGCTGGCTATAAACCCTCTCTGCCTCCCAGGAGCCAATCACAGCCACGGTCAGCGTGATGTCAGGCTCACCAGAAAACCCCAAACTTCAACACGTTTTCAAGATTCGTGCTCAGTTGAATAAACATGAAAGACGGGTCTAGTGCCAAGAGGTTTGCATTGTGGGATTTAATTGAAGGGTTAGAAGAGGATGGCAGTTAGAGTTCTGAAGATATATAATAATATGCTGGATTTCAAATAAAATAAATAGTAAAAGACCTAAGCATTTAAACTTTCATAATTACGCAGGTTTTCACGGTGTTGCAAGAAAGGAAAACCAGCTAGTGCACACATCACTGCATCTGTTTAAAGCACTAGGAAAGGGGAAAGAGGTAGTGCCCTGAGACACTTCAATCTCTGTTCTTTAATAGTCTTTCCTAAAACATATTTCAGAGACTCATGAGTCAAAATTAGTGTGATTGAATCATTCAGACTGCCTAAGGTTTGCTAACTGTAGCGCTGACTGTAAAAGTTACAACATTTGAGGCTCAGTCTAAGAAGCCAAGAAGCCAATGTAGCTTTTCCTAAAACAGAGCAGTCCGCATCATCTGGTACCTGACCCTTGGCTGTGCAAATGGGACCACCCCATCATGGCTCTCGGATTTATTTCAATTTTTCTTCATATGTATTTTTGCCTATGAATAGAGAACAATTACTGGTTCTGTCAGAAAGCAGCTCAGAATTGTTGAAATGTTTACTGAAAGACAAACCCATAGTTCGTGGGTTGGCAAGTGAATGTTTTCTAAGCTTGCCCAGGAAAGCCTGGCTTGGTGCTCTGCACACTTTTCTTGCTCTGTCATATTGTTCGCCTCTGTTGGTGTCCACCTTACAGAAATCAGTAACTGTTGTTGTTGCTCATGTACAGCTACTCTGTTAGCTTCTTTGATGGTTTAACTAAAGAAAAGTATTTCAGCTTTTTTTTGAAAATATAGAGCTATAAAAGAGACATTGAATAGGCTCCTTTAATCTAATTCAGACCCATAAGCTCGACTAAACAAAGTTTGAATAATTCAGATTTTTACCAAACCGGAGTGTTTTATAGGACATGGGGAACTAAACGAGAAAACCTGGCACTTGCTTCACAATGTTTGCAGCTGTGTGTTGAGCAGAGCAAAGAGAGGGCACCGAAGCTAAGCATTCGTGAGGTCCAGAGCTGTATGAGGAGGGAAGGAGGTTAAGTTGTGGAGGTGGAAATGTTAATGATGTCAAGAACCTGAGCCTGTATAGGTCATGCGCTCCAGGGGAAGAGCCATTGCTCTCATTCTGCTAACTGAACAGTGAAATGACTTTTAATGACATATTGTTATTCCCAGAGGTCACCGCTTCGCTATGACCTCATCAGAGGGCAATTCTTACAGTAAATGGGAACTGATCTTAGCTGGACAACATGGAGGGAGTGAGAGAGACTTCAGGGTGCTCACCCTGAGTGGAATGATTTTATCACAGCCCTCTCCTCAAGGCTTGGGGATCTGTGAGGAAGAGGGAACGGGAAGGTTGTAAGAGCCAGAGATGTGGATGATCCTAAGGAAACAATATCTTCCAGACATAATGGGGCAGATGCACATGTGAACTCACAGGGACTGGCTTGTACAAGATCAAGTCAGACAAAATCCAACCACAAAGAAGTGGAGGTTGCACAAAGTCCCACCCCCAGCCGAGAAGTTATTCACAGATAGTAGCTGGTGGGAGAGAGACGATCAGCTTTCTTCAATAAAGTGACACTGGGGGAATCCACCACATTCAAGAGCAGGCCTGTGCCCAGGAGCAGTTATCCAATGCAAATCAGACTCCGTGGTTTGAGAAAGAACATGGAACTGAGTGGGAAGGGACAAGAGGATCTAGAAGGAGTTCGGGAACAGAAAAGACTATGATAAAACTTACTGTATAAATTTCTTCATGAATGAACAAAATTAAAAAGCTGGCATTAGAGTAGTACAGTATCTTATGTGAGAGCAGAAACTGTCTGAGTTACCGTGAAAACAGCATAGTCCAGAAGGAAAGGGCAGCAAGGGGAGATGGTTCAGCCAATGAGAGGACTAGTCCTTCAGGCATGAGGGCCTGGGTTTGAATCCCCAGCAGCCACATAAAAAGCTACACTACCCCGGGGTCCAGTATTGAATGGTGGAGATGTGCAGACACCAGGCACTCACCTGCCATGGACCTCATGGCTTCTGTTTGATGAAAGGGGTAGAATGAGAGTCGGGAATGGCATGCCATGTTCAGTTCTCCCACAGCCTTGCTTTATTGTGTACCACTTGGAGGTTAAAATGAAGATGTTTTCACCAAAGGTTTCCAAAAGTATTATCAATTATATGCCTCCATCACCCATGAAGCAGGTGTCCAAATAATTGCATGTAATTTTGGTCAAGCTTTTGTACCTACCATGCCAGAGGAAATGGAAGACAAACACATGAAATGGCGTCATCAGGATGCTCTCAGCAACATCCAGAATAGAGAAAATAATATAGAAAATGTTATTACGCACAACCTGCTTCCTTCAGTAAAGCAGCATTAAACATAAGCCGAAGGAAAGGAACATGATAGACCAAAAATATTTGGGGGATCTGGGACGATGTCTCAGCAGTTAAAATTAATTACTGCTCTTGCAGAAGACTAGGGTTCTGTTTCCAGCACCCACAGGGGTGTTTCACAACTGCCAGTAATGACAGTCTCAGGGGACCTGATGCCCTCTTCTAACCTCCAAGTTCACTGCACATAAGTAGTATACATACCTACACTGGGGAGCACGTGGGTGCGCATGTGCGTGCACACACACACACACGCATGCACACACACCACAGGGAAAGAGAGAGACACAGAGAGACAGAGAGAGAGTCAGAAAGAGAGAGAGTGATCACAAAATAAAACAATCAATTACAAGTACTTCAGAGGTAGGGACATGGCTCAGTAAGTAAAGCACGAGGACTCCAGTTCAGACCCCCAGAGTCCATGTCAATCATCTTAATGCTCCTATAGTGAGCTGGGAGGGAGAGACAAGAAAATCCCCTGGAACCTTGCAGGACAGCTGGCATTGTCTACTCATGGCAGACACAAGACGTTGCCTCAAAGATAGAAAGTAAAGAATATCCAAGGTTTTTCCTTGACCACCACACATAGGCCATGGCAAAAGTATGCCTGAACTTACACGCACACACACATACACATGTGCATGCACACACATACACGCGCACACACACACATGATTTTTTCTTTTATTGAAACCAGATTTTTTCCATACAATATATTCTGATAACAGTTTCTCCTCCCTCAATTCCTCTGAGCTCCCCACATCCCCTCTCATCTGCATCCACACACTCTTGTCTCTTGTTAAAAAAAAATCTAAAGAAAAAATAAAATCAGATCAATGAAAATAAACAAATTGTGATAAGGCAAAACAAAGAGAATAAAAAGAGCCAAGAAAAAAACATATTTAAATGTAGAGATACACACATTCGTAAACACAGAGATTCCATTAAAAACACAAAATTGGAATAATATATACTCAAGGGTCCTGTGAGGTTAAAAAAAAGTACAGTTCTGACAAAACATTATAAGGCAAAGACCTCCAAAGTCACCATTGAGTTCATTTGCCTTGAACCTTTACTGCCCGGCAAGGTGCCGATCCTTAGGAGTGATTTGTATACCCAGTGAGACAGTTGGAGAGAACTAACTTTTTGTTTGTGAGTGGGTATCAATTGGAGATAGCTTCTGGGTTAGGGATAGGGGCTTGTGTTCACGTCTTCTGTCAGCATTTCAATTCTATCTGGCATAAAACTTGTACGTATCCCATAATCCAGAAGCAATAGACTCCTCCAAACTCATATCCAAAGAAATCTCTTATTAAAACCACTGTGTTCTCATTCTACTGTGTCCCTGTGGGGGGTGGGGGGGTGAACCTATGCCCCCATGCCATCTGTTTCTTGTTGCTATGCTCTGAAGGCTGCCTCTGTTGCAGTTGCTTTATATGGAGACCCATAAACCACATCTATGGTTATTTACATGAGACTAAAAGTCCTCATAGAATTTGACATCAGTTGAACATCAGTGAGACACATCAATTGATTCTATTGTTATAAAATAAGGGGGGAAGCTCGGAGGCTCACACACACAAGCTGTGTGTGGATGATAGACCCAAGGATGGAGTGAGTACTTGTGGGTCATTTTTGATGACATTCCTGTCTCAAAGGTAAACTAAATTTTTCTCTGTCCTTCCAAATTAACATTATTTAATATCCTACAGGAATGAACAAAGTTGACATCTGTATGATGAATTTAAAGCTTTCCTCAGAACCAGTATCAATTCCTCTCTATTGATTCTTTTCATTGTCATTTAGATTTGAAGGCTCTTTCATAAAAGAAAGAAACTACGAACCCTCTCCCCCATATGCATACCTACCTACCTATAAACGCACACACCCTATATATGCATATACGTGTACATTCCCCCATATACATCCCTACCTACCTACAAACACACACACATGCTATATATGCATATGCGTGTACATTCCCCCATATACATCCCTACCTACCTACTTACACACACACACACCCTATATATGCATTCCCCATACACATCCCTACCTAGCTCTTTCTATATGGCTTTCACTTCAGGCTTCTTAAGAGTTAACATCTTCTCTGGAGGTATGAGTAAAAATTGTCCCAATAGACCTGATTATTTGGCTCCCAGTTGATGGTGTTGTTTGGGAAGGTTTAGGAGGTGTGGTCTTCCTGGACGAAGTATGTCACCGGGATTGGGTTTTAATATTATAGAGTGTCTCTCTATCTCTTGTTTGCTCTCTCCGCTCCTTATTACTTGCACTTGAAGATGCAAGGTCTCAGCTTCCAGCTTTGTTCACCTTGCCTGCTCCCTATTGCCTCACTTCCATGAAATGGAATCCTACCCATCTGAACCCAGCAATCAAAATAAACTCTTCCTTCCATAGGTTGTTTTTAGTGGTGGTGCTTTATCGCGGCCACAGAAAAGTGACTCATACAGCCCTGAGTCAATCTTTTCATGTCTGCTCACCTTTCAACCTCTTCAAGGTGGCCTTTGCCTCCCAGGTCTGGGAACCTGGCCGCACACAGGCCACTGATAATGGCTTCTTTAACCATTGTGTCCTGCCTGTTCACTGGACTGAACACTTTCTGCCACATTCTTATGTGGATTCTTCAGTAACGGAGGCCACCATTTCTCCTCTTTCCAAACTGATGGCACTGTGCTCACTTCTCTCCATCCCTTCTATTCACCTAAGCGTCTCCTCTCTGCCACACTGTCTCTCCCTGTCATGAAGAGTTGGGCACTTTGGAGAGATTCTGTGTCCATCTTCTCTTTTCATTCTTTAATCTCTCAGATGACCTATGACTTCAACTCCACATCTCTTATTTAGTACAGATGCTTCTCCTTTGCTCTAACACCATCCTTCAAGACGACACGAATAGTGCTATCAGGATGACACTGCCAGGAAGGCTGAACCGACTGGCCTTTTGCACTGTTTTGTTCAGTTCTGCGTGACAGAATCCCAGATTGCTTCCTTATCATCGCTTGTCTGGACCTATTCCTGCTGCAGTGGGGCTGTCCCTCCATCAACACAAACCTTGCTGCCATCCACGCTGCCTCTGCTGTCTTACTTGAGATATCATTGCCTGACATGGCTGACATGAGACTTCTTCACTGTTCTCTGTGAAATCTGCTTTTTTACTCTGCAGTCTACATGAACTTTCTAAAACACCGAGATGTTTAAAGTCTCTGTGTAAAATCCCCATCACTCCAGCCCTGGCAGACATTTACAAGAAAGGTTTGTGGCCAAACAGATAGAAGGTTTATATCAAAACAAGATTTATTAAGATTTAGTTCCCCTTTACCTACCAGATGTTTTATGCTCTAGAGGCATATGACAAACTAACCTCTGTTTCTCGGTCTGCAGGTTGGAAGTCTAATGATCTGATGTCAGAGGAAGGTCTATAGTAAGATGACTCTTTTGGGGGTCTCACCACCTAGCTCTCAAATGAGTCATGCACGGAGGTTTATTCTTAGTTATAACCGTCCGGCCTTAGCTTGGCTTGTTGCTTGTCTGCCTTTCTTAACTTCTATTATCCCGTCTACCTTTTCGCCCTGGACTTTTCCCTTTCTCTTACTTTTGTGAATCTCACTTTCACTCCATGGTTGCTGTGTAGCTAGATGGCTGGCCCTGATGTCCTCCTTCTCAGGCTACTTCTCAGAACCCCTTTCCCAGTTTTCTCTCTCTATCCATTCTCTCTGCCTGCCAGCCCCACCTATCCTTACTCCTGCCTCATTATCGGGTGTTGAGATCTCTATTAGACCATCAGGTGTTCTAAACAAGCAAAGAATCATAGCTTCACAGAGTTAAACAAATGCAACATAAACAAAAGTAACACACCTTAAAATAATGATGCCAACTAAGATCCTTTGTGGATCTTCATACAGTAGAGGGAGGTGGTTTTTATGTCTCTTTCCGTAAGGTCACCAATGCCATCATGAAGGACATCATTTTCATGACTTATTCTAACATCAACTATCTCCTAAAAATGCTATCATGTTGGGGATTAGAGTTTCGGTCTAGGAGTCTTGAAAGAACATGTGCAATTCATGGCCACAGGCTATGTTTAGCTCTCAAGCCGACCTGTAGATTCTGATCCATGTCTCTCTTCTTTTAACCACTGTCCTAGTCCAGATGTCGTATCTTGTTTTTACTCTAGGAAGTGTTCTGGTTGGCAATTTGTTTCTATGTCCCAAATTCTCGAGACTAAAACTGACAAACACAATCATGATTTACCCACCGGTAAGTTGTTGCTTGAAATCATTGTTCTTTGAAACCTTTCTAAAAATAAAGAAGAAGCATCCTGGAAGCTTTAAATATTTCCAAGAAATGTCATCACTCTCTACAAAACTAAAGAAGTTACACTTTGGAGCTAGATGATTCTGGGCCCTAATTCTCATTCATTTATTAATCCTGTGTATATTTATTGTTTCTAGTGTACCATGACATTATTTCTCCTAAATGCTTGGAATAATCATGACAGAATCTCCTTGGTATATTTTAGTTGGGGTGGGGGTGGGCGCCAATGACAAAAACAATAAACAAATGTGTCACATGAGTGTAAGATGAGTAAAAAGTGAAAGAGAGGAACGTATATACAACGGTTAACTTGAAGAGTCATCAGGAGGCCTTTGACTGAATCTAAATTTCAGTAAGCACATACGTAATTCCCTGAACTTTGGTTTGACTTGCCTCCCTTGGAGTATGTTACGTCATTAAAAGCATTATTAATCTTAAGCATTAAAAAAACCTGAGACATGTACATCCTAGTTAGCTTCAACTGTCAGCTTGAACCACCTGCGAAGGGAATCACATCTGAGGAATTTCCCAGACCAGACTGGCCTGTGGTATGTCTATAACACTTTGTTTTCACTGTTAATTGATGCAGGACAGCCCAGCCCACTGTGTTCAGCACCATTCCCTAGGCAGTGGTCCTAGACTATGGAAAAAGCCAGCTGAGCATGAACCTGAGCGAGCCACCAAGCAGCCATCCTCCCTGTTTTCTGCTTCACCCTCCTGCTTGAGTTCCCGCCCCCAACTCCCTCAATAACCGACATAACTTGTAAGATGAAGAAAAGCCCCTCCCCTTTGGTTGCTTTTGGCCAGTGTTTCATCACAGCAACAGGAAGAAGAACAAGAGAATATATGTTTATTGTTTCATAGTGGAGTATAATTCTGTTGTGGCTATGTGCCACGTTTTCATCAGTGGATGACATTTAGGCCGATCCTATTTCTGAGCTATCATGAATAGGGCTGGAATTGACTTTAATGTGTGGTTACTTCTCTTGTAGGATGTAGTTATTTAGGAAGAAGCCCAGGGGTAGTACAGCTGGATCTTAAGGAAGCCTCCACACCGATTCCACCATGACTGGACCAGTCTACACCCTGTCCACAGTGACAGAGGGGTCCCTTTTGCCCACAACCTCACTAGCATCTGCTGTCATTGGATGGATGTTTTGATAATTGTCATTCCAATTCTGGTGAGATTTATTTGAATTTCCCTAATACTTGATGATGTGGGACACTTTAAAGTATTCACTAGCTAATAATATATCTTTTAAAATGAATTCTAGATTTAGTTTCAAGACAAATTTTTGTATATTAAAGTTGCCAAGAAATTGGTGTCAAAACTTCCTTGTTTAGACAACAGACTGTCATCTACTGTGAGACACAGGCCAAGTAACACACGGTGAATTTAGTGGCATACTCAGACAAGCTAGATGAAGACCTTCTAGAAAACTATGAATTTCTTCCTCAATCTATATTGCCCCAGTTTAAGGAAAAAATTTAAAATTACCCTTTCTGAAGGATAATACTAGTCTACTCCTGATGAGATCATTTTCTTTGACCCTCTGTATTTTCAGTAAAAAATTTTTTAATTATCCAAGAGAAGATTTCACTGTTACTTGATGATCTGGATCACTTCGTGATTGGCAGGAAGGTCCCATAACTGTTCATTTTGCTTTGTCAAAAGACCTAATGTCCTTTCGTTGGGTCAGCGCATTCTTTGGTGAATAAGAAATCTATTCTCAGAAATTCTCTCGGGGATTCCACAGTAGACAAATACCCGTATTCAGTTACTAGCGGGGTTTTATTTTCGGTGTTTCCCAGGCTTCCTAGTGCTGGGGACTTCTGCAGCAACCCACCATAATAATAGCCTGTGACTGCAGAGTGAATAAGTCATGGCCAGCTTTTACTTACAGCGTTATTGTGATGTTGTACAATAGCCATGTTTCTGCTGCATTGATGATAAAGTTACAATGTCGACAAAGCATCTCAAGACAGCTGGCCACGTAGTTCATATTATTGGGGACTACACTGGTCTTTCCTACTTGAAATTGCACCTTACACTTGTTGGGAATACCTTTGATCCAGGGCATTCCAAGCAAACTCCTCCATCTTAAGAGAGTGAACCCTTTCCATGTGGCTCATGTTCCTATCATGATTCTTCTGTTCTTTGGGCTTTCATTAAAGAGCTCTTGTGTAAAATTTTATTGCTTTATTAGTTTTATTTCTTTTGGCACAATCTAATTTTCTCACTGTACACCCTACACACACACACATACACACACACACACACACACACACACACTGGGATGTTTGGTGGCTGACTGAATGACCAATTTCTTGTAGTATCTATCCCTACTGCTATGCATGAGATCTTTGTATTAAATAAGAATATGAGCTAATGACACAGGTCTGTCTATGTCACACACCAAAGATGAAAATATCAGTTACTTAGATTGAAACTTAAATACCTAAAATAATGTTTCTTGGAGAATTTTTATAAAGTTAAAATCATTATCTCTACCATTGTATTCTAGGCACAGCCACATGCAAAGACAAGGGGCAAGATGATATGTCTCTGCTCAATGGTTTATAGGTCACTATAAATAGTTGTGAAGTCACATGGAATAAAGTAATAATGAGTTAAATCATAGGTTAAGATAAAAAATGAATCATATTGAGCAGGAGATTTAACAGTTCTGGAAAACTTGAAGTTCTGCCATTGTCAGTGCCAATACTATTATAATGCCTGCTTTGACTTGCACTCTGGCAAGGTCTCTGGGGAGAATAAGAATCTCTACACTTAGCCAGGCAATGATGTGCATACCTTTAATCCCAGCACTCAGGAGGGAGAGGAGGGTCGATCTCTGTGAGTTTGAGGCTAGACTGGTCTATAAGAATTAGTGCCAGGACAGGCTCAAAAGCTACAGAAAAATTATATCTAGAAAAACTAAAAAAAGAATATATGTAAAATATATATGCATGATATTAAAATATCTAAAAATGTGGCTATAGAGATTCTATGAGAGATTTTATGTTTTATAATAATATAAATAGACCAAATTCAGTATTCCATTTCATAAGGGTGATAATCTAATAATGGAGTATTAGACTAAACAACCCATTAAGATGTCAAGATCTAATTCTACAAAGTCATAAAACATTTAAAACACATGGATGTTCTTTTTTTCAATCTGATGAGTTGGCATTGAGAGATGAAGCCCTCCCTTGGTCTTGTGGCTTTGCATCAAGGGTGGGGGTCAAGGGATCTGCCTTCAATTTCAGGCTGATTCAAAACCATACCAGAGCCAAGTGCTCCTTGTAATTATGTGTTCCTGTAATAGCTCAAACTCTGCCCCATGTTCATGTTCCTGCTTTGCTAAGGTGAATGGGAAGAGTCCTGCCTTCTCTCGATGCTGTTGTATCAAACAGTGAGAAGCCGCAGGCCATGAGAGGCCAGAATTGGTCTCTGTGGTAGAAGGAGTGTTGACCACCATGAGAGAGAAGTTTCCTATGGATTTGGATGTTTTAAAATTGGAAACAGATTCTATGAAACATCCAAGAGGAGACTTGCAAAGAAATGGGTCATCGAAGAGAAATCAAACCTGAAGGATCCCAAAGAAGTCAACAAAGTGCACTGAAGAAGACACTAAATCACAAGGAGACCACATTCCAGCTCAGGACCCATGGGGAAGCATGTTACATGCACAGTACCAGACAAAACTGAGGAAGTGGTAGAAAGGACAGGTGTGGAAAAGCAAGGTGAATTCTTTGGGAAAGTTGGACCATCCCTGTAACTAACCATGTCAAAAGACACCGCAGATTCAAAGCTTGACAAAGCACTAATGAAAGGGAAGAAATGTTTTGTTCATTTCTTAAGACAGAACTCTAATTTCAAGAAGAGGGTAGCTAACACAGTAGGGCAAATTTGTTTCACAATTCACAGAAAGATCAGAGTTTTCTGAAACAGTCTTGCTAAAGCATCCCATGTTTGTCTTCATTTCTATCAAATTCCCCTTTGTAATGGATATTTTAGTATAGTACTGGGTTCACTCTTGGCTAGTCTTTCAGTTAGCATTCACTGCATAATTGCTAAAAACAGATTATTTTAAGGACTTACATAGTAATCTATATAGGTCTGCTATGGGACAGTGGCCTTGTACCTCGTAAAGATTTGTCACTTGTATTGGTTTAATAAAATGATGATTGGCCAATAGTCAGGCAGGAAGTAGAGGTGGGATGATCAGACAGGATAATTCTGGGAAGAGAAAAGGCTCAGTCTGCAGTTATCACCCAGACACAGAGGATGCAATAAGAGAATGCCTCACTGATAAAGGGTACCAAGCCATGTGGCTAACATAGATAAAAATTATAGGTTAATGTAAGATGTAAGAGTTAATAAGAAGCCTTAGCTAATAATAGGTCAACCAGTTTATAATTAATGTAGGCCTTTTTGTGTTTCTTTGGGACTGAATGGCTGTGAGACCAGGAGGGATAGAAACCTCCAACAACAAATGGTGCCAACGTGGAAAACTATAACCACATAAAACCTGAGAGAGCTTGGAAAGTAATTCTAGACACCAAAGAACAGAGTTAAGCACAGCTTCTTGGTAGCAGCTTTTTCTCAGGTGGGCTCTGTTTGCTAGAGGCATGCACATCTCATTTAAGAGTGGCTTCCTGACTCAACTTTAGCTGCAAAAACCTTACAGCTCTTTTAAAAAGCCCCACCACCAAACATTTAAATGATGTTTATGAATAACCAACAACATGGGTCTTGGTGGTGGCAGAGACCTTGAAAATCTGTAGAGTTGTGGCAATAAACATGGCTCCTGCTAGTACCTCTATCATGAAGCTAGACTCTCAGAAAGCTAAGGAATGGGGTGGATCCAGCCATCAAAGTCACGGCTTTAATCCTAGTTATATTGCTTAGCAAATTATAGACTCATGTGGTCAGAAAGATCTACAAAAGAGATATACAGTAAAGATAGATTCAGATGGGAAAAAAATCTCTAAATTGTTTAGAGTGTGTTTAAAAATATATGTAGGCTTGGTAGAGAAAAGAAAAAAGGATAAAGTCCCTAAGAGAAAGAGAGAGAATAGTTGAGTGTGGGGCATATACTTTTAATCCTAGCACTTGGGAGGCAGAGGCTGGTGGATCTCTGTGAGTTCAAGGGCAGCCTGGTCTATAGAGTAAGTTCCAAGATAGCCAAAGATACACAGGGAAACCCTTTCTCAAAAAAAAAAAATAGATAAAAGAAATAGAGTTGAAAATAAAGCCATGTAAAGATGTAAAATACACAAAGAATCTAGATACTGCATGTTATTGTATTGTATTGTCTTTAAATTGTTTGATGGCTGAGGAAGGAGCAACAGCTGGTAAAAGTCTTTTGATTATAAATGCTGATGGATTAATTCAACATATATATTTTGAAAATGCTTTGATGTCAAAATTTAAGTCAAAAGATATGTTACTTTAGAGAAGAAATTTTGCTTTGGTTTCTACAGGAAATGAGAAGCTGTGGATTCATTCTGAGTTTAAAAAAAAATAGGTTTGATCAAGGAAGACCCCCTGAGAAATCTTTGATAGGAGTGGATGGCCTAGATGATCCAATATTTCAAAGGACCTCTGTTGGAGTTTTCTCTGAGTTCTACATCCAGAACAGCATCAGTATGGCTGGCTGAGATGATCAAGTCTCACAGAATATTCCAATCAGGACTTGACCATAATCCTAAATTTTCTTTAGGTCCCATAAGATTATCAGTACCCCCAGTCAGCATGAAGTAGCCTAGAAGACTATGCTCATATTCCCCCCCAAAAAAATGGATTATGGATGTTTTTCTTGGTTTAGAGTGTTGGTTACAAGTTGTTATGGATAATGGTCAGAAAAAAAGCTAAACAAAAGAGATTAGATTCAGAGTTTTGTTTTGAAAAAAAAAGGGGGGGGAGTGCTGTGGGCCAATGGTCTTGTACCCTGTAAAAATTTGTCACTTGTATTGATTTAATAAAATGCTGATGGGCCAGTAGCCAGACAGGAAGTATAGGTGGGGCAACCAGAACAGGAGAATCCTGGGAAGAGGAAAGGCTTAGTCTGCAGCTGTCACCCAGACACAGAGGAAGCAAGATGAGAATGCCTCATTGATAAAAGGTACCAAGCCATGTGGCTAACACAGACAAGAATTATGGGTTAATGTAAGATATAAGAGTTAATAAGAAGCCTAAGTTAATAAGCCAACTGGTTTATAATTAATGTAGGACTCTGTGTGTTTCTTTGGGACTGAACGGCCCGTGGGACTGGGCAGGACAGAAACCTCTGCCAACATAGGTCATGGGCATTATCTTACCCTTTGTGAATCCCATATCACAAAGCTGCTTTTTTAATAGCTTTTTTTAATAGCTGCTTTATTATGGCAGAAAGACTCACCATTGTGCCGTGAATCCTTCATCCCGCCACTCTACTCATCACTGAAGGAGTCACCTCCAGCTGGCAAGGTCACTCATCATCTCTCACAGGACTCTTAATTACTCTCATCAAAATAACAAAGCCTATTGATAGTCTTGTAAGTTTGTGTGTGTGTGTGTTTACTTGTGTGTGTGGGTGGGTGTGGGTGTGTATGTGCTTTAGATACCAGGATAACATGGGTTTTAGTGATATCTTAGGAATGGTGAGAGATGGTATTATCCTCTGAAAACACAGACTGGTAGGCAAATCCATGAGAGCCCAATACAACCAGACCAATAAGAGTCTTGGATCTTTATAGAAAACACCTGTTTCCTGAGTCCTTGAATTTAGTGTTCAACAGCAGCTTCAACAAACACATTGTCTGTGTTTAGCTCAAGTCCAGATAGTCATAACTATAGCTCCGTGAGACTTAGCCCTTTAATATTAGGATAAGACACATGAAAGAGAGGATGATTATTCATATGTAGATTGTTCCACATTGACCCATACTTCAAGGTATATCATCAGAAATACATTTTCTCCACATAATTTTTATACAACTAAAACAATACCATGACACTTATGAATATAGTTCTATTCTCTAATTTTCTTTGCATCTTGTTTCTTTGGATGACCATTATGTTTCTCTAGATATTAGATGTTGTTTAGGAAAAGCTATAGATTTTCTCATGTCACTTTATTCCCCTAAGAGAAGTATCTTATTATAGTTTCTAACTATGATAAAACAGCATGACCAAAAGCAATCTGGGGAAGAAAGGGTTTATTTCACTTTACAACATGTAGGGTTTCATCACTGAAGGGAAGCAGGAACCTGGAGGTAGGAACTAAAGCAGAGACAATGGAAAAGTTCTACTTACTGGCTTGCTCCCTGTGGCTTGATCAACCTGATTTCTTTTTAATATTTATTTATTTATTTTGTATACAATATTCTGTCTGTGTGTATGCCTGCAGGCAAGAAGAGGGCACCAGACCCCCATTACAAATGGTTGTGAGACACCATGTAGTTGCTGGGAATTGAACTCATGACCTTTGGAAGAGCAGGCAATGCTCTTAACCTCTGAGCCATCTCTCCAGCCCCTTGGCCTGATTTCTTATGCAACTCAGGTCCACCCACCCATGAGTGACCTGATATATCCTTAGAGTTGGACCTTCTGCCCTCCCACATTAATCATTAATCAAGAAAATTAGCCAACAGTTTAGCCAATAAGGCAATCTTATGAAGATATCTTCTCAATTAAGGGGCCCTCTTCCCAGATGTCTCCAGCCTGTCTTATATTAACCTAACTAGGGCAAGGAGGAAGCAAATAAAACATCCAAACTGACAAGATGGAGGAATTTTAATATGGACATAGACATTTCTTTTCTATGGGCATTTTTTGGAAAAACTCTTTCAAAATTACTGCCTTCAAAATTGAAGTAACATAAATTTCCAGTGTGTCTTCTTTTCCTACAATATATACATCAGCACCTTTCTACAAACATCTACTAGAGAAGAAGGTTCAGAGGTACACAGAACCATGAAGAGTGAACCTCTGGATCCTACCTCCAAGACTTAGCCTTGCTCACTCCACTAACAGGAGTGTGGCTGAGAGCTAAGTCACTCTAAGGTATCCTGAGGAAATGGCTTCACCCCAAATCACACTGGGGCACAAAGACATAGACCCCCCCCCTCCTTGCCTAACCAAGCGTGTAAGCTCCAGAGCCACTGCTGCTTCAGAGTTCCCTCTGAGCTGGCTGCAGCACTTCTTTCTTCCACTTTCATGTGCTACCCTAGTAAGCATTCCCGTGTGTTTCCCTAAGAAGAGGGCAGAGGCATTATAATGAAATGGACAAAAAGCATTTTGCATGCATATATCTGAACACTTGGAAAGAAAGTAAGCCTATGTTTTATTCAACAATGAAATAGCTGATATATTTCCAAAAGAAGTAAGGGCTATACATGCAAGAAATTTATAAGAAATTAAATTAGGAAATCAAATGGATGTCTGCGTTTTCACTCTCATTCCTGCTTTTCTCAAACAGCCAAGAACTGGAGTCAGCCTCCATGTCCATCACATGGTAAGTGGTTAAAGACAGTGTGGCGCATATAGACAAAAGGATAGTTGTCTTAGTTACTGCTCTATTGTGCTGTGAAGAGACACAATAACCAAGGCAACTTATAGAAGAAAGAGCTTATTGTAGCTTACAGTTCCAGAGGGTTAGAGTTCATGACCTTCATGGCAGGTACCATGGCAGTAGGCAGGCAGAGTGCTGGAAAAGTAGCTGAGAGCTTACATAGTTATACACAAGTAGGAGGCAGAGAAAAAGCTAACTGAATGAAATGTGCTTTTTTGAAAGATCAAACCCACCCCCAATAACACATCTCCTCTAACAACACCACACCCCTCAATCCTTCCCAAACAGTTCCAACAACTGGAGACCAAGTATTCAAAAATATAAAGTGATGGGGGCCATTCTCACTCAAATCACTACAGACGTATTCATCCATTAAAAAAATGAAATGTTATCATGTGTAACATATATTGAACTGGAAGGCACTGCGTTAAGTGAAATGAGCCATGCACATAAAGACAAATTGCACATGATCTCACTCAGATGCAGACTCTCAAAACTCTGACATTATAGAAGTTGGAAATGGAGCAATGTTTAGCAGAGGCTGATGAGAGCAGAGGAAAGATGAAGAAGGGCCGGTCAATGCACTGCACTTAGACTGGAGAAAGAGCTTGAGTTCTGTTGCCCAGTAGGATGACTATAGAGCCCAGCATCCTAATTTATAGATGATGATGAAAAATTAGGGAACACTAAAAGGCTTCTGAACACATAATGGGCAAAAATAATAATAATTAAAAATCGAACACGAAGTAAATCTGAGGTGTTTCTGGTAGTCCTTACCTGTGTTGCATCAGGAAAATTCACTGACACCTTGACTCTGAACACACAACATCCACACTCTGCACCTTGCATCCTTCCTCATGGCAGACGGCCAACAAATGCTGCCTGAAACGCAGCAGCTCAGAGTCAAGACTGTGAACTGCAGGGTCTCTGTGAGTACTCTGTCTAAGTCATGACGTGAAAGGTATAGTCATGAGACTAGAAAGGGCACCACAAGAAGGGAAAGGAGATTTTAGGGAAGGGAGAGAGGGAGTGATGGAGTACTTGTGAGATGCCACGTGAAAGAGAGCTACTGAGAGAGAAACGTACAAAGGAGTGGGTGGGGGGATGAGGAGAAGGAGGGACAAAACAAACTCTGTTGGGAAATATTGTAATGAAATCTAATACTTTGTATACTAATTTAGAACAAAAGTAATGATGATCATTATATAAATTATTGTTACAGTCGCTGACTTGAATCTTATAGAAAATTGTTAAGTCGGTTGACATGGGAGTTGGACAGAATTTCCAATGATTTATGATGCAGCCCCATACATTCTTCTACTGTTTTGTTCTAGGAATCTATGCAACACAGTCCCAGCCTTGACAACTACAAAATCAAAACATCAGTCGGCTTGGAAAACCGTTTTTTATGTGAACTTTTCCTGGTGAGATGCGAGCAAGTGCTTGCTCACCTCGGACAAGGCACCAATAATGGATCAGAGTAATGATTCCACTCAAGCCTACTGGGGGAACTAGCCAGGTCACTGGATTTACGTATAGGAGCACGGGCATGTGGCTCTATGAGGAGTACAGGAAGCTCCTAAACAGGTACAGCAGTGAAAAGTTTCACCCCAGCCAGGGTGACAACTTTCCCCACAGGCACAGATAAAGCCCCCATCCCTTTATTTATCACAGCACCTCCCAATCATATGCGGCTCAGGCAAAATTCAACAAAAATGAAGTAGCATCTTGAGTGAACTGAACGAAAATAACTGGATTTTCAAGTTCTGTTTGGAGTGAAAATACCCTTCAAAATAAAAATTGCATAAAGATATTTAATTTTCACTGGTGATAAACAAATGAGAGAATCTCTCACCCTCACACCTACACTAAAAGGTGGGAGTTTCTTCAGCAAGGACACTGAACCCAGGTATAAACATGGAAACGCTGCAAAAAAAGAAAAAGATAAAACATTCAAGCAAAGAAAGCTTACTAATGATAAAATAAACACCAGTGATAATAAAATTCAAACATATATTAGATAAAAAATATGAGATAATAAACAACAATGAGAAGTAAATTGCTGTATATTGTTCTACGGGCCTAATGTTATCTGGGAAGGTACAAAATATCAAGTTTTATTAAACCAGGGACCTGAATTTTAATTGCATGACCACCTAAAAATATTAGATATAAAGTCTGAAATGGATGTCAGTAGAAGAATATTTGCCTGGCATGCCCAGCATCCTGGGCTTGATCCCCATTATGACACACAAACATTAAGTATATGCATTTTATATATGCATATATATATATGATGGAGGTGGGTCTTGTATCTTATCTGTTGCTTTCATTGATTAATAATAAAGAAACTGCCTCAGCCCTCATAGGACAGAAAATTAGGTAGGTGGAGTAAACAGAAGAGAAAGCTGGGAAAAAGAAGCTGAGTCAGGGAGTCGCCATGATTCTCCCACTCCAGACAGACGCAGGTTAAGATCCTCCCTGGTAAGCCAGCTCGTGGACTACACAGAATATTAGAAATGGGTTAGAACACTATATAAGAGCTAGCCAATAAGAAGCTGGAACTAGCCGGGCCAGGCAGTGTTTGAAAGAATACAGTTT
>NW_026067971.1:4611029-4620893 GCF_014885135.2 Alexandromys fortis | reverse complement strand
ATGCCAGGAAATATATATATATTTCCTGGCCATTAATCCATTAATTTCCATTTTATTGTCACCTTTTAGTTTTTCTAACAGAGCAGAGAAAACTTAGAACCTGTTCACACCACCCTTAAGCCTCCTATTGTAACTAGAACTCAGTTTCTCTATGTGTAAAATAGTGATAACAATATTTACTCCAAGGTCCTAATGAGAGATAAGATGATATGTCTGAAATAATGGATAGACAGACAGACAGATAGCTAGGGTCTTGTCTAGTCTGGGCTCTGAAAACCTTCCTAATGTAACATTAAAAATACTTTGGCATTTTGTACACATACATCCACTTTGGAATATCTCCAAGAACATGATGTTCTCATGCCGGTTATTTTCCTCATATCTTATTAAAAAAAACTATATGGTTTCCCGAATTGCAAGTATGTACACTTATAGAAGTTTTTAAATATATGTGTGAATGTATATTTATGTATGTGTGTATATATACCTAAATAAAACAAGCCATGTATATTTTAAAACATTTCTCCTCTACTGTTTTATTATGTCTATAAATATGTTGCCTCTTCACTAATTAAACATTCTGGTGAGAAAATTAGGGGAGGAAGATGACACAATATCAGCCAGCGTTCCTTGAGGGGTGTCATTGAGCGACCAGAGAAAAAGAACAAAACAGCTTTGGAACCCTGTAGCCTGAACCCAGCCATTAGCAAACCCAAGGCCACTTGGAGGGGCTGGGGATATGGGCATCTCTGGTGTCCAAGAATCTTAAGAGGGACGCTCTAGCTGACAGTGTTTTCTTTGTGACTCTGTGCTAACCGTGAACCACAGTTTGTGCTTAAAATGCGGTTGAAAATTTAAGTAGAAACATGTAATGAGTAGCTTGGTGTCTTACAGCCTTATATTTGGCCAAGCGAAGGTGTGGCTGTGTAGTATTTCTCATTAGGTGCCTTTTTTTTTTTTTCAGGGCAAATGGTCGGGCCTCACTCATCCTTTTCTTGCGAGTGTGTTGCTTCCTTTCCTCTTATTTTCTGCCCTCAAATATTATTTTCCTGGCTCGGTGAAGGAGTCACCTTTTAAGCCTGCCACCTCAGAATGTGAAGACCAGGGTGGCTGTTTAAAGTAACTCAGCAGCTACTCGAGAATGACCACAGTTCCCGAAATAAGCAAGGAAAACATGACATAAATGAAAGCGATGACTTTTAGATTGCAGTAGTAAAGTTACTGGTAAAACCATTTCTGACTCGACAAATAAGCTTCCCTGTCTTTAGCATGCAAATATACTCAGGCATTTTCATTTGCTTTTATTTTGGTGCCCTGAGAATGTCAGCAAGAGGTCAAAAGTGGAAACCCGGGAGGAATCAGGAGTGCTCGAAGACCACTCTGGCTAGCCTAGGGGCCTGACCCAAGGCCTCATTCCATTGGCACCTTCTTCGGGCCTGCCTAAAGAGGACATGCCATCAGTATCTCTCTCGCTTGAGCTTCTGAACCCCTCTTGGCTTATTCTAGTAAAGGCCAGATTTAGTGAGTAGTCCTTGGTTTTTATTTTGGTTTGTTTTCTGATGCAGGGTCTCACTGTGTGCCTTTGGCTGACCTTGAACCTCCCAATCTCTTGTCACAGCCTCTTAAGTGCTATGGTTACAGGTGTGTGCCCAACTGGAATTGTTGGCTTCTAGGGGGCAGGGGGAGGGGAAGCCTCTAAGGCAGCGGTTCTCAACCGCTTACCAGGAAGATTCTAGCCTACATCCATCCTGGGTCGGAGTTCATTGTGTCTGCCTCAGAGAGCAGAGCTATTGCATCTGCCCAGGAGAGGGGAGCATGGCGTCTCTCCAGAGAGCAGAGCTGTTGAGTCTGAGCTCACTTCCTCTTCCTCCCAGCATTCTGTTCTGTTTACTCCACCCACCTATGTTCTAACCAATAAAATGGGCCAAGGCAGTTTCTTTATTTTTTAACCAATGACCTTCCTCCATCACTGAGGGGTTTTTTTGCACATTGTCCAGAAACATCAAGAGACCCAGCAACAGGAATGGAGAAGTAAAATTTCGTTGTGGGACTAAAAGGATGTCGAATAAATATGGCAAAAACAAAGTCAAGAATCAAGTCATTGAAAGCATAGGAAGAAGGTTTCAAAATAGTGGAATCGAAACTACACCAAGAAGCAGGTATGTGGGCATGTGCCTGTAATCTCAGCACTCAGAATGGGACAGGGGGATTACACCAGCTCAATGTAAGCCTGAGCTACATAGTGAGCTATAGACAGAGGCTACGTAATGAGAACTCATCCCAACAAAAGATAGCAGGAGGGAGTGGAAACGGGAAACTCCCAGAACTGAGCTGGAGACAGGAGGTCAGTGAACAGAATTTGACAGATTTCCATCTGATGCAGACCATCATTTACACAAATTATGTTTTTTTCTTGCCGAGTACTATACTAAATTAATGCATAACAAGGAATTTTCTAGGGAAATCACCTGCCGTGGAGACAATGATGCAGGAAAGGGAAGTCTTAAAATCCAAAGTGTTGTATAATTCCAAATTCTTTTCAAAAGTTCAAGGTTTTTCAACTGTGGCTCCTGTAAAATCAAAAATAAATTAAATACTTTATTACTTAAAATGGGAAGAACCAGGGCACAGTCACAATTAAAGCAAAGAAAATCAAATTTCAACTGTGTAAATAACTGTGATTTTAATCACTATTGGTTCTTCCTTTTCCTGCTCTTTGCATTCCTGACCTGCTCTCTCCAACCCACTTCTTCTTTCTCATTTGTAAACCCTTCATATGCATCCCCCCCTTCACTTACACACTCATAGAAACACAGAGAGAAATCTATTTGCTACAGGTACATTTTGCTTATTTCCCAGCACCACATATAGACATCTGTTTGCTACATTTTCCATATTTCCTAGAATCACACAGAGAAATCTGTTTGCTACATTTCGCTTATTTCATTCATGAAAACTATTACAAACCCATACACGGGCATCATCTTATATTCTGTTCCACCATGAATGTTCTATGATATCACTTCAACTGTTTTGCTTTTACTTATTGTATAAAATACAGTCTGGATGCGATATTTATACCATGATCCTCCAGTCTGTGGCCTTTCCTTATTAGTATTTATTTACTTACTCCTTGGCTTTGACTACTCATCAGGCCCATTGACTGCCCTCGACTCACACCCATTTCATATGCTATGCCTGCAACTCATGTGAGGTACTCATTGCCACCGGTGGTAGGAGATCATAGAATAGACAAATTTTTTAATATCTCTTGGGTAATTGGTAATCATGTGTGCCACATTTACTCTTGTGTAAGTTTGAGTAATTTATTTTTAACAGTAAATATTTTATATATATATTTTACTTTTGAAGGTTGAGTGATGGCTTATAGTTAAGAGCCCTCACTGCTCTGGCAGAGAACTTGGTTCCCTGTGTCCATATCAGTTGACTCGCAATAACCTAACTCCATTTCCAGGATGTTCAATGTCCTTTTCTGGTTTCCATAGGTACCTGCGTACACATAGCACACATAAATTTCTGCTGGCTTTCTTAGGGTTTCTATTACTTTTCATGAAACCCCATGACCAAAGCAACTTGGGAAGGAATGGTTTTATTTGGCTTATACATTCACATCATAGCTTATCATCAAAAGCAGGTCAGAACAAGAACTCAGACAGGGCAGGAACCTGAAGGCAGGAGCTGATGTAGAAGCCATCCATAGAGGAGTGCTGCTTACTGACTCGCTCCTCATGGCTTGCTCAGCCTGTTTTGTTATAGAACCAAGGACAAACAGACCAGGATGGCGCCACCCATGATGGCTGAACTTTCCCACATCAATCAGTTAGAAAATGCTCTACAGGCTAGCCTACAGCCGGATCTTCTGGAAGAATTTCTCAATTGAGGTTTCCTCTTCAGGTGACTCTAGCTTGTGTCAAGTTGACATAACACTAGATAGCTTGACACACCAACATTTCACTGCTAATCTATAACCTTTCTATTTTTGTTCATCCTTTAGATTCATAGATGAATATCAACATTACAATATAAATAAATGTTTAAAGTCCCTTAAAACCTCTTAAAATCCAAAGTGTTGTATAATTCCAAAATCTTTTCAAAAGTTCAAGGTTTTTCAACCTTGTTCAATCAAAAATAAATTAAATACTTTATTACTTAAAATGGGAAGAACCAGGGCACAGTCACAATTAAAGGAAAGAAAATCAAATTTCAACTGTGTAAATAACTGAATATCCAATCATCGGGTTTCACTCATGATATTCTGGGATCCCAAAAGAGCCTAGTCACTTCTCAGGCTCCTCCCTCTTCAAGGTGCAGTTTGTCTTCTAGGGTCAGGTGGGCTCCCCTCCACAGCTGTTCTTAATTGTTCCTAGTTTGCCCAAGGTACTGGCCTCTCTAAAATGCTGGGATTTTCTGCTGTAACTGGGCTGCGCCTTCACTGGCACCCTCTCCTGGACCCTCTTCAAGGTATAAAGTCTTAATTTCTTCCATGACCCCTTCAGTCCTGGGGATTCCACAGCTACTTTGTCTGCTGCTTGAGTAGTGGCCCCTCCTGGCCTCTCAGAGCCAGACCTCAGCTCCTCTCCGTGGCCCCTTAATGCCCTCAAAACCAGGACCACCTGGGTGACTCTTTCACATTGCAAGTTCAGCTTCTGGCCGCAGGTACAACCTTGGCCACCTCTAGAATCCTGCGCCTGGGTGCTGACCCCGAGGAAACACTTCCCAGAAGATTTTGCCTCAGTGATGCTGCTCTCCTCAATAACTTGCAGTCATTTCTGATTAGGTGAAGTAACTCAAAAGTTAATAATCTATAAACATGATTATATATAATACTAAGTCAAATAACAACACAGCATAGGAAATTATGTGTAATGAAAAAATTTCTCACTAATTTCCTTGAGTTTCTCCCATCTGTTTTGAGTATGTATTCCCTTGTCTACTTTCTCTTAACTTTTGTCCCCTCCCCCTAAATTAGCTTCTGCCGAGTTTTGGATGCTCTAGACCCCAGAAGAGAATCTCGCCTCTCTTCTCCACACACTATGAATAGCATAGGCTCTGGCCATGGGTGCAGCCCACACCACCATGGAACTGACTTTAGCCTTGCCTGAAGAGGCCACCCCCAGTGATGAAAAGGAACTTGTCCCTCTCAGTAATTTTATTCTTGGCTTTCCTTCTAAGACACAAGTGAAGGACACAATTAGTGTCAACAATTGTGGGGTGTGTTTATTTCTCATGGAGTAGACACCCAACACTGAGTGTTCCTTACACCAACACTGAGGTCAGAGCTCAAGGGACCACCCAATGCCCTTTTTTTTTTCTGGTAGTCTTAGTTATCTTAGAAAAGCAAAAACTAAAAATGTTAGGGTCTTGGAATGCTGGAAATATGGCCTGTCACAAGAGAAGAAAGCTAGTTATGCTAACCCAAACACCAAATCAAGTGCTCAGTCCTCCAGCGGAAATCAACCAGGCGAGCCTCCTAAAGGCAGCCAGGTGGAGCTACCAATCCTGAGAGTCCTGAGGAGAGCAAAGAGTCTCTCAGATGAGGCTTCCAGGCGAAGAACAGAAGAGGAAAACACCTGACGAGGGCTGCAAACATCCAGATAACATGACCGAGGAAGCTGAGGCCGTCAGCTAGAGTTCTTGTCTGTGCTTGCTTCCCATGGACGAACTTCTGTCTTCACATTTCCACTGCAGGTACCTTCAGCTCAGGGAACAAACAATAGCGACCTCTGTTGGGAATCGTTCACCTTCTAGCTGTTCTCAAGGACACGATATTTTTACTCTTGGGTTGTTTGCTGCCACTCAGTCAGAGGAAGGTTGGGGAGGGAAGCACCCCACCCCACACAGAGACCTTGGAGAACACTTTGAGACAGCCATGCTTGAGTCTAAAAGGGGAGCTCAACCCTGATTCCAGAAGCAGGTTCTCAGGAGGTCAAACAACACATGGAAATTTATGGAGATAATGCATGTTACACCAAACCCCGAAATCATCCATATGTTGTTGTGGGACATTCCCTGTTCTAGTAATTGTTTTGTAACATATAAAATAAATTAATTTAATATACTCTGGACCAAATGTAACAGAAAAATTAATTAACTATAAAGCCTTCAAGTTTTTTTTAATTTAATTTGTAGAGCTCTGACTTATCTCATTTTTGACTCTCACATCAAACAATAATGGCTTATATTCACCTTTTTGCTATAACATTTTTATAAATGTAGTTTGCATGTTTGTTTTTATCATAACTTGAAGGGGAACTTCAAGGATTTGAACCAAATTCTTTGGGGCACAGGGTGCCAGCATCCCTTGGCTGCTTCTAAACTGAATAGGAATACTGAGGAAAGGCCTGGATAGAGTTTTCCCCAGGGTTTACACTAAGGAGGGACAGGATGCATGGCAGTACTTTGGATGACCCAGCTGCCCTCAGGAGGATGAAGTCGCCAATGTGGTTCAGTGTTCGTCTCTTGAGGACATCAGTCATAAACTAACAAGAACCAA
Organism: Alexandromys fortis; assembly: GCF_014885135.2. Taxonomy (NCBI): domain Eukaryota; kingdom Metazoa; phylum Chordata; class Mammalia; order Rodentia; family Cricetidae; genus Alexandromys; species Alexandromys fortis. Next base: position 4,614,379 of record NW_026067971.1, on the reverse strand, counting down.
AACTCAAAACCAATTAAAACAACCAAAGAGATACTGCAGGAGCCTACTGGTTAAGAGCACCAGGCGATTCCGTTGACTGAATAGTGACAGATTAGTTTGAGTAGTGTGACTTTGCTTTAGATCCATTCTGGGAGAGATGTGTTAGTATCTCTGCTGTATGACAACTTGTTGAATTATGAAAGAAACAAATCTAAAGAGTTATTTAAGGAGGCAGAGAGTGCTGGCATGAGGCTTTGCCTGGTGGACATAAGAATTTAGCTGCCCTTTATTGATCTTTGTATCTTTTGAAGAGAATGTGTTAGTCTCTGTTACTGCTGCAGGAGGCCTCTCTCACCTCACTGGTAGTCTCTGTTATTTCTGCAGGAGGCCTCTCCTTTCTCACTGCAGAGCCCTTCTGGAAAACGGGTATTAATCCTAGAGCAGTGAACCCAGCTAGAAATTTCCTGGAATTTGATGGATCCCCACTTTAAACCTGGCATTGCTGGTAGCCTGGGTTTCGGCCATTGCTTTGTTTATACCTTCCTTGTGGGTGTTTAAGATTATGTAGTGCATCATGGGTAAGCTGCAGGAAAAGTCGGCTGAGACTCCTCTGTGGTGACTCTTGAGAACTCAGGAGAAGCCCTTGGAACCTCTAGGTGTTTCTCTATCATTTTTGTCATCAGCAGACATGGGTCGATCCTCCTGATCATTGCAATTCCTTTAGAGCATAGAGAACACGGCCGTCTCCAGCCCCTCTCTATCACCTCTTCTGCCTGCAGGATGTGAACCTCATAGAATCCAACCCCCAGAGACTCCATGGCCTCTCGGATCAAGAGGCCAGGTGACCTACCAGAGGGGTCTCATCCTACTCTGGGTCTTAGCTGACCTTAGAGGGCCAGAACCAAAATGCCAGTGTCCTTTTAGACTCTCTTACCCTCATTGTCATAGACCTCCAAGCTTTGGTTACTAAAGGAGGTGTGCACATTTTCTTGTTTTATCGTAGTCTTTGTGTTTTTGCAATGGGATCCAGGCATGCTGATTTAGAATATTGGCTATCTTTTGAGAAAAGATTTTAACCTTCTAGGCTGCAATCCCATGGTGGAGTAGTGGTCTGGGTGGCTTGGGAGTTTCTTGAGGGGATGGAGCCAAAGCTGAAGAGGCCATCGGATGGCGCAGAGGCAGGAGCTCAGGGACAGTGGTCAGGGCAGAGAGCCTGTGGCATGTGAGAGCAGGATGTGGAGGACCCGGCTGCAGGGAGAATGAGATCTCGGAGGAAGAATCCTGGCAGGTATGTGGCACAAGTTACCAGACACCACTTGCTTTTGAATCTTGCTTCATAAAGACAATGACTTCACTACACCTCTTTAAACCTGCGACAAAGATTTGATTAAACCTGATCCCCACCTCATAACAACATTGCTGATGATTGCTCCTCTTGAAGTTCTGCTTTTCCTCTTTTGTAAGAACTGTACAGAGGCTGTAGGCTAGCCCGTTGGAAATATTCATTACTCAAGGCATTTAGTTACTAGCTTTCCAATCCAGCTCCTTGAAGTAAATTGATGGAAAAACTAGAAGCAGGGGCCTTGTTTAAGATTCTTCGGGATTTCCCTTATAATCTAAGAATTAGATGATTTACTATTTCCCAGGCAGCTTTCAATTACTATTACTAAGTACCCACATACCAGAGGTGCTAGACCCTGTCGCACGGGCGTGTGACGGCATGGTAAAATGTGGCGGGGGATCTCATGGAAGAAGACTGCTTACCTCCTGGCAGCCAGGAAGCAACGAGAGAGCAATCCCTTCCAAGGCATCTGCCCACGCACCTAACTTTCTCCCCCTAGGCCTGATAATTCTGCCACTTCCCAACAGTGTAAAAGGCGGGTACCAAAGCCACTAGTCTTGGAGAGACAGATATCTTTGACCTAAACCATTGCATCCCCTCCCATCTCCCTACAACACTACAAATGCTGCTTTCATCTCTGCTGCCTCCTGGAAACACGGATGGTCCACACACGACATTGCACCTACCTATATTTATTTGTTCTGCGTAGCCCTCCCCTGCCTCCAGCAACCCTGTAAACAAAAAGAGGTATTATTTTTTTTCCTTTGAATGTATACATATCTGTTTTTGGAAGGGTAGAATCTTCTTCTTCTCTGGAGTGATTGGATCTTATTGCCAGCTAGTTTTCTCACTGTGTTTTTTCCCCCTTGTTATCCATTATAATGCTGTCTCCCACTTACCTTGTTGTTGTTGCTGTGTTTTTTGATGAGGGTTGAGGGAAACAGGGAGAAATACTTATTTTGATGTTAATATAAACAAATTTGAATTCTTCAGGCCATAACTTCCTTGAAGCCTTGTACACAAAGAGCAGTTCAATCAAAGGAGCCAAGGAAAGCCCAGCCTCACTGGTAGTCCACTGTGTGCTGCTATTACTAAAATTTAAAGAAGCATTGAGCTCCACAGTATCCCGTGGCTCTCATATGCTAGCTATGAAGACACAATAGTAATAAGAATAATTGATAATCAGAAGAGTCAACTAAAATAGTTGGAAGTTATGCTAAACACACTGAACAAAAGAATATGCGCATTATAGCCTTGGCTCCATAGCCTTTGCTTTCAGTTTAGAAATGCAGCTGCAAGCTGCTTTAAAACTCCAGGCAACATCTGTCCTAACTTGGCAAATTGAAGGCACATATGTTCTGTTCATTTCCCATGGCTGCCTTTGCGGCTGCCTTTGTGGCTGGCCAGAGATTTAAAAGAAGGTTTGAGTAACCCACAGTTTCTTTTCCAGGGAACACCACAAGGTTAGTGTTATCTTTTCCTTTGTGGTAAACTTCCTTCTGAGTTAAATGTAATTAAAACACCATGTTTTGTATGAGAATAAAAAACACAATCTTTGAAATAAAAATTGAGACATGTCTCTGATCTTAGTCAGCATTAAACTTCTTTCCCATGGTTGGAACTAAGTTTCCCAGCTGGAATTAAAGCTTTGAGGTCCCCATGACCCACCCTCACTGATGGAGAGTGGAGCGATGCCTGCATCAACTTTCTAGTTAAATCAGGAGCCGCATTACAGATATCTGATATTAGGAAGAATCAAAAAGGCAACCTACTGACTGGGAGAAGATCTTCACCAACCCCGTAACAGACAAAGGTCTGATCTCCAAAATATATAGAGAACTCAAGAAACTAGACTTTAAAATGCTAATTAACCCAATTAAAAAATGGGGCACTGAACTGAACAGAGAATTCTCAAAAGAAGAAGTTCAAATGGCCAAAAGACACTTAAGGTCATGCTCAACCTCATTAGCAATCAGGGAAATGCAAATCAAAACAACTTTGAGATATCATCTTACACCTGTCAGAATGG
>NW_026067971.1:4554421-4610083 GCF_014885135.2 Alexandromys fortis | reverse complement strand
GAAATATTTTCAATAAAAAAATAATTAATTAATTTTAAAAAAGAGGGATTTTGTAAATTGTTGTCCTGGCATTGACTTCTTTCACAAAGTTGCATAATTAGGGCGGCTCCCTCAGTCTCTTACCAGAGCTGCGAATGAACATACGGGCCATCCTACCATCTGCTCCCATCTGCTTCCCTTTAGGCTTCATTTGTCTTAGAAGACAAGACAATACATACAATAGCAAACAACTTTTATCAAAGCAAATTAATTTCACTGTCTTAGCATTTGGTGACACCTTAAAGCCAGGTTAGTCCAATGCTGAATCAGGGGTAGTGTGACTGATAGGCAAAAGATTACAAGGACATCGGGCTAGCTTCTAATATCTACATCAGAATGTATATTAGACTTATTGCTCTCCTGAAGACTCTTGGATTTATGTTGTATGAGCATGAGCTCAACTGAGACATCTGCACTCTAGCTCTGCCTTGTTACAAACTATTTATATCAGAGTTCTAAAGCCCAAGCCACAAAAGACACAGCCCTGAACTGAAGCCGTAGCTGTCTATGCTCCCACTGCCTGGAAAGCGGTGGTTTATTTTTCTCTTATATGCCTGTGTAAATGACTATATACATGCAAATATAGACTATATCTTCAAATGTGAAACGTTATCATGTTTTTCATAAGAATAGAATAGTTTTCTGCTCTCAACAAAACACAACAGCTTCACTATGAAACAGAAACTAATATTTTCTCACTGCCATTCCTCAGCATACAAATATCAGATTGATTTATCAGTGGATGGCACATTATTAGAATGCTTGGTTTCAAAAATTGCTGCTTGGGTTATTGACTTAAAGTTTATTTAAAATGAACTTAAACTTCATTTGAAAAATATTCATGAATCAAGGCTTGGTGGCACACAACTTTAACCCCAGCTGAAGCAGGAGGATCTCTGTGAATTTGAGGCCAACCTGATCTACATACAGAGTTCCAAGACGAAGCTACACAGAGAGACTTTGTCTCAAAAAAAATTAATTATTAAACAAATTTTGGCTTGTGATTAGTACAGATTTCCAGCAATTTCCAAAATGGTCCTAAGCATACTTGTGTCATTTTATTCTATATATTTATGCAAGGCAGTGTTATCAGCCTTGATGATTTTATAATATAGCTAGCAATTAGTTTTGAGAACTATTAAAGATACTACATCCTGTACTATCAAATATTCAGCCAAGATTTCATTCTGCTACCAGAATAAACAGGCACATCCCCCTCAGTAGAATGCATTGTCACTTCTGGGTGAGTGCATATTAAATTGTATGCATACCAAAGGATGGCTTTTAAATTGACTTCTTTATGAATTCTTATTGGTTGATGTTTAATTTGTTTACCTATTTTGCCTGCCTATATTACCCATAGTTACGTAAAGAACTTTGGGTTTAAGGAGTCATGAGAGAGCTGTCCCCGAGAATGTCCCTCTCCTGGCTGTGTCCTGGAGCAGTTTCAGAACACTGATCTTCTCTTTCGCGCTATTTTATATTATGTTTGATGGGCTTAGGTGGGCTCTGCGGAAAGTGATTCTTTGGAGAAGAGATGACAGGAAATAGAAGACAAAGGTGGTATTTCATGCATCGTAAGTTTTCAAAAGTCAAAGCCTCGGGGAAAGCAGAAGTGACTCTGGAAGAGGTAAAGGCACCTTAGCTACTGTAGGTGAGACTCTGGGCTCAGCCTTGCTCCACCCCTGGCAAGGTTAGAGCCCCTGGCAGATGATGCGATCTTCCGGAGGCTTTGGGCAGACCAACGGGGAGCTCCTGCTTCCCACGTCCTAGCTGAGGTAAAAAGATTACAAATGGCACGTCTGGGAACACAGGGCATGAATGATCTATTTCCTACAGTAGCATCCTGGGAAGGCGGCTGAGAGTGGCTTTTGGGAACACAGAGCTAGAGAAGTGGAAGAATCTCTTCCCTATATTGGAAGAAGTAGCAAGAGAAGCCAGGTACTCCAGGGGTCTCGCAGCAGACAGAACACAGACATGTCACTGTCACCCTGTGGACCTATAACAGACTAGATGAATATATAGACAAGCAATAGAGAAAAGCTTATGTCTCCATACTGAAGTCCCAGCCACACTCCCTTGACTAAGGCATGCTCTGAAGAAATTTCTACGTCTCTATCTGTGGTTGGGTTTGAACCGTTCAGTGGCCTGGGGACTCAAAATAGAAATTGCTGAAATGGAAGAAATGATGACACACTTGATCCACCTCTTTCCCGAGGGCTGGCTATGTATTCCGGAAGAGGGGTTATATCCACCACAAAATGCCCCCTCTCTCCCTTCTTTTCCTCAGACAATGGAAGCCTTGGTGCCTCGTGTTTATATGACTCACTAGTGCACCATAAACCCATATTTCCAACTGACCAATGCACTTCACGTGGCGGTCTCAAAGCACACAGATGTCCCAAACCATCTCTTCATGACATCTGTGTACTGAAAAATTAAGAGTCTTCATAGCCATGACATAAGCCAGGTGGCTGGTTCCGGTCCTTGGCAGACCTTCTGTCCATCAATTCTCTTCATTTCTACCATGACTACTTGGCAACTACCAAGTGGCCATCACCCTTCCCTCTCTTATGGTACATGGCATCATTTCCATCTGCAATCTGAGAGATATTCAAAGTAAAACCCTGAGGAAAATGGTGCCCATGACTCGCCTACAACAGCTCATACAGGGTCCCTTGTGCCAAGTGATTAAGAAGTGGCAATGCTGTGTTAGCTAGCTGCTGCATTTGAACTCTTGAGCCAGATGCCTATCAGCAACCTCACCCAAGGTACACTGATTAACAAGAAAGACCCTATCGCCAGTCGATCATGGAGTGACCACTCTTCTTATCTGTTGGGCTGTTACGTTCTTCTTCATGTCCTCAGGAGACGATCATTTTTCACATCTAAAACCTCAAGTCCTTGTCCCTGACCATTAAACCTATGAAATTCCCTACCTGTGATCTCAGAATAAATACCAGGCATTTGCTTTTCATGGTGATGATCGCAGCTGCTGCTTTGAGTTAATCTGCGACTGATTTATCTTCTTTCTCATGAGTCTGTTAACTCAGTGAGTACTGAGAACAATTCCAAGCCCCCATTTCACCCACTGACCCAGGTGCATCACAGATATCCAGAAAATCACTGACCAACTTTGAAAGAACAGTTAATAAGTGTTAATAAAGTAGTTAACACCCTTAGGTGGTCAGCCAACGCCGGACACCATTTATTGCATTGTTATCCATTTAAACTTTTAAAAAAATGAGATAAGTGGGGGCAATGCTGTCCCTCCTGATTGTTAGAATCAGGCACAGTCCTCACACAAAGAGAGAAGCTCTTCCCAGTGTCCTTCAAAGGCTCAGAAAGTCTTGCTACCCCATGAGCTGCTTAGAAAGGTCCTATTTCATAACAGGTTGTTTTCAATCTACATCAAATTACATATTCATTATTGAAACACAATGTATATATGTCAAATTCGTAATGAATGTGTCTGCCTTGGGGCTTTGTGGTCGAAATTAAGGTACAGGAATCAAGATGAGATGGTCCTTCTGAAACGATCCTGATCTGGTTGATGGCTGGCAACAGACATAAATCTCTCAGTAAAATCCGCAGAGTTGCTATAGATGTGTCTATGGTCAACCTCTCCCAGCAGGTGGCAGGAATGGTTACATCCTTTCTCCTACCTGTGCCGTGATTAAGATGAGCCAGACTAATAAAGATCCCTGAGCACCCTTGCTCCCTTTTGTTTGCTTTTCATAGCCTGGAATTTGTTTCCTGTGGCTACTGTAGATAAGCAGGGTAAAGTAAGTGGGTCACCAACAGAAATGAACCGTTTTTCAATTCTGGATGAACAGAGTTGACTCTCTCTGAGAACTGGGAACCTCTTCCTTTCCCCTTTCTGAGCGTCTAGCGATGGCAGCCTCTAGTGTCCCTTGGCTTGGAGACTCTCAAAATGACCTTTGCCTTCCTCTCCTATCATTCTTTTTGTGGGAATGTCTATGTTCAAGTTCCTCCTTCCCATAAGAATACAAATCATATTGGATGGGGACCGGTTGAATGAGCTCTTCTTACGTAATTACCTTCAAAATGTCCTCATTTCCAAACATAGTGTTCTAAGGTCCTGGAGGTTTGGTCTTGTAACATGTGGATTTTGGAAGAGTCAACATATAATAGCTTCTTTCATTTTCTAAAACTTTATTTCCATAAATGTATTTATTTTAATATGATTATGAATATGACTAAATCATTCATTCACTTGTTGATTTATTCATTGCTTGTTGTGATTGTTCTGGTTTGGGTCCCACACTGGGATCTATTATAAGCATGAAAACAGCACTCTGCTTATCTGAGTTAATGAATAATTTGTAGACGATTGAATGAGTGTCTCATCAAAGGACATCAAGCAGAGCACCGGGCCTGTGTCCCCTGCCAGCCTTGTGCTCCTGGGTTGCAGAGAGGGACTGTCACAATATTTCAATTTGCAAATAGATGAGAAACAAAGATGCACAGAATGGTTGGGGTGGAGTGGACTTCTGTATTGAAGAAGATATGAAGGAAAAAGATAGCAATCCCCAGGCTTGACTTATGTTGTCTTCCTCTTTTCCCATTCCCATCAATTTACTAAGAATTAAAAGTTGCTTCTCAGCCCCTTATCTTGTGACTAAACCTTGTTTGCTGTCCCATTGGCCTTCTTCATCCCCCAGGAGCAGTGCAAGCCCTCTAATTTTACTTCTGAAATGTTCAGGTCCACTTTTCCCACTCCTTGTCATTGACTATTACTTAAGTAAGTGGTTCACCCATAAAGGCCAGCTTACTCCACTGGTAGCTTTTGAAAAAGTCAGGTTCATTAAAATGTGACTAAAGTTTATTTAAATTTGTTTTGACAAATATATATAATTCTGAAATCTTTGCCCCAGTATAGATTAGAAAGTGTATTGGCCCCTTTTGCAGCCAATTCTCTTCCCTCTCCCCAGGCATACAGCAGCTAATGAATCTTTGCCGAGAAAACTTTAGTTGCCTAATAGACACAGTGAGTAGTGCCACGAAGTTGGGAGAGGTCGGTCCCGCTACCACGATGACAAAGAATCAAGTCAATAATCTACTAGCCACAAAATTCACTAGGAAAAGAACAACAAAAAGCAAAAGAAAACAAATGCTGTCATAAAATGATACCTTCTGTAGACACATCACCTCTAAGGCTTCTGAAAAAGCCCAAGCACTCCTTCACAATTCCCACAAAGGAGTCTCCCTAGGTCTGTACTCTAATTGTAATTTTTGCCATATTTTTGAGCAGCCAGATGTCTTATAAGATAAAAACACGTCTTCATCATTATTAGGGAGCAGTGCCTTCAGCTTTCAGTGTATACATGAACTGTGCTTCCAGCCTCAGTTGTGGGATTCAGCAGTACTCCTGTATCTATCTGGACCACTGCACTCAGACATCCTGTCGCTGTCTGGACCACTGCACTCAGACATCCTGTATCTATCTGGACCACTGTACTCAGACATCCTGTATCTATCTGGACCACTGCTCTCAGACATCCTGCAGCCGTCTGGACCACTGCTCTCAGACATCCTGCAGCCGTCTGGACCACTGCACTCAAACATCCTGTCACCGTCTGGACCACTGCTCTCAGACATCCTCCATCCATCTGGACCAGTGCTCTAAGACAGTGAGCTCAATAATGCCATTCAGGCTTCAAAACTTAGAAGCTCAGTTACAAGTTCTGTTTCTTACTCGTGGGTATTTTTCAGATATACGTTTGCAGAACTGCATATTAAATATTGTACAACATTCTAAAAAGAATTATAGCATCTGTTAGTTACCAATATTTTTCAGTTCTGGAAATGAGAGGCTAAGCAGTACAGAATCAAGGTTAAGCTACAATCAATTTGAAAAATTAAATGGAGCTTGGCTTTGATTAGACTATAGAGATGACTTACATGGAAGAATAAGCTAATGGCTCACATGTCAGATTTGGGTAGTTAGGTCAATGCTATTGATTGAGAGGAAAAAAAAAACAGAACTAGGGAGAGGGGATGACAGGTTCCTTGGATGTGTTCACGAGACATCGAGATGTAGAAGTCCAATTGAAGCTGATAAAGAAATCTAACTTTGGGGAGAGGTGACTAATTAAAGGTAGCCATCAAAACAAAGAGTTTAGGTAAAGTACCTAAGAGGATGTAGCTGAAAAATGTGCCGTCACGGTTCTGCGGAACCTTTACTATATGATTCACAGTCAGTTAACACAGAGAACCAGAGGCAAAAAAAGTAGAGAATTCCTCTTGAAGTATCATTATATGTATTCCAAGTGGAAACCATTTAAAATGTTCAAATCTGAGTTAGCTGTGATATAACCCACATCTCTAGGATGGCGTGAACAAAGATGGCATGCTTTCACGCACCTCCTTGGCATCACTGTGGGCCATCTGACCACCAACTTCACCTGATCCACCTGGGGCCTTGTTAAGGACAGGCATTCAGCCACTCCCACAAGACCCTGACTCTGGAGGCGGGGCTTGTTAGCGACAGGCATTCAGCCACTCCCACAAGACACTGGCTCTAGGGGCGGAGCTCCAGATATTTTGAAGTTTCCAAATCTAACATTCCAGAAATATTAAGAAAACTTCACAACATTGACTTCTCACAGTCTCAAGTCTGACGCAACACTGTTCTCTGAAAGACAAGGGATCCATTTTGCTCTTGGACTCGGACCTGAATGGCTGAAGACGAAAAGTCCTTCCATTTCCCACTTAGTCACAAACCCTGGTGACTAAGAATGTACTTGCCAAGATAAACAACACCTGTAATAAAAGAGGTAGTTATTATAATAGGTACCTGTAGGCTGTGTTTATTTTATATGAAAATAATGGCTTACAGGAGGAACCTAAGCTATAATAAAATTAATTATCGTCCCATAAGACACAAGACGTAAGGAGGATTCCTGTCTCAGGATCCTGTTGTCGCCATTCAACTATACATTTGGCTGACAGCTGACCACCAGCTGTAGCTGCTCTTTGAGGCCTATCACATGACGGCTGGGAAGATCTACCTCCTTAGTTCTTACTCAAGGTCCGCAGAACACTGGTGTCACTCTAAGTATTCCTCTGAGTAAATGTTTACTGTGTCATTCTCGAAGCTGTCAATTACTCTGTCTTCTTTAGATTTCCACATTACTATGGCATATCACAGGCTCTGAAGTCTTAAAATCGTAAGTCAGCTAAGTTTGTTTATTCGGTTGTCCCCTGTGTTTTTTTAGTTTTTGGTTTGAATCACAGTTTCCTTTCTATATCACAATGCCAGACAATGCCACATTTAAATTCCAATGAGACCAAAAAGAAAAAAGAAAGAAAATGAAAATGAAAAATGCAAGTTGATGGCCTTGGGTTGAGTATGTCACAAATAGCAACTTCTGATAATATGGAACGATGCTATTTGATCACTGTTCTCTGGCCTGAAATAAAGTTCCAAGAACATATGTAATAAAATGCACAACTCAAGGAGAATAATTTAGAAATTCAGGAGAGCCTACAAAATTCAAATATCTTGGAAACAGTTGTCCACTTGAAATTATCAGATGAAATTATGTCTGCCTATTCCTGGGGTCTTATTTTTAACGAATGCTGATAACATGTTTTCTTGGGAAAGAACCTAGGATACGCCATCGATGTAAATAGCAAGAGGGTAGCACCAGCCCCATTCGGAAGGACTTCCCTGTGTTTGTTCACAGGCCCTTACAACCTCCCGTTCCAGTCACTGCTGTCGTGCTTCACACCAGAGAGGAAACTGAGGCACGAAGAGGCCAAGTAACTTGTTCAACATCACATGCTGAATGGTTGGCGACAGACTCATTTAGTTTTATCCTGGTAGGCTAACAGAGCCAGCAATGAGCCATTATGGGAGTTCTGGAATGAATGAGGCTATTTAGGTTGATATTCTAATAACCTCTGTTATTTTGATGACTGTTTTCTACCTATGTTCACAGCTTTAGAATGAGTTCTTTGCAGAGCTGTTGTGGCTGCCTTGGGGACTCCTCTGAGAGAGGAACCTTTCTCTGGTTTTTCTTAGGGCTGTGCCTGAGAATGGTTTTCAGGATGAGAGGCGTGTTACTTTCATGCACAGGCTTAGGGGCTGAGAAATCCCAGGGGCCTCTAAACAAGACTTTCAAGTTGTTGCAATGTAACTATTTTTTGTTGCTATTTTTGTTTTTGTTTGTTTGTTTCTTTGTTTTTGAGGCAGTGTTTCCCTATGTAACAGTCTTGACTGTCCTGGAACTTACTCTGTAGACCAGGCTGGCCTTGAATTTAAAGATCCACCTGCCTCTGCCTCTGTGCTGGGATTAAAGGTGTGTGCCACCACTGCCTGGTTCAATATAACTCTTTTAGAACTGTAGGAGGAGGAGGGATGGCCCACTCTTTCATGACCAAAACATTGAGTTGGGTTTTCAGAACCCACATCAAAGGTCTCTCCAATTCCCTTTAAAGCGCTGGGTGTGGTGACATGTGACTTTAATCCTAGCACTCCGGAAGCAGAGGGTGCTAGATTTTCTGAGTTTGAGTTCAGCCTGATCTACATATCGAGTTTAGCTCATCCAGGGCTAGATTGCAAGACCCTGTCTCAAAACCGAGCAAACACAAACTATAGTATGGTGACAGCTTCCTTATTTTTAGGCTACAGAGTAATGATACCTATAATAGGAGTCTCTAGCTAGCTCAACCATATCACATATTCGTGGCTTCCTTGCAATCAATGCTGTCACTTCTGGTGAAGTGACACTCTGTAGAATCAGTCTCTAGATTCTGCAAGATGATGGTGCTGGGTGAGGTGTGGGAAGCCGTTGTGATCTGGAATCGCACTGGCCTGCCTGCTAGCCAAGAAGAAGCACAGAATCTTTTGATTGTCAGCACTTGTTTGCTTGTTTTGAGACTTATTGGTTTAGTGTGTGTGTGTGTGTGTGTGTGTGTGCTTGTCTGTATGTGTGCTGTGTTCAAACGGTGCCTGTGGTGCCAGGAAATGCTCCCTGGAGGGTTCTCAAAGGAAAACCAGTTCTTCCTAATCCTTCTGGCTTCCCCCAAACATATCCATTCCAAACCCCCTGATATATTAAACATTATGCACATGTTTATAGAGTTATAGCTGCAACAGAACCAGTCTCTGGTCTACTCATGTCCCACAGCCTCCAATTTCTTCCTTAGGCGGAGGAAAAATGGCTTTCCTGTGGTGATATGGAAAGTAAAGCTCAAGTCTGCCATTGCACAAAATGTATAGTAAAGCCTTTGCTATGTTTGTGTTAATCAGTAGAGGCTGGGAAATTGTTTTGAGACTGTTTAAACCTTGAAGAAATGCTGTCTTTCTGGGGAATCTTCTCTTGGTGCTGGCTATGCGGGAGCTTGTAGCTCCACCGACCTTGGTCCCAAGACATTCCTGCCAAACCTGGAGCTCTCACTTTTGACTGTGGTTAGCCATAGTCAAAAGGAACTGAGATTTGTATGGGTTGTCTGCTCTCACAGGCAGCAAGAGCAAGATAATTTTGGTAGTTGGAACCCTTCCCAGCCCCTATTAACTTTGTATGTGTTTGAATAAAGTAACTGGAGTGAGCTAGCTGAGTGTCAGTCTTTTCCAAGAAGGCTGAACCCCTCTGCTCCTTCAGAAAATGAAAGCTTAGCATCTTGGTGATCTCCTCTGTCTACTTGGCACCTACACTTGACATTAAACACTATCTGGCACCCACTGTGGGGCATGAAACCATGACCCTGGGATTAAGAGTCCCATGCTCTACCACCTGAGTTTGCCAAGCTCAATTTAAGGCAACATGTTTCTCCATATGGTCCTTCCCTTTCCACTGGATACCTCCGAAGAGAATGGTGTTCTTTATTGGAGCTAACATTTCCTACAGCTTCTCCATACACAAACACATCCTTCAAAGCTGTCCTGAAGCTTTGTTGAACAAGCTACACTGGGCACAAAGTCTGAGTACATACAGAGGGTCAAAGAAGCCTCAGCTAAATGATTCTATCAAGAGGAGAGGCCAGAATTCTCAGTTCTTGCATCAATCCTCCCAAATTCATATGCTCGGTCTAACTTTTGAAGCATTTCCCCCTTTCATAGCAGTTTCTAATTAGTGCTTTTAGTTGATAGTAACCAAGCAAATCTAACTGGATTGAGCTCACAGTGAAAAATCCATTGGGAGAACACTAAGGAAGCTCATGGAACTCCAGCACAGGAATAGAGCTTCAGGAAACAACCAAAAGAGAAAATTACAAGACATTAAAAAAATTCCCATCTCTTCTTTTGTTCAGTTTTATTTGTCTTTTTCTCTGCATTGCAAACTTTCTGTTTCCCAATTGAAAGAAGAAGAAAGAGGAGGAGGAGGAGGAAGAGGAGGAGGAGAAAGAGGAAGAGGAAGAGGAGGAGGAGGGGGAGGAGAAGGAGAAGAAGAAGAAGAAGAGGAAGAGGAAGAGGAAGAGGAAGAGGGAAAGAAAAGGAAGGAGAGAAGAAAAGAATGAAAGGAGGGAGGACAGAAGGAAGGAGAAAAGGAAGAGGGTAGGGAGGAAGGGAAAGAGAAGGAACTTTAGATTTATAAGTTAATGGTCTAAACACTTTATTTTTACTGTTGTAGCTACTGGTGAAAGGGCAGCTTGGGTCACATGACATAAACTAATGGGCTGTGACTGAGCTCCCATTGCATAGACAGACCGGCAATCACGTGACTAAAGGGAGCATGCAAGGGATGATTATTAGGAAAGCCATGTGAACTGAACAAAGAAGAATTTATCTTTCTAGTGTGGATGATGCCACAAAGACTTGTTTGTCCTGAACCATTGGAGAATAAGTAGATAAAATGCCACCCCATCCCTGAATCTCACACATAAGAACACTGTCCTGTGTCCACCCATGGCATCAAAATTAGGAAGCTATACTGACACATCATTACAACTGGTCTAAGCACATTCACAAAAATGTATTCGGTTTACAGAAGACAAGGAGGAAGCAGGTCCCCCACATGAGCATGGTTGTTCATAGCAATGACACAGTTGAGCTTGGGGTTGTTGGCTATGAGCCATCAGCTAGTCTCTGTTCTTTGACTTGCTGCCATCCTGCACTCTATTAATAACTAGAATTTAAATGAAGTGTATTTAGACAAGAAAAAAATATTCTTAAAATGCCAGAGAAGGTATAACATCGGTGTGAAGCTAGAGGTTTGAGTCTATAAGAAGGGTCATATGTTTTCAACTTTACCTTTTCTTAGCATATGTAAGTATTTGACCTGCTTGAATGTATGTGTGCTACGTGCATGCAGTGCCCTAGGAGGCCAAAAGAGGTCATTGGATCCCCAGAACTGACGTTATACCTGGTTGTGAGCCACTGGATGTGAGTACTGGGAGCTAAACCTGGTTCCTCAGCATGAACAGCAGGTAGGTTTTCCTATCCACCAAGCCATCACTCCAGCCCATCCTCTGAGATAATGCTGAATCATAGCCTTTAGGATTTCAGCTTTAAAACATGGTTTAAAATGCTTTTGGTCCTTAGTACATTAACATCAATTGTTGCCTAGTTTTGCTCAGACCATTGTTTTTGCATGACTGGGAACTGAACCCAGGGTCTTTGGTATTCTTGACAATGGCTCTACACTGAGCCACACCCCCAAGGTGATGCTTCTTTGATAGTGATATTATAGAAGTCATTCCTGTCCTCTAGTCTTTCATATAGTAATTCTAATGGCGTATAATTTTGATTTATTTCACAGTTGGTTATGTTGGCTTTGAGCCTTGCTTAAGGAGGTTTGCGAAGTCTCTATAATTCCAAATGATTTTATTTCCATGTATAATTAATAAGTAGTTTATATGAAGATAAGTTAAAATTATGTAAATATCTCAACAAAATTTCAGTTGATTTATTGATCCTGTAGGTCAGTGCATCATTTACATTTTAAAACAAATCTCCTTTGAGTGAATGAGATATCATTCTTTGCAGACACTGTCTATCCTTACCAGCAATTGTCTGACTCCCGCAACCTGAGGGCATTGCTGTCTGTACAATGAAAGAGCACACTTGGTGCTTGCTCAGTGCAGGCTGGAAGTCCTGGAGCGGTGGCATCTCCAAGGGCAGTTCTGAGCCCAGGAAGGTAAAGCACTCAGCTGCCTTGCTGACTGGAGTGGGTGTCTTCAGTTTCTTCCCAGACTTTCTAAGGACGAGTGAACTCCAGTACCTAGACCACCACCTGGTATAGTAAATTCTTTTAGCCCACTCCCTTCTGGAACCTTCCTGCCTCAGTGTCCCACATACTACGCCATGCTTCATAGGAACACCTCTCAAACAGATACTTGCTTTCCTCAAGATCTGTGTTGTGGACCTCTCCCTTGAACGTGTGCCACAGGGGCTGGAGAGATGGCTCGGCAGCTTAGTGTGCTCGCTGCTCTTTCAGAGAACCTTGATTCTGTTTCCAGCACCCACAGGCAGATCACAACCATCTGCAGCTCCACTTCCAGGGGATCTGTTCCTCTCTGTTGGCTTCTGCAGGCACCTCGGCATACACACACACACACACACACGCGCGCACACACACACACACACAGAGAGAATACTTAATACATTATGCAAAACACTCATTCATATACATAAAATGAATAAACATATCTTAAATAAAAAACTCACACCACACTATGAAAACTTTGAAGAGATTTCTCTGTGACTGTGATGAACTCACAATCTGGCAAGTCAACCATCCCTCTATGGAAGTGAAGTTGTATGGAATCGACAAATTTCCAGTACTGTCTAACCACATTACATCCCTCGGCTCCTCACAGCAACAGGAAATCAGGACAATGTTGGAGAAACAGTGAGTGCAGTGTGTTCAGGCCGTCTAGATAACGAGCTCACGACAGCCAGCGTGCCATAGAGATCCTTCCTGACCCTTTCCTGTTGCCACGGTGTGTTCGGGTCAGTCCCCAAGTCTGGGCAAGGCGTCTCTTTCCCATCCCCCACAGTGTAGCTCGACCAGGAATTACCGTTTTTTACTCCATGCAAGCAAACGCACGCCATACACGGCAGTTTTTAAAGCAGGCTGGAAATAATAATAATGTTCTGGGCCTTGCTATTCTTAAGTCCTCCCCAAAAAACCACTCAGCACAAACAACTCCTAGACCAGCTCTGTCTGGGAAGAGCAGATTTAGAAGGAAGGGAGACACGATAGACAACACCGCACACAAGAAAGAAAATAGAGCGTCTCGGCTGGGTCCATTGTGGGATGCTGCAGGATGTTGACTCACTTCCCAGCGATGGTCCTTGCTGAGCTCAGGAAAGACTAAACAGCCTGTCATGCAATGGGTACAGCTCAAACAAACCTCGCCGTGCTCTGCTGTGTGACTAGAAGCCGCCAGTGCTAATATCTGCACTGGGCACTGTGTAACTATTTTTCCAAAAGAGCAGACCAAACAGGTTGTCAAGTATAGAAAACTGTACACACAGAGCTCGCCTGGACAAGCAATAGGAATAGCGGGACCTATTCAAAGGAAACAAGAAATGCTGATGACATTTGTAAAACAAACATGCCGTTCCCTCTTTTTAAGGCTGCTTGGCAGAGAGCGCAGCCTGGTAAATCTTCCTGGCAGGTAAAGCAGAGCCCAGCGCTCTGGCCAGCCTCTCTGTGGAGGGAGATGTGGGGTCTTGAACGCAGAAGTGTCTCCAGCTTTAAATAGTGGTCCTAAGCGTCTCTGTAATTACTTGTCACTCCTAAAGTATTCTCTGGGCAGAAGTCCGGGGACATTTTTACGTCTGACCAGTAATAGGAATTTAGTCCAAGAAAGGGCGGTCAAGTTATAGACGTGCCAGTTCCATCCACAGTGTGGTGAGCATTCTGGCCAGAATTTGACCTGCCAGTCAGAGACCAGCAGCCGGACCTTTTTGCTGACTCTAACTCAAGATACAGTGAACCAAGGACCACAGACCAAGTAAATGTCCTTAATACCACTCGCTTCTCAGCAGACTCTGCAATTAAGGGGTTCTTCCCACGTGAGCATCAGGGCCGTCTATAAAGAGACTGGTGTGTGGAGACTAATGACCAAATATCTTCAGTCTGGGCCTCGGGGAGATGTGTGCAGTTCCGGTGAGGGAATCCTCAGAGGGAACACTGGTGGCCTTCCAACACTTGTTTGTTTTCTTGCCTTTGCAGAGCCTGCATGTGTGCCCAGCCATACCTACGCTGAGTTCAGAATGGGAACTTTTGGCTTTCTGGGCCCTTCAATCCTTTGCCCAACCACCAGCATTATTGGTTTGGCTTTCTGAAGACATTCTTCCTAACCAATAGCTCTTGGCAAAACAGTAAAAATGTGTGCATGGGATGGTTGCATCGGACCCTTTAAAGAAGAACGAAGGCTTTCTTAAGATTTTCCACATATTTGATAAGACTTGAAGTTTTTTTTTCTGCAGATATGGCCTTTTAAATTGGATACTGAGATGGTTTCTTGGGTACCACTAAGCCTGAGGACCTGCATTCAGTCCCCAGAATTTAAACGGTGAAAAGAGAGCTGACCCCGACCCTGTTCTCTGACTTTCTCAAGTGTGCCATGGCGTGTGCCCTCAAGACACAGGGTCACATACCCACATCCACTATAATGCACATATACATACATAGTGGATGTATATAATAAAGTAGTGAAAGTTAAAATTATGTTTTTAATAAACGCTGTATTTGCTTGGAAGCGTTCAGAATGTCAGTAAACAGATGGGATGTTTGCAGCTGTGGAGTGCCGCTCAGCTAATGGATCAGTTATTTTATATAAGCCACATTAGACACAGATGAAGGTGAAAATCAGGGCAATCCCTGTCTATGTCTAACTTACACTGAGGTTGGTCCTCTCCCACTTCTCATTCTCTCTCTGCCCTGTTTTCTGTGACGGTCCTTGAGCCTTAGGGAGGGTGTGTGTTATGAAGCTGCCCTGTTGGTAGCTGAGCACGCAACTTAGTCCCTGCAGCTCGGCCAGTTGTGAGTTTCCACGTTAACCATCATCCACCACACAGAAAGAAACTTTCACGCGGTCTGAGAGCTGACCAAGGTGTGTGTCTGCATAAAGCTATGAATTTAGAGGACTGGAGCATGATTTCTCACTGTTCTTAATAATAAAAACCTGGAGTCAGATATCGGGGTAAAGGCGAAAGATCAGAGAAGTAAAGGAGCCAGGCACTGGAGAGATTATTTACTTCTACTGAATCCTCAGACTAAAGGGGGCAAGATCCTGTCTCCACAAGTCCTCAGACTGAATGCCTTGTGTTCCTTTCTCCTCCTCCTTATAATTCTCTCTCTGTGTAGCCATATCCCTTCTTGCCTCCACCTCCCTAGTATTGGGATTAAGGGCATGTGATCCCAGTTACTGGGATTAAAGGTGTGAGCCATCACCACCTGATGTTTCTCTTTGAGACTAGTTCAATCCAGTGTAGCCCAGGGTGGCCTTGAACACAGGAAGATCCCTCTGCCTCTGTTTCCCAAGTGCTAAAAGGTGCCAAACATCACCACCTAGCTCTGTTTCTCTTTGAGACAGAATGGATCTAGCATAGCCCAGGGTGATCTTGAACTCACAGGGATCTGTCTACCTCTCTCTCTCCTGAGTGCTGGGATTAAAGGTGTGTGCTACCACTGCCTGGCCTCTATGGCTAACTAGCAGCTCACTCCACACTCTGATCCTTAGGCAGCTTATTAGAGCACAAACAAAATATCACCACAGAGGACAGTTTGATACACTGTCCATTAAAAGGAACACTAGTGTAGGTTTACCTTGGAGCCTAGGAGCTTCCCAACCATGAGTTCTTGGCCAGATTTACAGTATCAAGCATGCATTTCTCCTGTGTAGTAGCTCTTAAATCCAAACAGGAAGCAGCTGGCTATCCTTGTAATATTTATCCCACTATGGTATCATGGACATATCTTGCCTCATTATTGTAGTTCATGGAGTTCATGGCTGGATAAGACCATTGATGACTTTTTGCCACCCGCAACCAGGAGACAGCACCCTGTGTTGCTCCTAATGTTACAATAGGCCTGAAAAGGGGTTTCTGTCAAAGGACCTCTTGTCTGCATTTGGGTCCTTTCACTAGCAGAATGAGCTGAGCTAGAAACATGAAGAGGAGAGGATGAAGCAGAGGGTGGAGTGGTTGCCAAGGTGGCCGCAGAAGCAGTGAGGGTGTCAGGAGTGATGAGAGGGCAGCTGAGAAGTCCCAGAGAATGAGGAGCAGAAGCAATGAGGATGCAGAGACAAGAGCCCTAAAGAGAAGAACCTGTGTGCCACGGTCCCTGAGAGCTCCAGGGAGCGGGCCCTGAGAACCTGTAGCCTTTGGTCCCTGAGATTCTTGCTGCTGTGGCCACCCACTGCTGCTAAGAATCACTGTTGATAGAAGTTTCTGTGCCACCTAGTCCCACATCCATTAAGTCACAAAGAAACACAGAGGTCTACATTAAATATAAACTGGTTGGCCTATTATCTCAGGCTTCTTATGAATTCTTACATCTTGCATTAACCCATAATTCTTGTCTGTGTTAGCCATGTGGCTTGGTACCTTTTACCAGTGAGGCATTATCATCTTTCTTCCTCTGCTTCTGAATGATGACTGCAGACTGATCCTTTTCTCTTCCCAGAATTCTTCTGTTCTGGTCTCGATGCCTATACTTCCTGCCTGACTACTGGCCAATCAGTGTTTTATTAAACTAGTACAAGTGACAAATCTTTACAGAGTACAAGACCAGTCTCCTACAGTAAATCACAATGGTTGCTGAGTGCTGGGTTCCCTAGTTCGTTAAAGCTCAGAATGATCAGCTGGGTGGTGTCGGCACATGCCTTTAATCCCAGCACTTGGGAGGAGGCAGAGGCAGGTGGATCTCTGTCAGTTCGAGGCCAGCCTGGTCTTTAAAGAAAGTCCCAGGACAGGCTCCAAAGCTACACAGAGAAACACTGTCTTGAAAAACAAACAAAACAAAATTTTAAAAAGCTCAGAATGATATACCTCCAACCTAGTAGCTACAGCTTTAAGTTCATGACTGCTACAGCTTCTAGCTATAGGCCCTGCTGTGGTTCGGATAGAAATGGTCCCATAGGTTCACACATTTAAATGTGTGGTCATTGGGGAGTGGTTCTCCCTGAGGAGGATTAGGAGGTGTGGCCTTACTGAGCAGGTGTGGCTTTGTTGGAGGAAGCACATCACTGGGGGGTGGGGGTGGACTTTGGGGTTTCAAAAACTCAATCCAGGCCCAGTGGCTCTCTTCCTGTTGCCTGTAGATCTGGTATAGAGCTTTCAACTTTTCTACTGCCATGTCTTGTGTGTTGCACTAATGGACTAAATCTCTAAACCTGAAAGCCAGCTCCACTTAAATACTTTCTTTCCTAAGAGTTGTTGAGGCTGTGCTGTCTCTTCACAGCAATAGAACACTGCACAAGACAGGTCCCGAGCTCTCATGGCTTTGAACTGAGGCTCTGGACCTCCCAGGCTAACCCCTTTAGAGCGGGCACTCAAGGGTCAAGGGCTTCCAGCCCTGGAGTAGATTCTGCTTGCCTACCCACAATCTCTGCTCAGGGATATAAAAAGATAAAGGAAGAAGAAAAACCTCCCCAAACTAATTGAGTACATTATCCTCGTGCCATTAGACTCACTCAGAGATAAGGACCTATTATTGGAAATTTCAACTAAAAATGATCCTAACACCAATAAATATGAAAACTGATAGACAGTAAGATAGTAACAGGCTACTATGTATACTTTGTTAACAGTCATGAGACTTCATCTTTTCTGTCCTCAATTGTTCTGAGTTGTAAGGAAATGATAAAGAAATTAGAAAACTGAATTTAAACTTCAATAGATTTCTTATTAATTAAGAGGAGACCTGGAGAACCTGTCTCTGTCCCTAGCCATTTAAGACATTTGGTGATTTTCCTTTTGCCCACTGGCAGAGGTGCATGGCTACGTGAGGGCCTCCGTCATACTTCAGTGCCACAGTTCTTGTCTAAGTACTTATCCCACAATGCAGTCAACAAGCTTGCTTGCCTTGATGGTGTCCAACCCAAACTGTATACTGTGTCCAGGTACCTACTGATGGTAACAACATGTCTCTCAATACTTCCAAAGCTCGACCCTAGTGAAATGAGATTGTTTTCTCTTTTACACACCTTTCAAGGCAGAGGAGTCCTTTGTCTGAATTCTTCTAGGACTGATTGTTCCTCATACAGTCTTTCTTATTTAACATAGAGCTTAAACTGCATATGTGTTTCTCCTTTGCCCTACTAAAATTTCCATAAGGTATTCCTAATACATATAAGGTGTTTCCATGTATATTTGTTGGAGGAGAGCTGCTTGTTTGTTCCCAGCTGCTCAGCCTTGAAATAATCACACAGAAACCACATTATCTGCAATACTGTTTGGTCAATAGCTTAAGCATATTTCTGACTAATTCTTATCCTACACTAACCCATCTCTATTAATCCGTGTATCGCCACAAGGCCGTGGCTTACCAGATAAAGTTCTGGCATCTGTATCGGGTGGGGCTACAAGGCTTCTTGCGACTCTGCCTTCTTTCTCCCAGCATGCAGTTTAGTTTTCCCCACCTACCTCTATTCTGCCCTGCACAGGCTGGAGACAGTTCCTTTATGAACCAATGGTATTCACAGCATACAGAGGGAAATCCCACATCACACATTATTTTATTCAGCATCTGATTTTCAGTTCCAGTTTAGCTAGTAGTTGAATAAATGAAAAAATGAATGAGTGAATGAACGAGCAAGCTCTTTAAACATCCACGGTGATGTCTCAAAATAACAATTGTGATACTTGTGTAGCACTACCAACACAGTAGTAGAGCTTAACAGGTGAAGTGAATGAAGTACACGTGTGGGCTGGAAGAATCTAGAGGATTAGATGAAACTTTAGACTGTAAGCTTGGCAATGGAAACAGGCACCCCACGATGCCTACTCAATTGGGCCATGCTGAAGGTTGGGTAAATAATATGTGGAAATTTCTTAAAAGAAAGAAGTTCAGAAACGACCACATATGGTATCTGCTACAGCTGTAGCTTGAACACCCGGCCGGTCTATGTGCCATATCTACCAGCATTCAGAAGCTCTTGACTGAAGCTTGTTTCTGATTGTGACAGAAGTCTTTCTTGAATTAAGACAGGGAGCCTACCAAGCACGCGCAAGGCTCAGACTTCAGATGGGAGGACGCAGGAGATCTTTGTAGAAGTGAATTAAGACAGGGAGCCTACCAAGCATGCCCAAGGCTCAGACTTCAGATGGGAGGACGCAGGAGATCTTTGTAGAAGTGGCATTGAGGACAAGAGGACTGAGAGCCGCTCATAATTATTGCGTGCTTGTGTGCTCCTAAAAATCCCTGCAGCTCATTTTAACACAACTGTATGCGGTCAGTGAAGCAACAGAACTTCGCCTTCCTTTTTCATCAGGATTTTCCTGGAGCAAAATGTTCTCTATGCTGTGTGCTAGGACTCTCATACCCTGGCAATGGATGGAAACCGACCATCAAGGGTAGGGAGGACAACAGGCGTTGGGATATGCAGGTTGCTCTCCCCGGAGAATCACAAGCTGGGTGTGGTGGCCCCAGATTAATTCACACAGCCCTCTTCAACGAGGGGCTCCAGGCACACACACAGTGAGGGTACAGCGCTTCACAAGTAACAGACACCACCCAGAGCCGGGACAAGTCACACTGTGACATTTAGCTAGACCCTGACTTGTAGGGGGAAAATACGGAACTGAGGTCCAGCGTCCCAGGGGAGGAAGGGGAGCCACTGGTGGGCGGGGCAGGCTTTCCTGACCCCTTCTCGTGAGTATAAGCTGAGAATGGCAGAAAAAAGAATCACTGAGTTTTGCCTCTTTAAAACATTTCTCAGACCAAACCAGGACTGGGGAGGGAGGTGACAAAAAAGGGTCCCTTTACTTCTGTCATCCAGATCAGTGAGAAAAGCAATGGCAACATTCTGACAGTGAATCTTGGGCTATAGAGGAATCATGGCAGCTTTAAAAAGAGCAAGACAGAGAGTACTAAAAAGGGACCGTTGTGAAGGGCCATGCAAGTGTAGGGGCATAAAAGGAAGGGGAGGAATGATAAGGGGCCTTTCAACAGAGCCCAGAACATACAGAAGGATACGCCTGTGGCAATCTTGTGTGTCCTTCTCCAGCCTGTGGCCTCACTGGGGTAAGCTAGAGTGTCCACCTGTCCCAGCTGGTCCCATATGCACAGAGGAAAGCTTGGAGCTGGGTGTTCCTGCCTTAAAGTTGCTGTTTGTAAGAACTGCAAGTTTCTCAGAAAAGTTCAAGAAACAGTTCAGGAGAAATTATATTGAAAATTAAATATTGGATTTGGCAGAAAAAGATGGGCACATATTAAATTTGTTCTTTTCATAACAAAATTAAGTGACATTATTTTTCCAAAATACATCAAAAGAATGATTGTAGTTTGCTTAGAGTTCTATTTTAAAAGACAAATTTAAATATATATTTATTTATTTTCTTACACAACAAAGAAAACAAATGTCAGTGAAAGAAAAGGACACCCCAAAAGTATTTCTACACACACTATAGAACATTATTCTTCTTAAAGGGAGGGCCCGGGAGGTGAATATTTGAACATTTTCCCTCCTGGAAACCACATTCCTGTGGTATGGCTCAAATTAAATCTTCTGGTCATATTGAAAGGGGAAAGACGAAAATTACTATATTGAAACCAAACAGAAAATGAATCTGGCTCTTTTTATTATATTTTCTCTGTCTGTGACTTCCCAACCTGTTCTTCTTGTACAAATATACAAATATAACTCTCCACAAGAGGAGGCAGCTGTCCCAGACCACCTCTGGCTCTTAAGGTGGACTTCATTTTAAGGAACCCAGAATGAGGATCTTCACAGAGAGAGAAGCCATGTGAGAATTCTTCCATGTATGTGACTTCTCCCATTCCAAGAGAAAGAAATAAGACCAGATATGAAGCTAACAATTTAAATAGGGAAAAATAATAGTTATAGGCTGGAGATATGGTTCAGCAGTCAAGAACATTGTTGCACCCTTACCCATCAGTGACAGCTCATGCGTGGGAGGATGAGGGTAAGGGGACCACCTCTCCACTGCTGTTTGGAGTGCAAACTTGTACAGTCACTTTGGAAATCAGTATGGTGGTTTCTGAGAAAATTGGTATTGATCTACTTCAAGGTCCACTCTTGGGTATATACCAAAAATATACTCAACCATACCACAGGGACACTTGCTCAATTATGTTCATGACACTATTATTCATAGTAGCTAGAACCAGGAAACAACCTAGGTGTCAATCCACCAAAGAACAAATAAAAAAAATATGATACATTTACACAATGGAATATTACTCAGCTATTAAAAACAATTACATCATGAAATTTGAAGGCAAATGAATGGATCTAGAAAAAAAATCATCCTGAGTGAGGTAACCCAGACCCAGAAAGATGAACATGATATGTGCTCACTCATAAGTGGACATTAGCTATAAAGTGAAGGATGACCATGCTATAACCACAGACCCAGAGAGACTAGGTACTAAGGAAGGCCTAGGAAGGACACATGTATCTCCCTAGGAAGAAGAAACAAGGCATATTTACAGGTGGACTGGGCAGGTGGGGATGGGAACAGGAGAGACCAGATAGGAGATAAAGTGGGAGAGAACAGAAAGAGACTGGAAAGCAGGAAACATTTCAGGATCAGGTAGAAACCTGGTACGAGGGAAACTCTTAGGAATCTACAAGAATGACCCAGCTAAGATTCCTAGCAATAGCTTGGGAAATCCTGCTGAAGAGAGGGAGGATGGATTGTAGGAGCCAGAGGGGTCAAAGACATCACAAGAAAACTCACAGAATCAACTAACTTGGGCTCATAGGGACTCACAAAGTCTGAACTGACACCCAGGGAGCCTGCATGGGACTGACCTAGGCCCTCTGCATGTATGTGACAGTTGTGTAGCTTGGTCCTCTCGTGGGACTCCTAGCAGAGGGAATAGGGGCTGTCTCTGATAGTTTCTGGCTTTTGGGACCCTACTCCTCATACTGAGTCAACTTGCTCAATCTTAATACATGAGGAGGTGCTTAGTCTTACTGCAACTTGATGTGCCTTGCTTTGCTGTTACTCACGGGAGGCCTGTCCTTTTCTGACTAAAAACGGAAGAGGAGGGAATTGGGGATGGGGAAAGAGGGGAGGTGGGGGATGGACTGGGAGGAGAGGAGGAAGAGGAAACTTTGGTCAAGATATAAAATAGGTTTATTAGTTAATTAATTAAAAAAAAGAAACAGCATTGTTGCATTTGCAGAGTCCTGGGTTCAGTTCTCAGGCAACTCATACCTTCTGTTCCAGGAGACTCAACGCCCTCAGTGCCCTCTCCTAATATCCACAGGCACCAGGTATGCGTGCAGTGTGCATACATACATACAAACAAGCAGACAAAATGCCCATATGTAAAAAATGAAAATAAATACGTCTTTTTTAAGATAAAGTCATGTTTGAAAAGAAAGTCCTAGTCTAGAGATCTCAAGTGTGTCTCCTAATTTAACAGCTTTTATTTTTGAACCATGATTGTCTAGCACAACAGAACCCTGCTATTATACACAGAGCCACAAGCGTGAAGTGTTATCTGCAAGTGAATTTGTAAGAAAAAGAATGTAAGAAAGAAAGAAAGAAAGAAAGAAAGAAAGAAAGAAAGAAAGAAAGAAAGAAAGAGAAAGAAGGCAACAGAGATGATACAGTGCAGAAATTCTGTCTTCCTGCCTTTGTCCCAGCAAGCATTTGCATGCAGAGTCTGTGTTTTGTATTTACGTTTTCAGTTTAAAACATTTAAGTTGTTCTATTTCCTGGCTATTATGGATAGACCTGGCTATTATGAACAGACCTGAGCAAGTGTCTGTGGAGTAGGATGCCCAGTCCTTTGGGCATATACCAAGGAGAGGTTTAGTGGTGTAGATTTAGTTTTCATTTTTTAGAAATATTCCATAGTGGATGCATCAATCTGCACCCCACCAACAGTGGCTGAGGGGGTCCCCCTTTCTCTACAAACTCATAAGCATTATTTATCCATTGTTTCATTGACTTTTGCGTGGGGCGAGATGAACTCTCAAGTTGTTTTAATTTGCATGTGCTAATTGGTAAGGATGATGGCTGCTTTTTGAGGTATTTCTTGGCCATTTTTATTAATTTTATTGAGAACTCTTTAGATCAGTAATCTATTTCTTTAGTTAAGTCATTTGTTTCCTTGACTCCTTTTTTTTCTTTGTATATTCTGGATATTACTCCTTTTTCAAATGTATAGCTAGGAAAGATTCTCTGCCCATATTGAGATAAAGTCATCCTGCATCCTCTTGGTGGGTTTTCAGGACCATGGAGACAGAATTGAGAAGAGGAGAAAGCCATGTGGAGACACAGGCAGAAACTGGGGGTGTGCTGGCACAAGTCAACCATCAGAGCCACGAGAAAGCTTTTCCTTTGAACTTCCGGCACGCTGAGCAAAGGAAAGCAATCAGTTGTTACCAGTTTGTGGTGATTGATTTCGGCAGCCCTGGGAGGGCAAACGGCGTCTTTGAGGGTTTTCATTTGCCACATGTGTCGTCAGGCAAGACTAGAGCAGAGAATAAGGCATCATCTCGCCTTGCAAGATGGTGATCCAGAGCTGAATAAACATTCTCAGGGAGGTATAGAGCAGAGTAAAGTGGAAGCCTACAGCGGCTCTATTCCTGAGATTCTTATTGTACGTGAGCGTGCTGTAGGCTTAAAGAAGTGCTCCGAGCTGCTTTGTGGTTGCTGGAGAAGCTTCCAGAAAGAACATCACAAACACCCCAGATGCATGCAAATAAATTTTTATGATAAAAGATTAGAAAATGGACCAAGTAAGAGATACCAGCCAGAAAGAACTGTGTGTGTGTTTTCTGCCAGCCCATCCAGACCGATGATGGCATATCTCATTTAGATAGCCGTCCAGACGCTAACGTGCCGGTTAGAGCAGGGTGGTTACGGTAGAAAAATATTTGTATTTGATAGCACTACTCATCCTTGTTCTTTTAGAATGATTCTTCTGTGGAGGTATAGTTAATATCAGGAAGAATTTGTTTCCCAGAATCCTTTGTAGGTGCAACTGTGGGATTTGAGAGTCAACCTGTGCTACTTATGGTTTATGTCTGTAAAGGGAGTGTTTCCCATCCCTTCCAGAGTTTTTCCTTCTCACAAGTTAGCGTGAAGGTAAGGAAAGATGGTGCACACGTCCTCAGACCTCTGGCAAAGTTGCATTAGGGAGTTCCAATATGGTCAAGGAATTATGTGGAATTCTAGGTCAGTGTTCATCACATCCTCAAACAGCTTTATACTAACAGTGGTGATGTAGGATGTCTCTCTGTGTGCTGTGAATCTTTTTTATTATCATTGGTTAATAAAGAAGCTGAATTGGCCTGTGGCCGGCAGAATAGAGCCAGGTGGGAAATCCAAACAGTGATACAAGGATAAAAAGGGTGGAGACAGGGAGATGCCCTCAGCCTCATGGAAGTAAGATGTGAGGTAGAAAGCTTCTAGCCTCATGGTGAAATACAGACTAATAGAAATGGGTTAATTTAAGTTGTAACACCTAGTTAATAATAAACCTGAGTGCTGATAGGCCAAACAGTTTGGTAACAGCTGATAAGCCTCAGAGTGGTTATTCAGGAACTGGTGGGGGGGATGAGAAACCTCCAGTTACACAGTCGTTTCCAAGATGAACTGGAATGGAAAGAGATTGCTGGTGGAGCTCATGGCTGTATCCCTGGCTGTGGTGGTGCTTTAAGTGAGGCACTTGCAGACAAGAGGGAAATAGGAGAGTAGGGGAGGGGGAGGAGAAGGGGGAGAGAGAAAAGGTAGGAGGGAGGGAGGGAGAGAAGGTAGGAGGGAAGGAGGGAGGGAGGGAGATCCCACAGGCCTAATTATTTGTGAAGGAAGAAAGCGGAGTTAGGTAGGTTATGCTCTACTCACAGCACTTGAGAGGCTGAGTCAGGAGGATGGCTGTGAGTTCAAGGCCATCTCAAAGTGAAATTTGGTCTCAAAATAAAGAGGATGGGGGAGGGATACAAGAGAGGGGAGATGAAGAAGAGGAGGGACAGGAAGAGATGGGGGGAGAAAAGAGAAACATAATAAATTCTAATATTCGATATGGAAATTTGAGGCTAGTGATGATGTTGCTGGGAAGGAGGATAATAGAGGAGTAAACCTTGGCAAAGACGCTTTAAACAGCATCACAGAAGTGAGAGAATATTGGGCTTGCCGGTGAGGAAAGGAAAAACCTCTTCCTGTTAGCTTCCTCCCGTTAATGAACGGAAAGCTACTGGGAGCCAGAACCACGTTCCTGACAACATCCTCTCTCTCTCAGAGCCTGCTCAGTGTTTAACATCTTCCCCCCAAATTCCCGTAGTCTTCTTCTGATGGCCTTGATTAAAAATCCGTATTTGGTATGATTATTTTATTCAATAATCAAGTTCCCATAATGTTCTTCATATAAAGGGGAGGGGGCAGAGTCTGTGACAAAAACAGGCACAAAGGTACTTGGTTTTGTTTCCTTTTGTTAATTTAGAAAATATGATACCATCATGGTGAACATGTCGTATGTTCTCAAAATTCATACATAGGCGGTATACATAGAGCATGAACACTGCAGCTGTGTTCACAGTCTACATAGTTAGACGTGTACACTATAGACGCTGACTGATAATAATGTCCTGCTAACCATGGCTCTCTAGCCACAGCAGAGGCACCGCCTTGGGAGATGAGGGCAGAGCAGGCCACATGGATTAGGTAGAAGAGACAAAGATGTATGATTTTCTGCTCAGGCACGCTGTGAAACTGACAGTGCTTTAACAGATGGGTTCTGCTAACCGGGACACACAGACACCTGCTGGACAGACAGACACACAGGTCTTCCTTCTTCCCTACCCCAGTTAAAGGAATAACCCAGACTGTGGAGCTTCCCTATCCTTGGATAGAATAAGTCTCTTCTGGAGCCGTTGCCTCTACCAGGATCTCAGCGCCGTGAGTGTGGCTGGATTTTCCATCGTGGAAAGTAAATAAACCATTTTTCATTGGAAGACACATTAGTTGCATAAGCAGTTCACTTAGGTGCAGAATAACCAACTTAACACGGTTCCTTTTTAAAAGGAGATTTTGTCTTTTTGTACTTACGTGTGTGCACATCAATGTGTGTGTGTGTGTATGTGTGTGTGTGTTTACACATGTCTGCAAGTGCCCTCAGAGGCCAGAAGTGTCAGCTCCCCTGGAGCTCGAGCTACAGGTGTTTGTTAACCACACCGTGTGGGTGCTGAAAACCAAGCCCAGGTCCTCTGTGAGAGCAGAGTGGCTCTTACCCTCTGAGTCGTCTCTCCATCCCACACAGGGCTTCTCAAGCCTGCAACTCTGGAACTGAGTACCTGAGTCCAACTCTTGTGTCTACCAAATTCATCAGGTGGGTGTTCTTGGGCAAGGATTTGATACACTTAAAATTTCATTTTCCTCATATAGATAATGGAATTCAGAGAAATGCCGACACTTTAGCAGTTTATTTCCAAATGTATGTGAAGTATTTAGGAAAATGTTTGGCAAAATAAATCACCCAATAAACATGTTTTTGTGGTTAGAGTACACTGATCAGCCTCTAAGTAACTAGTGTCTTCAAATGCATTTACCAGACAAGAAATCCTAGCTTCTGGCCCTGGCCATGATGGACGGAGAAGACATGGCTTTTCCTCCCTCATTAGTTACTTCTGAAGATGGACAAAATATGCAGAGCATTTTTTCCATGTCATGGCCAGCACACAGCTTTTGGTGGTGGGGCCTTGAGAGATAGAGAGAGAGCATAGGCTGCTGCCATATCTAATCCAGTTTACACATGGATCACAATTCCCGGGTCAAGGAACCTAAACAGGAAGTACAGACTTGCTGGCCACAGGAAGCAGAGACTGGAGGTTGGGATCTAGTGCATCCGTGGGGATGTCCATCTCGTGTGGCAGACCTAAGGCAACTTACCAGAGGAGCCTGAGGGATCCACACGTATGTCCTCAGGTCTCTGTGGGCATGCCCATGTGTGCTTCTGCAAAATTTTGAAACTAAATACAAACTGTCCAAACAGAACAAAATCGAGTGATGAAGACCAAGAAAACAATGGAACAGAACCTTGGCAATATGTGGGATATTGTGAAATGCCCTAACCCATGGGGAACAGAGCACTACGACGGAGAAGAGATGCCCTGGTTGTAAGATGAATAATGAGCTGAAAGAAAGGATATTCTAAAAGAAGATCCCCAAGTATAATGAGAATAACAGCCCAGAGAGAACGTTGGGCACCACCAGGTAAACTGATGTCCCTAAGTGCGTTCATTCATTCCCTCAAGAAGAGGGGGGAAAAAAGACATTTAAAAGCTTGGTTTTGAAAATCCCAACATCTGGTTTGGGCTGTGATGGAAAGATGAGCCGCAAACAACACAATGAAAACCACATCTAGGCGGAACCCAGTGCAACGGCTCTACTCCAAATTAAAAATAAAATCTTCAAAGAGCCCAGAAGAAAAAGACACATTGCGTACAGCAAAGTAGCAATAGAAAAGCCACTGAATTCTCATCAGACACAATACAAGCCAGAAAACAATGGAATCATAGTTTTAAAATATCAAGAGAGAAGCTTTTTTTGTGTGGGGGAAGAAACAGTGAAAATTGAACCCAGGATTTTGCACATGCCAGCAAGCTTCCAAAATGAAGCCACATCCGTAGACCCTTGGTAATTCTTAGTTCAGATAGGGTCGTGTTTTCTTACCTTGGACTTGTATCCTAATGTCGCAACCTCCCAAGCGGCTGGAATTGTAGGCCTCTGCCACTGGACTTAGCAGAACCATTAAATCAGAAATGGCTAATGCAATGACCAGCTCACCAAAAAGTATTCGATTCATCCAAGTTAAAATATAGCTAATAATAAGTGGATACTCAGAATTGTCTAAAATAAAGAGCGTGATACATTCTTCTGCTTTCATAATTCCTTAAAATTCAGTTGACTGCTTTCTTCAGTGGTGTACCCATTGGTAGGTAGCCCCCGGGAATAACCTCTTAGGCATGCTCACACTGTTAGCCCTAGTTAAATCAGTGAGCAGCACACCCACAAAATGTGACAGTAGGTGGGGCCATGGAGAGGAAGCACTTCAGCAAAAGTAGGAGGGGATAAAAGAAGGTAATGGGGGCTGAAAATGGCAGAGTCATTATATGAAAGTTGAAACTATCCGCGGGTAATACATTTTTTAAAGAAAAATATCAATTGACTACCTGAGCCATAAAACATGGTTTGGAATTCGTAGTGTGTGAAAGTAAGCACGTGGCACACAAAGGAGAAAATACAGAAATATCCCGAACCATTGAGGACATAGAATGTGACAGTGGCTGAGGAATGAGTAGTGTATCTGCCACAGACTGATGTAAACAATGATTTTAGTCAAAAGAAGAGAAGAATACTTAAATTAAAATGAGGGGAAATATGAAAAATGGAAGGATCTCAAGGGGCCAATCCAGAAACAAACAGCACAAAACCTACATGAGTGCATAAAACACAAACCCTCTGAACAGCAACTGAAGGCAGACAGGGTGTTTTCAAGAAACTGTCTCTAAAGCTAAAGACACCGGCAGGCTATAAACACAGGGCTGAGGGGAAGATCCCAGTCCAGTAACCATACAGGAGCGGCAAGAAGATGGCGGCACTAATGCTGGAGTATTCACATCAGCAAAAGAAGCGTTACCAGAGGCAAAGAGCTGGACTTGGAGAGAGTTGAGTTAAAGCATGCACACTGTAATAGAACTTCACAATAAATGGAGTAGTAACTGGCAAAGTCCGGGAGAAGTAGGAAAATCTATTATGGCAGTTGGACAGCTTACCAGTCCTCCCTCTTTACTGTTAAAACTACGGAGGAGAAATAGAAGACCACATGTAGAATTAGGCACACTACTAGCCAACCTAATCTACTGAGAGGTTATGGAATAGTTGACCACATATAGAATTATAAAGACATGAGAAGGGTAGGGTAGTGGTGGTGCATACCTTTAATCCCTACACTCAGAAGGCAGAGACAGGGGGATTTCTGTGAGTTTGAGGCCAGCCTGATCTACAGAGTGAGACCCAGGACAGTCAGGGCTACATAACACAGTGAAACCCTGTCTCCAAAATAAAAAGAAGAAAGAGAGAGAGAGAGAGAGAGAGAGAGAGAGAGAGAGAGAAAGAGAGAGAGAAGGAGGTAAGAGGTAGAGAGGGAGAAAGGAAGAAAGAAAACAAAGATCAGAATAAACAATGTTGTCAAGAAAACAGGAAATTAAATTAGGAATAAATAAAAATATATCAAAAAGAAATCTCTACCTCTGTAAATTATCAAACATTTAAAATTATCCCAAGTCAGAGAAGAATCTAAACAGTAAGTTAAGAATATATTTTAAGTGGTCAGTGTAGTACTTATGCTGAAACATACAGCTTTGATTTCTTATGTGAGAAGACTTCAGATCAATGGCTTGCATTGCTCCGGGTTGTGCTCCAGACATAACACAGAGCGATCAAGCACTCACACCTGGAAATTTCGTATGCACCAGCTAGTATCACAGTGCTAGGGAGAGAAAAGGAATGAGCAGCCTGACCCATAGGTGTCCAGCCTACCAAGACATGCCCACTGCTACAACAGTGGCATGGATGTCATAGAAGTGACCACTTCCTGATTGGATTTAAGGCCCTCTCCACAAGTTCCCATACCAGGCACCATTACTGGGGCCAAGAGCTGTGGTGAGGGAGGCCATGGGCCCTAGGGGAGAACCCATGACTGGTATTTTGTTAGATTGGCACAATATTAAACTGAATCCTACTGACTTATCCTTTTACCCATATATTACTGCATCTCTCAGCCCTTACCAGAAGAGCCCCTTCTCGCCATGGACAACCATTAACAGAGCTACACAACTAGCCGAAGTGCAAAGAATAAGAGACTGTGGACTAAAAATAAATTAAAATAAATGTCTTGTACTTTGCATTAAAAAAGAAAACAGAAGCAAATTAAATTGAAATGAAGATGAAAATAGTAAAGAACTATGATCAACTTAGAAAAAAACAAAGAAATTAGGACACAGAAACTAGACAAAAGCAGCAGTTAGCACTTTTGTTGATCAGCTTGACAAGTGTCATACTAGATGGATACAGAAAAAAGGAGTCTATAAATTACAAATTCTCGAGTCTACAATGCCTACATTAAAAACATAAAATGCTGAGGAAGAAACTTGAACAAAAATATGAGGCTGTCCTGCCTAAACTATGAGATATTTAAGAAGTATGGGTTCACAGGTTAAAAGATGCAGATGTTATGCAGGTGTGAGATTCCCAAGTCAAACTTTCCCAAATCTACAGACAATGCCATCTTGATGAAATTCACAGCTGATTGATGTGGGATTCCCCTCTGTATGCTGTGATTACCATTGATTAATAAAGAAACTGCTTTGGACCTATAGCAGGGCAGAACAGAGGTAGACTGGGGGGGGGGAACTAAACTGAATGCTGGGAGAAACAAGGTGGAGTCAGTGAGAACCCATGTGGCTGCCAGAGACATGAGCTGCCAGCTGGAACCTTGCCAGTAAGCCACAAGCCTTGTGGTAAAATATAAAATAATAGAAATGAGTTAATTTAATATGTAAGAGCTTGTTAGGAATATGCTATAGTGATTAGCCAAAAAGTGATTTAATTAATACAGTTTCTGTTTGGTTATTTCCAGAGTCTGGCATCCATGAAATAAACAAGCAGCCTCCTACAATGGCCAATTCTGAACTACACACAGCATTACAAACAATCCAGGCTTGTAATAGGAGATCAGACTCCATGGTCTTTCTGTAGTTAACTCCAAAACTGACTGTCATCAAAGGTATTGGTAAAATACACAGAACAAGAAAATGTTAAGAAGACATACATGCACTATATATGTATATTTATGCACTATATATGTAAGTTCCTTCAACTCATTAATATGAAATAGCACAACAAAGTTGGGAGGCAAAGAACTTGAAGAGAAAACTGGCAAATGCAGGTGAAACAGCAGTCTACAGAGAAACTGAAGTCAAATCGTTGGTGCAACCAAGAAGAAAGTCTCCAAATCTTATCAATATCAGGAGCTATTGGGATCTAGTTCTGATTTTCTTTTTTCCTCTGGACTTGACATAACACATAACGTGTGACACACAGTAGGAGCATTGCATCTAAAGTTAAGATAATCAAGAACACAGTATGACCTAAGGAAACAAGATGGCAGGTACAGAAAGCAGCCACTTTCACCAACCAAGAGTGCTCTGGCTCACTCTCCTTAACCAGAATGCCTGTCGTTTGTTTGTTTGTTTGTTTTTTCATTCTGATCACGGTTATTTTTATCCTATGAAATGTATTATAAGTGCTTGGAGTGTTCGCACTGACTTATATTACCTTTTCGTTTTAAGGGATTGTTTCGGTTTGATTTCATGGCGATGGCTCTGTGTTCTGCCCAGTGCCTTCCCTAAATTGTGTGCTCAGAGAGCAGCCTCCTCTGCAGTCAGGGATTCTCCTTGTTCCGTGGGCTGCTGTTGGACCTTCCACCTCAGCTTCTCCTACTGTGGGGGTCGGGTATTATGAAAGGAGAGGTAATCAGTAACTCAAAGTCTGCCTCAGAGCCATCTATCAAACATGAAAAGAATCTTTATTAACTCACTTCTCTGATGGGCTGGAAGGAACACGTGCCTCTCACCATCATTATCTCTAGTATCAAATTCTCACGCACTCAATCCCCAAATGAAGAGGGGCCAGTTCACAGGAAGCAGGAGAGGCCACGCAAGAACACAGGGTCAGATATTGGAGGAATGGAGGCAAAGACTGGATGCTAGCAAGCAAATGTTTGGATAACAAAAACAGGAACATGTTCTCCACTGCTCTGACAAACAAAAAGATATTGCACATCTGGCTCAGAGTAAACCATCAGACCCTTCCTGAACTAAAGGAGCGACCCGGACCCCAGGAAGAATTCTCCAAGCTGCTCACAAAGGTCCCTTGGAATCCGGTGCCCACTCCAAGGACATTTGTGGTAAATGTGGACTGATATTGGAATGCCCTGGTGAGATCCAGAACTACTGATACAAAATGCAGTTTTTACCTCAAAGGAAATAAAAAATTTTTATGAGCAAAATTTAAGTGTTGCTGTCCCATGGATATGGTTTTAGGTTTTACTGAATAGCATGCCCCAATGTGGAAATGATTTCATGAACTTTTTATAGTTACAGAACAAAAGGATTATAATAAATCAAGGCAGTTAGCAAATACATTGGTCAAGACCACAGGTGGGCGTTGTTTAGCAAGCTGGGAACATTGTTGTAGGTTTTGGATGGTCTCTGTTGATGTTCTTAGCTTGGGGGTTGATGAAACCTAGTGGTCTGCTAGGAATGCATCCAGAGTATGGAGTCTTTGTTATGATAATTTTTTAAATCACAGCAGTCCAAAGCTTAAGAACAGGCTGCTATGAAGTGTCTCACATAGTAATGGTGAATTTCCATACGACAGAAAGGGCATGTTGTAATCATCAGAGTCCTCACAGTGCAATGGGACTCACCACCAAGAAGCTCACTGTATCACAGGCATCTAACTGCCACTGCGTGTCTTGTGACAGTGTTGGGGTGAGCTGCTTTCATCCCAGCTGCCCAGAACCAAAATAACCACACAGAAACTGTATTAAATAAATCACTGCTTGGCCCATTAGTTCTAACTTCTTATTGGCTAACTCTTACATCTTATTTTATACCATTTCTAGTAATCTGTGTATCGCCACATGGCAGTGGCTAACCAGCAAAGTTTTAGCATGTCTGACTCTGGGGGCAGAGCCATGGTGTCTCCCTGACTCTGCCTTCTTCCTCCCAGCATTCAGTCCAGTTTTCTCTGCCTACCTAAGTTCTGCCCTATCAACAGGCCAAGGCAGTTTCTTTATTCATTAATGGTAATCACAGCATATAGCGTGGACTCCCACATCATGAGAGCATATGAAAAACATGGCTCTTTGCTATAAAAGGAGCTTGCAAAAGCACAAAAACTGGGGGAGACTAAATAGATGAGCAAATCTGGGTGGAAGGACATAAGGACAAGAAAATAAAAGAAAGCCACGAGGACAGTTAGGGCATCAACACCAACATCCAAGGCATAGCTCATCCGAGTTACTACTCACACACTAAAACTGGCCGCAGGCATGTGCTTAGACCCTGTGTTAGGTGAGAAAAGAGAGAAAAATTATCTGTAATTCACAGAGTGTGTGAGTTTAGAATAAATCAGTTGCTCATAACACACACCCTTCCTGGTAATGAAAGTTCAGAACAATTTCTCTATAGATTAACATAAGAGAGACAGCAAGACCTTATGCGAGCCACAACATTATCTATAGTAGATATGATAATGACTACCATGTCATCTAACTATTGTCTGTAGAGTCCCCAAACAAGCTCAGTAAAAATAATACTCTTTGGGGCTAGAGAGAAAACCCTGTGGTTAAGAGCACTTCTTGCTCCTTCAGAGGACCAGGATTTGGCTCCCAGCACCCATATATCTGTGTAAAACTATTTTTAACTCCAGTTTTGGGGGACCTAACCCCCCTGTTTTTATCTTGGTGGACACTAAACACTCATGTGTCACACATTTAGACAGCAGAAGAGATGGGATGTCCTTCCTGAGGCTAGATTATAAAAACTCAGGTTCTATACTGTTTGTCTTCACTTGGTAGCTCATGCCGAGGTCCATTGGTCAATGAATGAAGTCAACATCTTGCAGGAGGAACTCAGGACCGCAAGGGGTGCACCCACACACTGAGACAATGGGGATGTTCTATCAGGAACTCACCAAGGCCAGCTGGCCTGGGTCTGAAAAAGCCTGGGTTAAAACCGATCTCACTGAACATAGCGGACAATGAGGACTACTGAGACCTCAAGAACAATGGCAATGGGTTTTTGATCCTACTATTGGTTTTATGGGAGCCTAGGCAGTTTGGATGCTCACCTTACTAGACCTGGATGGAGGTGGGTGGTCCTCGGACTTCCCACAGGGCAGGGAACCCTGATTGCTCTTTGGGCTGATGAGGGAGGGGGACTTGATTGGGGGAGGGGGAGGGAAAGGGAAAGGGGAAGTGGTGGGGGGGAAGAGACAGAAATCTTTAATAAATAAATAAACAAACAAGTTTTAAAAAAAAAATCTTGCAGAGATTATATCCCATTCCACCTAAACTGTGAGGTGTCTACAGTGTCAACTAATTGTTGGGGCAGCTGAAGAAACATCCTAACCTTGAAGAGCCAACTAAAGGAACTAGCAAGGGCTTTGAACAAAAAAGTGGAGACATAAAGGAAGCAGGATCCACAGAATTTGATGCTTATTTAAGGATTCAGCAATGAGTTCCTACTGCCCTGAACTAGCCAAGACTCCTCTGTGCACACATTTGATTTTGTAGATTACAGAAGAGCAAACTGTGATGCAGAATTGGGTCTGAGTAGTTCAGTGCCTTTCTACTGGACTAGAACGTGGAAAAGATTCTTTTTAGCCCTAGATGAAGAGCTATGAGACTTTAAAAACTACCAAGGGAGGGAGAATTTGTCTTCCCCAGAGGTTAACACCCAAAATGCTTATCCAGCTACAAGTAGCCAGGTCTCAAACTATATACAAACAAGCAAAAAAAAAAAAAAATCAGGTTGGTGTTCTAGTTCTACTATATTACAAGATATGATTATATAAGGCAATATACTGAATTTTCAATTGAAGATTGTAAAAACTAAATCTTCTCAAACTATGTTACGATCTTCCACAAAAATGCAAGCAGACTTTTTGGGCCAGTTTAAAATTATCGGCATCACCGAGTCACGAAATTTTCTCCTGTATGCCCAAGTACAACCTTTCCTTGTTTCGGTTTGTGATGTGTGCAAGTCATGACATATTCTTTCATCGTTTATCTAGTCAGCTCCATCCCTACAAGCTATTTCTTCCAAATATATGTTACTACATGTCCTTTTTATTTATCTCCTCCACATCACCATGGCATCATACCACTGTGGCACCATATCGTTGTGGTACCACATCATCATGGTATCATGGCAGTATATCTCCATGGAAACATATCACCATGGAACCATGTCACCATGGCAGCATACACCACATCTCCAATCGCCTTACCGCAGTTATACATCAAGGCACCCTTCCACCACGATGATGTTTAAGCATTATACCACGCACTGTAGCATCATGACACCATGTCACAAAGGCATCTCGTGCTATGACTTTTTGTCTAGATCCCTGGATACCTTAGACACATTCTTGGGTCTGTGCATCCACACCTCACATTTTTTGGAAACGGCCTGCTTCTATCTGCTTGCCAGGTTACACCCACTTTAAATGACTGGCTCCTGTTCTGCTGGTAACATTGGATAGGTCCAAACTAGACAAGGTGAAATCCTTCCCTAGATCTGACAGAAACCCTCATCTGTAGTTGTGGAAATGTTGCGTTTCAGTTGGTGGTGGTCATGCTTCTCCCCACACAGTGTCAACAAAAGTAGAGAACACCTGCCATTGAAGAAAGGAACATACGAAGGATGGAGGGGCAGGAATGGGAGGCAGATGTCTGGCCATCAAGTCCCTCCTGAGCCTCCCGCATTTCAACCCCATTTCCATTTTTAATTCTGCCTTTGTCATTTAAATAGGTCATAACTATTGCACCATGGGAATCTTCTAATTATGTTTTTTGCTTCCTGTTTCAGCGTTGTGTGCCTCTGCTGGGGGTTGGGGGAAGGAGACAAAACTTCATATCTACACAGGCATTCAGTAGGAAGGCCTGCGATCCTTAGCAGGGAGGCAAAGACTCAGAGACACAGACACCAAATTGCACAGAGAAGAACATGGTGGAGATGGAGCAAGACAAGGGGCTCGAGGAGGGTGTAGTTAGCTGGGTGGAGAAGTAAGAGTAAAAGTGACGATGTTCTTAAATGGCGTTGGCTGCTGCTTCTCGGCCTCTCCTCCACTCGTTGACGGTGAGAACTATCCTTTCCTTCTGGTGTGGGGAGGGCATCTCTCACAAGTGAGGGAGGAGACCATAATCCCAAACCATTACTGCCTTATAATGAGTGACAGATTTAGGGAAAGTGTATTTTTAACTCCTTATCTATAGTGACAGGCAGGTAAATTGGAATCAGTAGATGAAAACACTCGATTTTTAAAAAAGTTTAAGAAGTAGAAGATTTTTCAATAGTCAAATGGACAGTCTAAAGGAGAGGCAATGTGGAGAAGTAGTTTTGTTTGCTTGTTTAACTTGCTTTTTATTGATTTTGTTTCCTACAGTGTGCGTAGAAGAGGAGACAGAAAGATAGTAAGAGCCAGGGGTGATGAGCGATCCCAAGGTCAGGGCGTCTTCCTGACACCTGAGCACTGATGCGCTCCTGGACACACAGAGACCATGACAGCGTGCACAAGACCCGTACAGGGGAATTTTTAATTAAAAACTAAAGTTAGATCACTATAATACATCGTTTATAAAGTTACTGGTAGCAGATCAAGGAATGTGGCTTTCCCTGCACTGCGTTCTGTCCAACACTGACCCACCCGCCTGTGCGCTGGTTCCCATTCTCCTCCAGGCGCTCATGGGCTACAACAGCAAGCAATGCTGCCATCTGCTGGACTTTATGGAAATTACAACACTGGATCACTCATGCAAATATTAGTTCCCAGGATATGACCTACATAGGTAATCCCAGTACACAGGAGTCTGAGAAGGATAAAGAACTGGAGGCCCAGAGACATTGAAGGCAGCCTTGGAGAGGGAGTGGGGAGGATGCGGGAAAGGGCAAGGAAGGATGGAGGGAGGAGAAAGGGGTTCCAATTACACGTAATGATCATGTTCATCTTTTAAATCATAATGGTATTGTTAAATTGTAACTCTCTACATTGAGCTCTGGGAAGGCTACAATTTAGGAATTGCTGTTCTCTTTGAGTAAGTTGCATATTTGCTATCAGATGGTGCCATCAAATTGCCAGCCTTAAGTCAAGAAATCTAGCTTAGTTAAATGTGCTTTTCAGTTCTGTAGACTAGGCTCCAGATCCTGTGTGCTTTCTTCTCATTCAGACTGGCTAGGAGGGTAAACGGCCGGGCATCGTGGCAGAAGTCTTGTGGAGGATGCTCTTTCTACTCCAGAACAGATCACCTTAGGACGGTAAGTAGCAAAATAATATTAGCACAAAGTTGTTGGCTGCTTCATCATTAATATTATTAAGAAAAAAGAAGAAAGGTGCACAGATAATCTGGGTTACTTGTGACAACGTGAAAACTATAAAACACGAAACATATGTATATTGATGACCGACGAAAATATTTCCGACCACACTATAGGAAATGTATGTGCTTGGAGCGCATGGTGTGCGTGAACTGTGTCTAGGACCTTGTGCGGCCGGGAAGAGTTCGCTGTGCCCTCCCTCTATGGTGCCCTGGATAGCCCCTAATGTTTGAAAGCAGAGCAAGCACACTCTACTCTCAGAAACTCTCTAGAAAATGGTGGAAATGGGTCTTCATTTGTCCCCTTGAAAGACAATTGTCATCCCATCTGGAATCCCCTTCTCAGGGGGACAGACCGGTCTCAGTGTGGGCTTCTCTTACTTGCACAGTGGCCTTTAGACAGCACAGAAGACTCTAAACCTACATGGTACTGCCGGCCAGCCGGGATGGGAGCAGAGCAGAGGCGGCCCCTGGAAGGAGATGATGGTGAGAAGCGGTTCACCTTCCCCTTAGCTCACAGAGCCTTCTTCCCCAGGAGGAACTCCCAGCAGTCTCCAGGCCTGCCGTCTGTAAAGGCCAGACTGTGTTATCCAAGACAAGGGCAACGTTCCCTGTGCTGTTGGCTCCACAGTTGCTTCAAATAGCGGCCGTGATCTGTGCCAAAGGCAGGCAGGCTTCCTCACCATGGGCTCCCTACTCTGAAGACCCTTCTCTGGCTCTGACTTCTGCCTGGTGTGTCGGGTACAAAGGCAGAGGGAAACCTTGGACACATGTAGATCCTGACTTATCTTGACAAGGAGGCCAACGCTAATAGAAAAACACCGAGAAGAAAACTCAGAGAAGTCCCAGCTTTATCTAAACCAGCGAAAGTCAGTTTCTCAAAAATCAAAACATCTTTGTTTGGGGGGGAGGGGGGCGTTTGTTTTTCATTTGTTTTCTGATGACTGGCTGTTTAATTAATATCATCTGGGGGCTTAGTGGGGCGCATATGCCTGGTACCAAACGCAGCACCTGTTAGCTTCTTGTCAGAGGAATCGAGCACACCTGTGACGCTGAGGGGTGGGGGTGCTGGGATCCAGTCTAACAAATAAATCAGGGTTATAGCTTGTTTAGTGTGTTTTCTTCACC
Organism: Alexandromys fortis; assembly: GCF_014885135.2. NCBI lineage: Eukaryota > Metazoa > Chordata > Mammalia > Rodentia > Cricetidae > Alexandromys > Alexandromys fortis. The sequence goes on along the minus strand of NW_026067971.1, from coordinate 4,571,624 downwards.
TGTACACAGGCCTAAGGGTAGTCGAAAGGTCCCAGAGTTGACTATTACAGGATAGTACAAGCTCGCTACACTGGCTACATTTTACAATGACCTGGTACTGTAAAACACCATCAAACCCAAAACTAATGCCAGGCTGATTTTAACCCCAGGACCTTTTTGATAGAGCCAGAACAGGGGCTTTTTAAAGACTTTGGGGGGAGCTGCAGGCCGGCCCAGGAACCAACATCGTTCCCTGTAGATGAAAGGGGTAGAAAGGGGTTTGTTGGCCACCTTGTCTCATTTTTCCACCTTCACCCAGACAGCAAGACCCAGCAAGACCCACTGCTGTGCATGAATCCACTGTATCTCAATGTAAAGTTCTGTTGAATAACCGCAGTTCTTATGCAGTAGTTTACCAAGTGGTTTCAGGCCATCCTACAGAGCGGATTACATGCTGAGGAGTCCCTCCCTTGCCCACATTTTCAAAGGCCAACATTTTACTGATTTTAACTGAATTTTGTGCATTTTTAATGTCGCTTTGATAATTCAGTCTAAAATCAATTTCATCTGAATAATATTAAATAATAAATAAATAAAATTAAAAGCTAGTACAGTACAATAGTGTTAAAGCCCAGTAAATACTTTTCTCTTTAGCTAGTAAATAAGGAAAAGATACTCAATATTTGAGTTAAGAAACAGGATATTATGCAATTACAAATGTAGTCACATGTTCTCTGACACTACATATACATGTTATATTCATATATAAAATACATATAAATTAGTAAGGATGAATATTAAACTGTTTCAATGAGTTTTCAAAATACTGTCATGTATGCCTCAGGCACCTAAGAGGCCCCAAAATGGGACAATTATCTCTGAAAGAACTATGAGTTTGCAGGAAGCAGTTACTACAAAGAGCCTAGAACCCAGACACATGTGTATGGGCAGGCTATGGCAGAATAACTCCAGGTCATGCTCCAGACCCCCTAACTTAGATTCTCAAAGGGAAGGATTAGAGAACATGCATGCATAGTTAGGTTTGTACATGCACGAATATATCCTCAAGGGAATGCAGCTTTGACCTTGAGAGGGAAGACAAAGGGGACCAGACCTACATCTGGACTCTTTTAACTCAATGGCAGGAAATTCATAAGCACTGCACTGTCATCCGAAGGGAAACAGAGTCGGGAGCCCGAAGTGCTGAGGGGAAATTATTCTCCTCCAGGACACAAATGCTTAAGGATTTTGTTTTCCTGGACCTTCTAGAATACACAGATGGGCATCTGAAAATAGTATGAAGTAATACTGGTCTCAAACATCACGGGCTTCTGCGGAGGCCTCAGACCAAAGCTAAGAATCGAATCTCCTCCTTATCTATAGTAGGTGTAATTAGTGAACTATCACAAACACATACGTTTTTATTTTCAGTTATGTGTATGTCTGTGGGGGAAGGGGCATGTGCCCATGAATGCAGGTGCACTTGGAGGACACAGGCATAAGAGCACTCTGGAGATGGAGTTACTGTTATAATCTGCTGGCCTGGTCTGTCACCTGGGGACCCTGTCCCTTTAGAAACAAGCACCGCCCACTCCTAACCCTCACCCCCTCTTCTGCCTAAACAAGCAGATATCCCCCTACCAAGGCCCGGGGTGACCCGCAGTCCCTCGTGGGACCTGCTTTGATTCCCCATGTCTTTTTAAATGATAGCAGTTACGGGCAGTTGTGAGCCACCAAAGGTGGGCACTGGGGTCCACATTCAGGTCCTCTCCGTGAGCCAGATGAGCTCGACCCAGTAAACCATCCCTCTGGCCCTCTGCAACATATCATTTGACCATCCTGCCAGCACACTTCCAAAGACATTTTTCATGAAATAATTTAAGGGGGAAAAATTTTTATATTAAAAGAATAAACAAAATAATTGGAAATGTTTCAAAAATAAGGATTACCTACCTTGAATATATTCTAGTAAACAAAGGCACCATAATAAATAAGCACACAATTCCTTGGGGTATTATTATCTTTATTATAAAACAAATGCTTTTCCATGAGGTAATACTTCATTCAATAGCATTTGAGAAAAAAAAATACAAAGAAAAAAAGTCCAGCCCTATGTACAGAATTTTGCTATGTGCAACACATATAAAAGACTCGGGGTAGTTTGGAAAAAATAAAGCTATTTTTATTTTTAAATTATTTTTTCCTCCTAACTCCCCACCAAATTTTCCATTTCATCATCAATAAGGCACTGTTCACAGAAGGCCCACAAAATCACTGAATGGGGTAAATTAATTGGGAAAAAAATATTTATCCAAGATATCCCACTGGGCCTTGGTTTGAGAGTGCTTTTTACAAACTAAACATTTCACTGGATAGGATTTAATAATGGTTATCTCAAGAATAAATAGAATTATGTTGTCTTCAATGGAGAATCCTAGGTAACCCAGCAACTCCAGTCCTTGCGGCTGCGAAACCCTCTCGTTCTCCTAAGCGAAGCTGGTCCCCCTTGCTGAGCCGCCATGCACTCTGCACAAGCCTCAGCCATGGCAGGGGCTCCCTTCAGTGTTCCCCTTTAATGTTTTCATTTTGCATATTTCTCCTTAGGCTCCTCAGGAGCAAAACTCAGCCTGAAGCACCTTTCCGTCCCAGGGACCTAGTGCTGTGCCTCGTACTTAACAGAACCCCAAAAACGGTCAGGCTAGTGAGTCGGGGCTACCGGGCGCACACACCCCTCTGTTCACGTTTACTGTGTGTGTTCATGCCACGGTACTCAAACTTCCAGGGAGTGGGTGACTCGTAGGACAGTGTAGTGTTAAAACAGTTCCTCACGGAAAGAAATGGCCCTGGTTTTACTTCTGATCAAAACATGAATAAGTTATAGGTGCAGTGAACTCCCTACTCCTAGGCCCCCCAGACTCCTCTCTGGGAGAGCCATTTCTTAGACAAGCTAATGCTAGTAGCCATCTTGGCAGTCGTTGTCGTCTTGGTCCCCGATGGGTTTGTTGTGGTAAGCATCGACCATCATTTTCCTGCTGTCCGCCTCCATGTTCTTGGGATGGCTGTATTCCTCGCTGCTTGAAGCATTCTCTGCAGAGTTACTCTCTTCTCTGGATCTGCTACTGTCCCGAGAGTCACTGTCCCCCTCTTCCTCAGAAGGGCTGTCCTGCTCGGACTGGCTCTCCTCACTCCTGCTCTCCCTGGAAGCGCTCTCAGACTGGAGGCCTTCCTGGCTGGAACTGTCCCCATCCTGGGCTGACTCCTGACTCTCCTCTGAGAGTCCGAGGCTCTCACTGGACTGGCTGTCAGCTTGCTCCTCTGTGGACCGGCTTTCTGAGCTGGAGAACGTGTTCAGGCTGTCCTCCTCGCTGGACTCGCTGTCTTCCTGGTCTCCCATCTGACTTGTGTTATCTGGGTTGTCGCCCCTGGATTCCCTGGCCACCCCCTCCTGAGACTCGCTACTGCTTTCTTGGGATGGCCCATCAGTCTCCTCGCTGGACTCGCTGCTGGGGTCTTGTCCCTCTGCACTGTCTTCCTGGGACTGACTCTCGGCTGTGTCCTCCTGAGACTCGCTCTTGCTTTCCTCGTTGGAGGCAGTGTCCTCTGTGGAGTCACTCTGGGTTTCCCTGCTATTGCCATCAGCGAGCTCACCTCCGTCATCTTCCGCGGAGACCTGAGACCTTCTAAAGGACTTGCTACTTGACAATTCCCCAGATTGGCTGTCATTTGAATCCTGGGTGCTCCTGAGCTCATGGTCGGCTTTTGATTCTTTGGACCTGATACCGGCGCTGCTCATTCTGGAGTGGCCCCGATCGCTCCCAGTGCTTTCAGGGTCATCACTCAGCATCCCTGCATCATCGAACTCAGAGCCATCCCCATGGCTACTCTCGCCCTCGCTGCCACCTCCTACCCAACGTTCCTCACTCGCGCTGTCCTGAGTGGAGTCACCTGCCTCACGCTGTCTGGCTGCCTCTTCCTCACTGCCGTGGTCCCTGCTGTCACTGGGGGCATCTTGGGCATTGTTTTCCTGAGAGGTGCTGTCTTCACTGGATTGTGTGGTGTCTGCAGAATCCTCATCACTGTCCAGTCTGGAGCGTCCTCTCCATTCAGGCCCTGGGCCATTGTCCTCGTCACCAAAGGTGTCATCTCCACTGTCATCTTCGTCATCTTCCTTATCAGCTTCTGTCCCCACACTCTTAGGGAGACCACCAGCAGGTCTAGAAGCAGACTGGTCACTGTCAGTGTCCACGTCCTCTTCAGACTCGGTGCTGTCACTGGGCTCGTCATTTGCCTGAAATCAAGGTAAACAGCTCTGGTCAGTGTCCAGGAGCTGATGGAGAGGGCACTCTCTAGAGGGGGGCTCTGTCTGCCTTTCCTCGTATGTTCTCACATCACGGTCAGAACTTAAATGAGGAGGGAAGAACGAATTGACACTCAAGTTCTCTGTCTATCTGTCTATCATCTATCTATCTATCCATCTATCTATCATCTATCTTTATCTACCTATTAACTATCTATCTAGTATTATTTATCTATCATCTATCATTATCTACCTGTTATCTATCTATCTGTGTATTATCTATCATCTGTCTGTCTGTCTGTCTGTCTGTCTGTCTCAACAGTGTTTTATCCTGTAACCCATGCTGAACTTGGACTTGCTGTGTTGCCCAGGCTGGAGTTAAACTTAGGGTGATCCTCCTGCCTCAACAGGCATGAGCCACTGTACCTAGCTACTTTCTATTTTATCTGACATATCCCTCAATGCTGCAGCCCTACCCTGCCTCGTTAATTATACATCACACCTTTCTCAAGCAGCCGTTTCTTACCCCCCCCCTTGAGAAATGACAGAGCACCAAGTCCGATAAATCATGAATCCTCCCCTAAAGGGGCGTTTCCCCAAAGGCTATGGTATTGAATCTCTCTAACAATCTTTGATGAATATTTAGTAGATAAGGATAAGCAGGCTAGTGCCCCATCTCCTAAGCTTGGCCCTGTAGAGGGTACAAAGTGGGTCTGTACTGCAGAAAGAACCACAGTCCTGCATCACATGACTGCTTGAGCATAGTGACGGGACAAAGCTTGGGAGAGCACTCAGTGGAAGAGCCCTCGCTTTCCTAATATGAGATGCTGGCTTTGATCCCCAGCGCACACACAGGATGCTTTTAAATAAAAGATATTAGCTTTCTGGCTCTCTTATCCCCCAGGACCACATTGGGACTGTCTTAAAGAGACAGGCACTCCTAAAGCAATTGTTTTTATTAAGGTCATAACTTATGTAACATATTCTCTGTGTGTGTGTGTGTGTGTGTGTGTGTGTGTGTGTGTGCATGTGTTTTAGTTGTTGTTTTTTTCCCCCTTATTTTGTCTCTCCCTCTTTTTTTTTAACTAAGGGACATTTAGGGACACAATGTCTCCGGTGATAAAAAGGGAATGAACAGTATGTTCACATTTGAATTTTATTCTCTCACTTTTCCTTTTTTATTTTATGGGATTGTTTATCCTGCATAACCAATGGTTAGAAAATATTATATTTAGAACTGCTGCCAGGTAATTTAATCGCCCATGATTTTCCTTCAATTCCTAAGCAGCCAGAGAGGCCGAGGGAGTCTTGTTTAATTACCTGTTCCTCTGAGCTAACTTTACTCTCGTCTGATGACTCACTGTTCTGAAAGAGAAAAGAATGTTTATTTTTCTTTTGTAATTCCCAAGATAAAATACGATACACATCACTTGCTCAACATTTATTTTTACTACTTTCAGAATGGCTAAGGGGGGAAGGGTATTAAAGTTGCTTTCTAAGACATTTATGACAGAAATAAATAAAATAGTTACCGTAGGTGGTGGTGGTGTCTGAGCCAAATCGCCCTGCGTAAAGGAAGAAAAGTCAGTTATTCTTCGGAAGTGGTTAGGCTACTGCAAATATTTAGAATAATTTCAGGTGATTTTTAAACTTGAAGGTATCATACTTCTGTATTATGATAAAATGTCTAACATCTGAGGTGAAATAAGTAATAACTTGAGATATATGTTGAAATAAAAATGAAAGATTTCTGACATTTCACCCAGTGCGGCTGCTCTGAAGTTGGCTGCCCCTACAACAGAAGGAAACGTAATATAGAGCAACCCTAGGACTCAGACTCCAGCATTAGTGGCAGTTAGCTTGCTGCTTCCTGATGCTGGCATTGACAGTCATGTGTCCAGGGAACTCTTAAGGCTCCGGTGATCTGGAATGCTGCCTGTATACAGAAGCTGGGCAGCTCTCTTCAGTTGGCTGACAGTTCCTTATTCATATATGAAGAACATTACAATGCAGTGTGTGATACCACGAGGTGGCTGTGAGAATGGACCCAGCCAACAGCATGGGAACATCTTTGGTGCTGTTCAGTATGACATAATAATCCAAAGAAATAATCCATTTTGAGTATTTCCACCTTGCAAAATTCAAGAATAGACAAAAGTGAATGGAGGAAGCCGCTAAGCCCTTTGTGGAGTTTGCAGAGGAAAATGACATCAAAGGCAAACGTTAAATGTCATTGAAACAGTCACCCTTGGGTTTCTTTAACTTTCTCCAGTCTCAGAAGCCTGAGAATTGGTGAACACATTCTGCCCTGTCCCCTAACCCCACCATCACACGGAAAAGTCCTATGTGACACACCCAAGGCACTACATAGGAAAGGGGACAATTGCTAATGGCACGTCTTCCACCTGCCTCTCAACAGCTCTAGTCTGTGGAATCTCAGAGAAAGAGCTGCGAACTGTTGTCTTTGCTCCATGGTGCGACAAGCAGGCCCAGGTGCAAATTACCCCAGCCAGCAAGTACTGGGAATTAGCAGCCAGAAGAGAGCAAAGCATTGGTGTTTTTCTCATGACGTCAGAGCAAGAAATAACCTGTACGTCTCTGTCTAAATGAGAGAGACAGCCAGCCAATGGACAGAAGTCCACAGTGTGTCCTGCAACGCCTATTCATACCCTAGGAAGGGTCAGGACCCAACTCCAGGCTTCTGTCTTTGTTTAGTAAGTACTAAGAGCGTTGGGCCCAAGCTGCATCCTATGAAAAAGCCATCAAGAAGCAAAGCAATGAGCAACGCTCTCTGAGGTAGTGTTTAACCTTGACCTGCAGTGCCTGTCGCGAGAACGGCAGACCTCCTGGCCCTGGCTCTTTTCTTGACCCGTCAGCCACAGTGTCAGAAACTTAAGGTTCCCCTCTACCGTTTAGTAAGCATATAACCCGGACAAACGACATGAATTCCTGTGCCTCCATTTCCGCTGAGTACTTAGGAAATAAAATATGCCTAGTTCATTGTGCTGATAGGAAAATGAGAAGTAGGGTTCATATGAAATAGAACTCTGCCTGGCAGTGGCTCCTGAGTGACTGGCAGTTGGCCACTAGAGTGACTGAGAGTTCAGTACTCAGTGAGCATCGCCATCGTAAGGCCTCTAGTATCTTTTAATTCTTCTTTCTTCATTTCTGGCTTCTCTACTCCTTGCCTTCTAGACAGCTTTTGTTTGCAGACGTCAAGTTTCGGTCTCTCCAGAACAGCTGGCTCATTGTTAGTCATCCCCCTGTACCACGGTACCCATCATTATAAGAATGAAACTAGAAAAGGTTCCCTCATCCAATTGCACTATGTGGGAATTGAAACATTATTTTCCTATATGAATTAAAAGTCATAGTTCTTACTACTTAGAGCTTAGGTATTTATAAACTCTTCATTTATCAAAAATTTTATCATTTGCCATTGAGTCAACTAGGTTATACTAATCACTATTAAAAATTGAATTATTTCAGAGCATTTTATTTTCTACTCACCATCCACTCTTCCGAGCTCTTGGTTTCAGTATTTTGATATCTGGCAACCTAGAAAGAAGAAATAAACACAATAAACCTGCAGGGAAATTCTCAAGGCAGCATTTATTAACCCTTCACGTGCTGGGGCAATGATAGGTGACTCTTAACCTATCTTAGGACCACATGCATGCCTTGCTGAACTTCTGTGTACATTCTTAGAGAATCTGGGTCGAGGATCTGAGGTAGGATTGAAGAATGTGAATTTCTAACAGAGCCTAGTTAGTGCTGATTCTGGGAGCCAGGGTGTCTCTCTGAAGACCACTGCTATAAGGATGAAGATGAGAATCACAGTCGTACAAATGGAAGTAACCTGAATAAGAAATAACTTGGCCAATGTTTAAAGAAGACAGCCTCAGGCGGTGGTGGCGCACACCTTTAATCCTCAGCACTTGGGAGGCAGAGGCAGGCGGATCTCTGTGAGTTCAAGACCAGCCTGGTCTACAAGAGCTAGTTCCAGGACAAGCTCCAAAACCACAGAGAAACCCTGTCTCGAAAAAGCAAAAAAAATAAATAAATAAAAATAAAATAAATTTGAAAAATAAAAGAAGACAGCCTCCCAAACAAATGACTGTGACCCTTGTCTTACTGAAGCATGCACAACCAACTGGTTCAAAGTACCTGAAAGCAATGCTGGTTCCAGTACACATGAGGATAATATCTCTACCATTATACTTACTGGGAGAGCACAGGATAATCCCCAAAGGAACATAAGTAGGATACCGGTCTTCATGTTTGGATGTGATTCCTCTACCTGTAATGAAAGTCATGGATGTTTCACTTCAGAATACAGAAACCATGGTGCTTTTGCTTTTACCTGTTTCTCTATGAGGAAAAAAAAAAACCCTCTTAAATATGTTCCTCTTCTGATGAATGACTAGACAGAGAATGCATACTGCGCCTCTATGGTGGAATAGCATTTGACCATAAAACAGAACGCAGCCCTGATATGTGTTACAAAGCAGAGGAGCTTTGACCACATTAAGCAGATTGAAAAGGAGGCCTCTAGAAAAGACCACAGTTGCATGACTCGTTTATATAAAGCATCTAGAATGTGCACATCTTTAGACAAAGGAAGCAGATTTGTGGTTCTCGAGGCTTGGAAAGATGGGGTGTTGAGAAGTGACGGCTGGAAAATGCAGACGTCTTTTGTAGGTGATGAAAATATCCGTAAAGGGGTTAAATGTTCACATCTGGGAATGCACTGAAAACCACTCAGCTTTGCACGTCAAACAGAGGAAGTGCTATACAAATTACACCTCCGTTTAAAACATCAACAAAAACCTCACTCCTCAGAGACAAAAATGCCTCAAAAAGGACACCTACAAACATTTCTGCACGAACTCATAAGGTACAAATGAGAAAGCAGGTAGAGAAAAGAGAATAGAGAAGCTTCCAGGTAAATAAAAATGCTTTATAGTAATTCTGTGCTGTAGAATTACAGAGCAGCTAACCAGTTTATTGTCCTAAAATCAACACCCCTCCCTGTCTCTCTGTCCCCCACCGTGTATGTGTGTGTGTGTGTGTGTGCAAGCACATATGCACACGTTCGCACACTCAGTCATCCTTATAGCTATATAATAAAGTCTAGACAAAACTAACTTGTTTTTTTTTTCTTTTGTTTTGATCTTCAAGCCACGCGCTGTGGCAGGCTTCATATTACAGCCCAGAAAGCTTTAATGTCTACCCTAATGCACTCAGTCATACATTATACATGATTGTGCTGGATTCTCTTAGGTGCCATTCACAGCAAGGAAGGAGCCAGAGAAGACTAGAGATCTGGGATACACTTGTGAATCACACTAAGAGGAACAGGCCAAAGCAAGCTGCCCTTCATCGCAAACTCTGTAAGCCAGTAGCTGCAAAAATAATTTCTCCTTTACCTCAGCATAGACCTTCCCAACGCTGACGAAAAACCCTATCAAGATACTTCAAAGGGAAATCATTTTCCTGCAGCAGTAAAACCCTCACAGCTGCTCTGACAGACACACTACTTGATTGACTTTCATGTGTTCCCAAAAGCTTTGCAATTTCATTTCAAACTCTCTAATCACTAGGTTCTTTCTTTATACATAAATACATGCTATAAACTGAAAAGACTTTTAAGCCATAGATTCATGAGTTTGGCTATCTATTAGTATAAGATGAGAAATTTAAAGTATATTCTTTATTAGAATTTAGTACACTGAATATTAATTTATTCTTACACTCATTATCTAACATTTTATTTATTTATATTTTCTGGGAAGAAAATATAAACATGTTCAACTGTACCTAAAATAAGTCCAATTCAACAGATGTGGTTTCCTGCCATAAAAACATTTTTCTAAATTCTTAGATTCATTGTTTTAAAAAAGTTTTTTTTTTAAAAAAAAAAAGTCCCAAATGCAATTTTCTCAAAATAACTACACGTCAATAGCTTTAACATCGTGGGTGAAGGAAAGCTATACAAATCTCCATTCTGATTTTACAATTTGAGTAGAGTTATAACTTCATAACTCTACAAAATATGCCTGAAAACACCAGTGACTACTGAGTTCTTTCCCTTTAATTTCTCTGTTACCTAAAAACAAAAGTGTGGAGGTGGGATATTCAGTGACTCTGAACCAATAAAGGTGGTGGCTCCACCAGGAAGGGTGTGGCGTTGTTGTTGAAGTCTCTTGGGAGTGGAGGGGTGTGCAGCGTAAAGAAGATGCACTAACTTGCTCAGGCTTCTAGAAACACTATTTACATCCCGACCTAAAACAGTAATTTTCCAAATGAAAGGCTGGGAACCCAAAACAAGACAACCCAGTGTCGCAGGAGAGCTGATGTTGGTTCCCAGAGAACATAGCCCCATTGAAGAAAAGCAAATCTTAAAGCCTATACTGAGTCTTCAGGAAGCCGTTCTTGCTGCGCTGTTGATGTTTTTGTAAAGTATGTTTCCAAATGAAAACACCAAACCTCGGTGAACGTTTTAACTACTCTCCAAGGAAGAGTAGAAGATTCCGAATACCAGGTTAACAAGGGAGCTACAGGCCTGTCTGTAGATCACGAGGCCGGAGCCACAAGCTCGCCTTCAATACCCGGTTACAGAATCTCTGCATTCAGTGTGTGGTTGTTTAGTAAGAGCACCCAAGTGAGGGAACCAACAGCTATGACATGAATCGCAGCCGTTTGGAAGTCACTGCACTAGAGACTTTACCACACTTCTGAATGGTCAGCCTGGAACGGAAAAGATCTAATAGTCAGGGTCTGGATAGCGACTGTCTTCTAGTTTCGAGTGTGTCCGAAACTCTATATTAAGTGAAGCAACTTGTCTTAGAATTTCCTCAAAGCTAAGTTTCACTTGTATAGATCTTCTTTGATGGAAACTGAAATGACGGAATGAAGGAAAGAAATCCAAGAGTGGAAAGTCATAGGTTCTTTCTAAACCCTTGAAAAAGTAACTTAGGTGTATTGTCTTCTTGTCATTAGACTTGAGAACACTAATTAACAATTTATTTATTAACCATTGGGAAATATTCGTGGAGAACAGCCTATGCACCAGGCATTATTCTAGGTGCTAGGAAACAATACTTATACTATAAAAATAATAAGTGCTGATACTACGATCAACTAATCAGTGCCTACTTTAATTTCCTCACCATGACTCTTTGAAGGGAAAATGGAATTTTGTCAGAATGTAAATTCTATTAGAAGTCAAAGAACTAAATGAACAAATAAGATTTCCCTATCTTTCTTGTCATTGTGGTGGCCTCTAGAACATCTCCTATCAGCTCAATATTATATGCCTGGATAACCATGAAGAGCCCCAAATATGGGTTGTAAAAAACCTCTAGACATCTAAGACACCCTGGTCCACATCATCCTCGGGTGAGCAGCAAATTGACTAAATAACCTTTAGAAAATTGTTTGTTTGCATGTTCTTCATCAACAAGATTAAGGTAGGATAGTCCACAAGAGTGTCAGTTAGGCAGAAACTTGAGGTAACCAGGAGCCATTGCTCTTGAGAACTACTTGCATATGCCATGCAGTATCTTCTAGATGCTGCAAGGAACACGTGACCTGACCACTCCTGCTGTGGAGGATACATACTCCATTGATGAAGTGAATTAAGTGTACAGAGTAAAACCATGCCTGATGGGAATACACACACACACACACACACACACACACACACACACACACGAGTTTCCTATCCTAGAAAATGTCCTAAAAGGCAAAGCCACTCAACATTTATTGAAGTCTATCTGTACACAAAGCCTTACACTAACATGAATGGCCAGCTACCCCAATACACACTGTAATGGTCACATGCTTGGTTCTTGCCAGTGATGCTGACATCATCTGTCAATTGCACATGTAACTCCTAATGACTACCACTGCTCTCTAAATGAACAAGGATGCATGTTTCATTTCCATGACTGTGCTTTTGAGACTCTGCCACACAGGTTTAGATTCTTTCACATCTGCACATCTAAGATACGTCCATATAACAGTTTTGTTTTATTATTGAAGCTAAACTCCAAGGGGACTTTCCCTTCAGTCTCTGTTTAGCAGACTTTCTCTGTCAGAGGTAATTACAGAGATCTAATTGAAGCATTACCAGGAGAACACCTGGCTTCTTTGACTTAACGAAAACTAAAATAAGAATCAGTGTCCTCAAAACTTAGCTCTCCGTACCTTCCTCTGAGATCAATGCCTTGGAACAGGTACATATTTCATATTTTTCAAACACCAAAGCAAAAGTTACTTTAAAAATTGAATGATGAAAATGTCTTACCCTGGCAAGTTCACACGGTCTTTTCCCAAAAGGTCAAAAGCCAAGTTGAGGTTTTCACAGAGGATTCTCAAAGAAGCCCCTCTCCAGCTGCTGCTCTGAACACTTGCCTGACAGGGCAGAATTTAAACTCTTCTGCAGTGACTCAGAAGCCAATCAGCTCCGAGGTGGGGGCCACCTGACATCAGGGGTGTCACAGGGACCCCATCCACCCACACTTCCTCCAGCTGGCAAAAGTGGGTTTTCTCTAAAAAGCTCTGTGGTTCTCAAATGACTAGACTAGCTCCCATTAAATTGAAGATCTTCCTAAAGCTTCATTTTCCTTTCTAAATATATGTCATTCACATCCATGCAAGCTTGTGGACATTATAAACAATGACAATGTCTCCTGCCCACTCACCGACCCCAGCAGACCCAAGGATGGGAAACGGAGAGCCTGGGAGGGACAGAAAGCTTCCTGTTGATGTATATTTCCAGGTCGCGCATGTGGGAAGCTACTAAAAGTCTAGATTTTCTTAAGTTGTTAGTGCTGGGAATATGGGGTTTTATCTCCTCTTTTCTTCTAACCGTCTCTACCCACCCCTTACCTCATTTGTAAACAGAGACTCCAAATTCTTACAGATCTAAGAAAGTACCATTTGGACAATTTCATGTTAATAGGAAATGTTAAAGTTCCAATTTGTATTTTTAACAACAACAACAGAAAAAGAATTTAATCTATCATTATCCTCTGAAACTACTTAGCACATTTTAGAAAGTTTTGAAATCAGTGCTGGATTAGAGGAATGCAGACTAGATGGATGGCATCCAGAGAGGCATCGCCAAGGGACCTGCTTCATTACCACAACTGAAACGGAGAGATAAACACCGTGGACTAGGTTTCGTTCTGAGGAGTGTACCGGAGCTGGTGGAAGGTTCTGGAAGTGGGTTTGGCACATGCTCAGGAGCACACTCCAATAACAATAGCATACCACTAAATAAACCCTTAAATGATATAATACACACCACCAGGCTTTAATTTCCCCAAGAGTAAGGATGTTTGTTTTTCTAACTGAAGGATACACGATGCCACAATGCCTCTAATACGTATGTCAGTTCTTGGGTCATCGTAAGTTCTCAGTAAATATTTTTTGGGATGAATGGATGAATTGAGGTGTACAATTACTGACTGAAATGCCTGCACGACTCATTCACTTTTTTAGAAGCAACAACCTGGAAACTATTTTCAAATACATAGATCATTAGACCTACTCAGTGTAAACTTAAACGTGGGAGAGAGGCAGGATATGGGAGGGACCCTGGGCAGGGATGGGAGCAGGATGTGAGAGGGAGGGGTCTATTTTCACACAGAGTTGGTTAGAAGGACATCAGTGTTTGTGGGGAGAAACCCTAAATGACACATGTTCTGCTCTGTTCTGAATGACACTCCCTGGCGGCTCATGGTCCTGCCTGAACTCTATCCTAGGTGAACCTTACAATCTTATGTGAAAGTGGCTTCCGGGAAGACTGGGGGGGAGGACATTTAGACTCCCCAAATCCCCAAACCCAAACAGAGAGATAGCTAGATAAATCAAAATGAGACGATAGTTAAAATTGGGTGTTTTATTATTTATTGTTTCGTTTTTTTAAAATTATCCTAAGGCTTTGTAGTTTAAAACAGCTAGTAGTTTATCGCCTCTGACAGAGGAGTCTGAAGTTGTCTGGGAATTCGACATGGAGGGGGAGCTCATTCAGCAGCTACAGGAAGAAGCTAATCACTGTGTCCATTGTCAGAAAACAGCATCAGTGAGGTCAGCCTTACTCTTGGTTCCCCCAAGAACAAAATAACTTATTTGACCTTCCTTATGTTCCATTTTACATTTATTTGTTATTTTCGTGTCTATACATGGTATGTGCGCGTGTGTGTTTGTATACATGTATATGTGTGAGTGCGTCTGTGCTTGTGTGCACATGTACGTGTGCACACAGTACTCACGTAGAGGTCAGAGGGCAACTTTGTGAGATAACCCAACACAACCTGAATACAGAATCCACATCACACCCAGGCCACGAGAGAGCTGAGATCAGTTTCTATTGCAACATCCCCCAACATGGTGTGCTCTCACTGAACAGAGAAAGGGGCGGGCCTCTTCTTTGGTAACCTTGTACATATTCACATGGAAAAGGCGTATGGGTGGGCACATTACTGCATATGCTCAGTTTAAGGTACACACTCTGGAACATGCTCCATCAGGGTAATAGTTCAAGAAGAAGGAAAGGCAGGAAGGAATGCCCCCATGAGTCATGTTTTGGGGCAATTATGGTCTATGGTGAAGGAGAGCTCTTGAATTCAGGCCCAGGCTATATCACAGGATCAGAGCCAGGAACTAGAACCTGCTGGTGATTTCTGACTTATGCCCTTAACTACAGAGGCTAGGGAGAGAAAGCAGACACACAACAGTGAGACTAGCCTCTCCTCCCTGGCTTCTTCCCTAGCTTGCTGTCTCCTAGTAATCAAATGCTCTGAGCATGCTTGACATCCACGTAAGCCAAAACAGTCTTTAAGTTTTCCTGCAACCAAAAGGAAGAACTCCCGTAAAGGAGAGTTCAGATAAATCTGTCCCTGGCTTCCCCAAACCTTTGCAGCAGCTAACCCCTTTCTCCTTTTTTTCCATCTGGACCCCCAGTTTATGGAATGGTGCCACCCTACATTTAGAGTGGGCCTTTCTGAAATGTATTAAATAAAAAATGCTGCAGGATTCCCCAGAGGCTGCAGCATTTCTGGTCTCCAAGTGGCAGCAGGCAGTGGGTCCCAGGAGCAACCAGTCCCAGGCAGGGATGGTGCAGTTCCTTGAGTGACTGCAGCAGGCCATGAGGAGAGACAGACAGATGGGTGTGCCACGAGACCATGCCACAAGTCTCTGAAGGTGGCTGGTCTCAGGCAGAAAGACACACAGCAGCCATGCAGAGTGATGTTGGACATTTATTTAGTGGGTTATAGAGGGAAAGGGAGAAGGGGAGAAGAGCAGAGAGGCACAGAGAGGGAGAGAGAAGAAATAAGAGAGAGGGGGGAGAGAAGGGAGAGATGGAAGCTGCCTCTTTGAGAGGGAGATGGAAAAGAAGAGACTCAGGCTGCAAGCAGGAAGGAAGATCTGCCTGCTCAGTGGATAGGAGAGGGAGTAGGCATGGCTTGTCTCTTAAAGGGACAGAACAGAACATTACACTTTTCATGCAGACTAGCAAATCTCCCACTGACACTCCCAGAGATCTGATTGCATGACTCGTCTACCAAACTGACAAGCAAAATTGAGCACCACAGATACATGTTCACTAGCCAGGGGTCATCTAGTAGGTGAGACTGACTGACCGGCCTCCTGTTTCCACTTCCCTGACAGAGTGTAAGAGCATGGGCCTCTAGGGCTGGCTCTTTTGTACAGGGGTCACTGGGACACAGAGCTTGTCTTCATGTTTATGTAATAATTACAGTTATCTCCCCAGCCCACCAAGACATGGGATGACAAAGTCGCCGCTTCAATAGTAAAGAAAGAAACTCAGAACTACTTCCTCCAGGTGACTGAGGGATCAACACAGACAGGTGGAAATCACTGGACCTGGCCCTGAGAGGTGTGTGTGGCCCTGCTGCTTCTCCAGGAAGCCCTCCCTATAGATTCATAAACCTTCGCAGCCTGATTTGTTGTGTGCTGCGCCATGTCTGTGCCTTGCTGATCATGTTCTTGTATCTCTCCCACGAGAGGTCACCTGTACCCCAGGCTAGACATCAATTCAATACATAGCAGAGGATGACCCCGGACTAGCTCCTCCCAGGCCTCCTGCCTCCATCTCCACAAGGCTGATTACAGGCCTGTACTACAACACTCTTTTCTCCTGAGGCATGCTCTCACGCTGTGAGATCACTGGCCTTGCACCGCTAGCTTTGTGACTTTTTGCTTTTTCTTTTTTCTTTTCCTTTTATTGAAAACATTTTTTTCACATAATATGCCTTGATTCCCCTCCCCTCCCCCACTACTCCCAGTTCTTCCCCTGCCTCCTCTCCCATCCAGGTCCATCCCTGTTTTTACTCTCATTAGAAAACAAACAGGCAAGCCGGGCAGTGGTGGCGCATGCCTTTAATCCCAGCACTAGGGAGGCAGAGGCAGGTGGATCTCTGTGAGTTCGAGGCCAGCCTGGTCTACAGGAGCTAGTTCCAGGACAGGAACCAAAAGCTACGGAGAAACCCTGTCTCGAAAAATCCAAAAAGAAAACAAACATGCTCGAGGGGGATAATCACAAAATTAAATTGAACAAACACATTGAGCCAGGTGGTGGTGGCACAAGCCTTTAATCCCAGCACTCAAGGGGCAGAAGCAAGCAGATCTGTGAGTTCAAGGCCAGCCTGGTCTAGAGAGTGAGTTCCAGGACAGTCAGGGCTATACAGAGAAACCCAGCCCTGAAAAACAAACAAATAAGCAGTGTGGCGGTTTCTCAGGAAATTCGGGATCAACCTACCCCTGGACCCAGCAATGCCACTCTTGGGAATATACCCAAGAGATGCCCGATCATATGACAGGGGCATTTGTTCAACTATGTTCATAGCAGCATTATTTGTAATAGCCAGAACCTGGAAACAACCTAGATGTCCT
>NW_026067971.1:4461995-4553860 GCF_014885135.2 Alexandromys fortis | reverse complement strand
GAGAGAGAGAGAGAGAGAGAGAGAGAGAGAGAGGGAGAGAGAGAGAGAGAGAGAACAAGCAAATAAAACGAAAGTCCTGACATGGCATTATGAGACAAGGAACCTCCAAAGAAGCCCTTGAGTTCCCTTCCTGCTGACTGTCTGCTGTTAAGCTTGCAGCCTACCCTAAAGAGTGGTTTGCTTCCCCAGTGAGACTCCCTTGGAGAAAACTAATTTTTCATTGACAGTGGTTATCAATTGGAGTTAGCTTCTGGGTTAGCGATGGGGGCATTAGTCCACTTCTTCTCTAGAGCCCCATCTGGTGCAGACCTGTGCACGCCCTGTGTATGCTACCGGAGTCTCTGTGAGAATATGTAAACCAAGGACTTCATACTCATTCAGACTTACAAAAGTAAAGGATTGAAACAAACTGGTATTGGCATCCTAGAGATAAGTGAGTGTCAACTCTACCTTTTCCTGACATTGGAAGAACAAAAGAGTACACAGCCACAATGCCACAAAACTGTCATGGAAGGAAGACATGGCAAGAAGTAACACATGTTTATCTGTAGAAATGAAAGAAGAGGTTAAAGGGGAAGATTACAGCATATAGTAGTTCCACACATAACATATATGAAATACAACTCTTCAGAAGAAGATGGAAACAAAGAATACATACACAAAAGTAATTTGGAGCATTCTTAAGAATTATGCCAGTGGCCATAAAATCATCTTTCCCCCAAGACTGATGTGTATATAATGTGGAACAAAGAAAAGTAACCGTTTTGAATTATTCCATTTCTTTTGGCCAACGTGTCCCTGAGACTCAAACTCTAAGGACAAGGCATACAGATTGGATGATGAAGAAATCCCATAATCTTGTGAATTTTTAAACTCTCACACACCTACACTATGTAAATATACTCTCTCTTTCCTTGTAAAAACTTGAAAATAGTGACAAATAAAGAAGCGAATGGTGTTGGGAAAAATGTAAGGCCTCCTGGGGAGCTGACTGATTATTGGTCTGTGGCAGAAATATATACAGTAAATCTGGAACAACTTATAGCTCAAACTGCAGGAAGCTGTGAGAGATTAGGGTGTTTGTCAAAGTGAGACAGGGGTAACTTGAATAAGCTTCACTGGCTAAAGAGGAAAAAAAAATACAGAACTGTCAGGGACCAGCCTCAACAAAAATACCACTTGCCAGAGTAGGGGTAAAGACATGTGTGAAAATAATAAAGCAGAAAAACACTCCCAAGAGGGAGTCCTAGTGAATACTGAAATCACTCGCATTTACGTTCCAATTGTTTAAAATACCCTTGACCCCAAAAGGTAATAAGACAAAAAGCTGCAGCACCAGGAGACAAGGAAACGAACAAACCAGTTGAAGGTCACTCGGGCTACAGCTGTAGTTAAACATTCATTGCTAGAACGCTCACACCCTAGACCAAAACATTCTGTAGGCAAACCACTCTCTGAGTAGAATCCAATGTTATCTCCTTAAAAGAACTGGAACCTTAGTTGGATCCTTAGACTTTTGTTTGAAGTAGAAACAGGCCTACTTCTCTATTCCTGAAATACAAGGTCTGGCTATTAGCCACACCTGTTGACCATAACCTTGAGAGAGCAGAACCCTCTGGTCTGAATCTAGGTGGTACCTTTGTTTGAGGTAGAACACAATAACCTTGAAGGAATAGGGGTAAGTTCCAATTCTCTGACCTTCAGTCAATGTGGAAATATGCTCACATTTTTTGGGCCTCCACACAGAACACTGGAAGCCAGTAAATAATTCAATAATGATATTTTTTCTTTGATTCTATAATGTCCTTACCAAAAAAACCCCAAAAAACCCAGAGCATTAATTGGTCATCTTAAGGTGATGGTAATCAACTAATTAACTCAAAGGTTTGCAAATAAATGGAAAGCATGTAGTATTCATCCAATCCTGTATGAAACAAGGGTAGTCTGTCAAAGTACTGTGTTGTCAAGAAAACAAACTGGAACTGAGGCTGGAAAGGTCCTCTGCACTGGTGACGTCCACAGTGTCAGGAGTTGACAAACAATGCAGTGGGGAGAAAAGACACCAACAACCACACCCAACAATAGACATTGAGTCTAGGTTGCCAGCAAGACACCGCCACGATAGTGTGATAGTGGCATGAGCCTCAGCGTTTAAAGCATTTCCTTTTCTCTGTAGTGTGCTCAGATTGGATTTGCTCTTGTGGTAGTGGTGGTGGTTTTGAGGCTTGGGAGTATATAAAAATAACTTTGCCAATTTTCTTTTAAACATCTAAAAACTGCAGCTACCTAGAGTCTATTCTCAAATTTACAATACCGCAACTTGGTTGCTTGAAAATGTTGAGTTTCAATATACACAAAAATTGATTCCATTCCAATCTAGAGACCTCAGAATGTTCTGATCTTGAGAAAATTGCTAGCAGAATAAAAGCGGATGATGTTGTTTGCCGTCCACCCACGAGTTTCCTTTGCCAGCCTTAAATAATACGTAGACTAGAAGATAATAGCTGCAACCCTAGTTCCTACCCTTCCTGGAGCTGATGAATGGGCTTCAAGAGTCAGATTAACTATGTGAGTAAGGACAGGCTCAGCCTGTTTGTCTGCACTGGCAGCAACAGAGCAACACAGACAGACACAGGGACAAGCTGATGTAGCACCTCGGAGCCCATTGAATGTCAAGTATTGGCATGCAGATGAATCTGGTGGAATATATTTCTCCTAATTTCTTTTTTCACATCTTCACTCACAAGTTTTGTAAAAACAAAATTATGGTTTTATCTGTTAATAAAAGCCTATGATTTTGAAAACTCAAATTATGCATATATTTATATTACCATAAATCTAATTTCTATCACTGAAAAATAATTCATGAACTGCATCGTCAACAGGCCAGAGGAATATAAGAAATTCCGTGATAAAATGGGCTTGCCACTCACCTGGCAGCTGAGTCAGCTGGGTAGCATGCCACAGTGTGGTAGCTCTCACGTTCATCAATGAGCAGAATCATAATCACCAATAGCACCTCTGACAACAGCAATTATTGCACAGACAGGCACATGTTTCACACAGCTCACATTAATTTTCATGAGTATTGCTGTGTCCTAAGTCCTTAGCTTGATCTGTGTTTGAGAGTCTGTGTGAATTAAATTAGATCTGTCATCTTTAAATACTGATATATACATGTATATAAAACAATTTATATATATGTATAATTGTTAACCTTTTCAAAGCTTTCAATAGGCATATGTTAATCACCAGTCAGACCCACTCCTTGTAGGTTCTTTGTAGAAAGGTCAAATAATTTCTTGCAAAATTTGAAAAGAACAATTAGGTTTGTCTGAGATCATATTTATCATTGCTTTATATCATATTACATGATATTTCTAGTAAGTTAAAAATATAACACATGAGATGTAGCAATTGCAGTATGTTACTTTCTTTGTATTTCCCTAACTCTTCTTTTTCTCAATTTCTCTGTGAATTTGCACTGTGGTTACATTAATCTGGACATCCTACCTCTCAACAGAATCTACTTCTAACCAGGAGTCCGCCATATTGGAAGTGCTTGTGCCCATCAGCAACCTATATATCTTTTAAAGCCTCTTCTTCAAATCTATGATCGCCACTCATAAAAACTACTGCCCACCATTTATCCTTCCTTCAGTGTGTAGTGTGTATTTATTGATCTAATTGATTTCCAGACACTGCTGTGGGAACACAAAGCAGAATCAATCGTACTGTCTGTTCTTCCAAAAGTTAGGCAGGGACATAAACTGCTTACCATAACAAAATATAGCAATGACAGCAGCACAAAGCCTTGGGGTACTTTGGGCATTGAAACAGAAGAGCTGACTCAAGTATTCCATGTATTTATTGCTTTTTAATGGACCGTCTGTTGCCGCACACCGTGCCCCCGTGTCTGCACTTGGTGCTCTATTACCCAGTTCGCGAGCTTCGGGCAAGGGAGCTGGAGGTTAAAATACACAGACACACACAGACAGAGAGACAGCGACACGGGTCATCTTGGAATTCCCCAGGAATGCCCCCTTTATTGTGTTCAGGGGCAGATTATATAGAGATAGCCACGCCCCAGCCAAATCCACCAGAAACCACTCTCCTGCCATCAGGAACTCCTGAAGGTCTCGTGACAGAGCAGCTATAGACACTCAGGTCAGGGGATTACAAGAAATTCAGGACCTGGGGTCTCACTGCTCCCAACAATCTGTCCTAGCTTCCATTGCTAGTAAACTATCATAGATGGACTGAATTATAAACAAGAGAGATTAATTTCTCACAGTTCTGAAAGCTAGAAGTCAAAGATTGGTTGCTACATTGCTTGCATCTGCAGAGGGCCTTCCTGCAGGTTATGGTCCATAAAGCCCTCAACCCCATAACCTGCATCTCTAGAAACTGCCACCCCTACTCCCATCATATCCATTGAATAGTAGTAAATGAAGTTTAAAGAAGCACAGTATCAGCTTCCCAAAGTTAATGTCTAAAAACATCTATTTGTAGTCTCTTAGACTCAGGCAGGTGGTTCTAGAGGAGGATGCCTCTCAGATGCTGGCTAGGACTCGAGTCATCTGAGGTTTCTTCCCACATTTATGTTGCCTACAAAATAGCCTTGTGAAAGCTGCAGAGGGAAGTGTTCCCACGAGGCAGGTGCTGAGACATAAGATGCAGGTGGGCCAGCTCAGGAAGAGGAGAAATGAGAGCAGAGGAATGGATGTAAATTTTAGAGCAAAAGAAAGTGGCATTACAAAAATATCAATTCTTAAAACTAGTCTGAATTCCCTTGGTGGCTAGTATGGAATATACAGCAGGGATGGAATATTCTGTTATCCATTTTATTTGGAAACTTTTCATCTGAAAACATATAATATTAATTTACCGGTGCTCCCCAGAGCTACCTCTTTTGACCGTCACCTTTCAGAGTAACAAGTGCTATAGGGATTCATTCTCTGTCAAGTGGCAGGAAGGTGGCCAGGGTATAAAAAGGTGGTAAGAGACAAAGAGTGAGATTTGTTTTAAGGACTTGGCTGACTCAATTGCTCCGGATGAGCTAACAGAATAGAGAGTCCCAGGAAAGAACTGTAACTTGTACATGAGGTCTGCCTGTGTCCCATCCATCTCCTGTAGGTTGTACTGATCTCACCACACAGAGACAGAATTAGTGGGTACCTGGTGTGGGAGGTGATGTATGCTGTGAATATGTTTTATTGCTATTGGTTTAAAAAGAAGTTGCTTTCAGTCAGCGGCTTAACAGAGTAAATCCAGACAGGAAATCCAAACAGAAATGTAGAGAGAGAGTAGGTGGAGTGAGGGAGATTCCATGTAGCCAGCAAAGGAGACAGATGCCCAGGAACCTTACAGGTAAACAATGAGTCTCGTGGTAAAATTCAAAATAAGAAGACTGGGTTAATTTCAAATGTAAGAGCTAGCTAGAAATACGCTTAAACTACTAGCCAAACAGTATTGTAATTAATATAGCTTCTGTGTGATTATTTTGGATCTGGGTGACTGGTAAATGAATCAACAGTCCCCACTTACAAAATGACATCCAACGAACATTTGGTGGTGGCCAATGCCCACCACCCTCGGGGTCAGGAGGAGAGTAGCTGAGACCATGACCCCGGCTCAGTGTTCCCCACCCGGGCAGGTTGCAGGATTGGGTCTGCTAAGTGTGCACAGGCAGGAGAGCATGGTGGATTCACACCACCATACACAGAGACATATCCATACTTATAAATGTTTGTTTACATTTAAGGGGGTATGCTATAGAGATGGATTCTTTGCATTTATATGGATCTTGGTCTATTGATTAAAAAAAAACAAGGTCAATTTTGTTATATGTATATTTCTGCTCTTTATTAAGGTATTGTGCTTGTGCACCTCATGTAAAGATGTAATGTATAATTAAGAAATAGAGGTTAATAGATAGTCATCTATAATATTCAAACCTGTAGCCATGTTAGTTAGGTTTTTCTAGATGTACAAAGATTTATTTCAGATGGATAGATATTCTTCAAACCATTCAAAGACTAACAGAATATGGCATTTAAAATGTTTAAGAACTTAGGACTTTTCATGACAATGAGACATATCTGCTCCTTGCAGCACCATTTATTTCAAGAAGGTGGTGGGCACTGAAGAGGTTCCTCACAGAGTTGGTTAGCCATTTAGGTAAGAAACTGCTCTGGACTGGACTGTTTGATGTTATGCTGTATGAACTGGACATGCAGGATTCATAGAAAAATGACTGCTGAACTTAAAGAAGGTAAGACAGTCCTTCAAGATTCCTGCTTCATGAGAGAACTGCCAAACATTTTCCAAGACACAGAAAAATGCAACTGATGAACTTTGCCAGTTCAAGACATAAGAGATTTTCAAATTCTTGCTCCATGGACAAGTCTTCCAGATACTATGGGCCTGTAGGCTGAAGATGGATGCTGCAATGTTACATAAGAACTGTGGGTGACTGTCCAGGCAGCAAGATGTCTCTGTCAATTCTGGAGTTTTAGAAATTGCTTACAATGCACTTCCTGTTAACTTAGGTAACATTATATCCTTCTGGGGTCTTTGAAGAAAGATAGTTTTAGTTTTCCTTAGTTATTATAAAAAATAAATTAGATATAAAACTTTAGATTCACGGAGATAGGATAGATGATAGATTATTTTCCTTAATTTGCCAAATGTAAATAAACTAAGTATTGTAACCATAGTTCTTTCTTGATAACTGTTTTGTTATATGTAGGTTTACTCTGTTAAAGTTAAAACCTTCCTTTTTATTTAAACAGAAAAGTGATGTATGGTGTAAGTATGTTTTATTGCTATTGGTTAATAAAGAAACTGCATTTGTCAAAGGTTTAACAGAGTAAAGTCGGGCAGGAAATTAGAACAGAGATGTAGAGGGAGAGTAGGTGGAGTGAGGGAGATGCCATGTAGCCACCAAAGGAGACAGATGCCCAGGAATGTTACCAGTAAACCACAAGTCTCATGGTAAAATACAAAATAATATGAAAGGTTTAATTTAAGATGTAAGAGCTAGCTAGAGATATTCTTAAGCTATTAGCCAAACAATGTTGTGATTAATATAGTTTCTGTTTGATTATTCCAGGTCTGGGCAGCTAGAAAAAGAACCAGCCGTCTCTACCTACAGGAACCAACAATGATTCAGCTGCTTTAGCTGAGGAAAGTACAGCGAATACGGAGCTGGAGCCATCATGCTGAAACCAGAACCCAGGACTCAGTTCTGTGAAGCTCAAGGCATCCTCCCCAGTGTCTTAAGTTTTGTGAAGGGCAAAAGGCTAAGGGTGGCAAGAGGAAACAGGGTTTAAAAAAAAAGGAGGGTTAAAGCCAAAGCCCAAAATAATGTGCCTGGAAGTAAGAGAAGCATCCCAAGAGAAGACTGTCAACCCTGCTTTCCGGCCAGAGATCGGATTGTGTGAACTCATGCAAAACATTCAGTGGTCTGGGGTATGTGACTGCAGACAGTAGCTCTTTCTCCTCCTCTCCCTGCCCCCTCTGGGCATTGGAAGCTTAGAATTGGAAGCTGGTGGTGGTGGAGGGTGGGAACACCGTGTAGCTATTTGTTTCATTCTCCAGAGGAGTTGCTCCTGAACAGCAGTGAGAGATCCCTGTGAGAACAAGATGGTATTTTCATCCATGACTTTCCAAGGCTCTGCTGTGTCCCTGCTCCTTTTAGGGAGAGGAAAATTGTTCCTGGTTATTTTGGTCAGTGGCCTTTAGAAACTTCCATGGCAAACCGTAAAGCGGGGCTGGCTTCTGGGAAATTCCATGGCAGTTAATAGTTTTAAATGTATTTAGATGGTGACGTATGGCTTCCAAAATGCTAGGGTCTGTGTGAGTACTAGGCTTGGATGTAAAAGCCTCAACTGCCATGACAGAAGACTGTCGCTGTTTCCTAACTGGTGTTCTGATCAGGTATGTAAGGAATTTCCAGATCAGGTGGGAGAGACAAGCTGAGAGGGCCTGGTATATGATTTTGTCTTTAGTCACACAAAGAGAAGCCTATGGGTGCAGCCAAGAAGACAGCTTAAGTTCCCAATATTCCCCAGAACAGCTTAGAGACCTGAAGGGCAATGTTAACAATGGCCTTTCTTCCATGACCAATGTAAACCCAGGGAATGTATGCCCCCCCCCCGCCTCTTTCTCCATCCTCCACCCCATGTCCAAGATCTTGAGAATGCTATGCTGCCCACACTACCCTAGAACCCAGTATGTCTGCCTGCAGAATGCTAAGATCACAAGAATGGGACACTATGTATGGTTTTAGGTTGTTTGTGGTGCTGGGGACTGAACAGGGCTTCTAGACAGCTCAGTTACATGCCCAGACCTCTTTTGTTTTCTTTTAAATGGCTGTCTCCAAAATGGGGAAGAACATTAGAGGTTTGGAGCACTGAAAGTCAATATTAATTACTAGTGCAGTGATATGGGGTTCCCCTCTATATGCTGTGGATATGTTTTATTGTCATTGTTTAATAAAGAAGCTACTTTTGGCCAGTGACTTAACAGAGTAAACCCAGATAGAAAATATGAACAGAGATGTAGAGAGAGAGTAGGAGGAGTTGGAGAGACACCATGTAGCTGCCAAAGGAAAAAGACACCCATCCATAAAAACCTTACTGGTAAACTGTTGGCCTCATGGTAAAAATGTAAAATAATAGAAATGGGTTAATTTATGATGTAAGAGTTAGTTAACAAGAAGCCTGGGCTAATAGGCCAAGCCGTGTTTTAATTAATATAGTTTCTGTGCGATTATTTGGGGTCTGGGAAGCCGGGAAATGAACAGACAGCCTCCATCTACAAATTGGTGCCCAACATGGGGCAACTACAACCACATAAAAACTGAAAGAGCTTGAAAAGGAATTCTAGACACAACAAAGCAGAGTATAGCATAGTTTCTTGATAGCTGCATTTTTTTCAAATGGGCTCTGTTCGCTGGTGGCAAGCAAGATCACCATGGCTCCTTTAAGAGAGGTCTTCCTGACTCAGCATTGACAGCAAAGGCTGCAGGACTTCTTTAGTGCAAGGCTTCCTGGTTAGTGCTAGTTGCACAAACAATTCTGGCTCTTTCAGGAGGCTAAGCACTTAAATGGGATCTGTGAGTAGCATGTTACAAATTGCTTAGTGGAAATATAGACATGCTGAGTCTCTGGTGCTGGGGCAGAGAAAATGACTCACAGAGCTGGTGGTAGACATTTCTCTGCCATGTTGGACTGAGCAGAGCAAACAGGCAGGGCCAGGGAGTTGGTCCTAACTAGACCCACTTATCGTTTTTTAAAAAGGCACTCCTGGTCAAAAAATAATTACACATACACAATAAAGGCATATTCAAATAAAAAACACCTATAAATGGGCCACAGTATTGGATAAATGTACCCCAAATATACAAATAATGTTTATAAATAATTGTTTTCATTTAAAGGGGGTTGATTGTAAGTAATTAATGGTCACAGTCAATTTTTATTTAAAAAAGGAGGATATGCTATAGAGATAAATACTTTGCATTGGTATGGATCTTGATTTATTGATGCAATTTAGGTCAACTTTGTTATATGTATATTTCTACTCTTGATTAAGATATTGTGTTTGTGTGGCTCATTTAAAAATCTAATATATAATTAAGAAATCCAGATTAATAGATAGTCATCTATAATAGTCAAACTTGTAGTCATGTTAGTTTTCTAGATGTACAGAGATATATTTTTGATGGATAGGTATTCTTCAAACCTTTCAAATGTAGGTGGAGCTATTCATACATTCCCGACCCCTCAGACCTGAAATAATTACACAGAAACTATATTATTTGCAATATTATTTGGCCAATAACTTAAGCTAGCTCTTAGATCCTAAATCAACCCATCTCCATTAATCTGTGTATTGTCACATGACTGTGGCCTACCAGCAAAGTTTCAGTAGGCTCAGGTGGGATGTCTGTCTCCTATGGTGGCTACATGGCTTCTCATTGATTCTGCCTTCTTTCTCCTAGTATTCAATGTAGTTTTCCAACCTAGCTCTGTTCTACCAAGCCACTGGCCAAAACAACTTTATTCACTAAACAATAAAAGCAACACATATACCAAAGGATTTCCCACATCACTTCCCCTTTTCTGTTTAAATAAAAGAGATGGTTTTAAATTTAATATAGTAAAATTGCATATAAAAAACAGGTATCAAGCAAGAATTATATTTACAATACTTATACCTACTTTATTTTTTATCATAACTAAGGAAAATTATAACTATCTATTTTAACTCCATTAAACACCCTAAAAGGATATATTACCTAAGTAAACAGGAAGTACATTGTAAGCAACTTCCAAAATTCTATAATTGACAGAGACATCATACTGCCTAGATAGTCAACCAAAGTCCTTTTGTAATGTTGGGATACAAATCTTCAGTCTACAAGCCCATGGTATCAGCAGACTTTTTCCATGAAACAGGAAATTTTAAAGACAGTTTCCCTATATTGACAGTTTGTCAATCGCTTTCTTCTGTGTCCTGCAGGATGTCTAACAGACCTTTTTTTGTTCTTTTATGAAGCAGAAACCCCAAAAGACTGTCCCACCTTCTTTAGGCAAGTTTAGCAGTCATTTTTCTGTGAATCCTGCATGTCCAATTTGTACAGCATAACATTAAACAGTCTAGACAAGAATAGTTTCTTGCACAAATGGCTAATAAACTCCATAAGGAGCCTCTTTGATACCCATATCCTCTTGAAGTAGATGGTGCTGCCAGGATCTGATTTGTCTCATTGTCATTGAAAGTCCTAAGTTTTAAATGCAAACCTCTTTGAAAGGTTTGCAGAATATCTATATATCTGAAATATATCACTATACAACTAGAAAGCCTAACTAACATGATTACAAGCTTGAATAGTATAGATGACTAGCTATTAACCTTTATTTTTTAATTATACATTACATTTTTTAAATGAGGTACACAAACACAATATCTTAGTCAAGAGCAGAAATATACATATAAGATAATTGACCTTAAACTTGTATCAATAGATTAAGATACATACCAATACAAATCTCTATAGCATATCCCCTCTAAATGTAAACAAACATTTATAGAATACTTAGGAATTTAGGCACAGTTCTCTCCAAACTGCTTCCTGCTTTTTGTTTGACAAAGTAATTTGGGGATTTGCGGAGACCTTTCAGGGGGTCTTAGTCCATCAAACCACATTAGTCTGAAAGGAATTCACAGGTTCTCATTCTCTGTGAAAATAAAAGCATAACCTCAAGCAACAAATCCTTAGACCCAAATTTTGGAATCAAGATACCTTTAAAAAATATAGGTTGATTTAGCTTAGTAGCCCACAGAATGAAATGTCTCTCTGTACTTAGCTCATTCATAGTCAAAAAATTAAAGAAAAGACAATAATATACATAATCCAGACTCTCTGTTTATATGTCATCTTTACATGGCTTTTTTTTTTTAACTCCTTTAATCTATGACTATCTGTACTCTGTCTCTTTAAGGACTTCATTTTATTTTTTAGAACTATTTATTTTTATTTATAACTGTCTATACTCTTTTTTCTTCTTTCTCCCAAGCCTACATACATTTATCTAACACTGACCCATTTAGAGGTCTTTTTATCTGAATCTGTCTTTATTGCACATTTGCAATTATCTTTTGACCAGGAGCACTTTTAAAATGATAAGCAAGCAGTTTGGTGGCAGCGACTCTGGATGCTGGCTCCACCTTTCTCTGCCTTTTAATATGGCAGAGGGACCATTACCACCAGTTCTGGAATTGCCAGATAGGAGTTGTGCTCACCACTTTAACTCTAAGAAGTAGTGTGTAGCACATAAACCCTTTTTTATCTGAGTAATAGCTAAATCTGCCATGCTGTGTACTGTGTGTCCTGGAAATATCTCTGTGTATGGCAGTGGGAATCTGCCACGCTTTCCTGCCTTTGCACTCCTAATAGACCCCATCCCACTGCCTGCCCAGGTGGGGAACACTGAGTCCTGGGCATGGTCTCAGCTACTTTCTCTGGACCCTGAGTGGGCACAAAAGCATCCAGACCTGAAGTTGGTGGTGGGCATCAGCACCAAACATTTTGGGCCATGTTGACATGTCAATTTGTTGGGTGAGACTGCTCATTTTCTCCTGGATGCTCAGACATGAAATAATCACACAGAAACTATATTATTTGCAGTATTGTTAGGCCAATAGCTTAAGTGTATTACTAGATAGCTCTTATACCCTAAACTAACTCATCTCCATTAATCTGTGTATCACCAAGAAGTTGTGGCCTACCGGCAACATTTTGGTGAGCTCCAGTAGAGCTGTCTATTGCCTGTGGTGGCTATATGGCTTCTCATT
Source organism: Alexandromys fortis (assembly GCF_014885135.2). Lineage (NCBI taxonomy): Eukaryota > Metazoa > Chordata > Mammalia > Rodentia > Cricetidae > Alexandromys > Alexandromys fortis. The sequence continues at coordinate 4,541,494 of NW_026067971.1, read as the reverse complement.
GACTTCAACTTCTTTCTCCTAGAATTTAGTTTTGTTTTCTCACCTAGTTCTATTCTGCTAAACTACTGGCCAAAACATCTTTATTTATTGACCAATAAAAGCAACACTGGTCAGGTGGTGGGACTGCAGCTTTTTGGTACCCAAAGCCATGCCCCAACCTGGTTCAGCCTTTCAAAGACCATTGGCTGAAGGAGGTTTCCCATCACCCATAGACTTACAGCACTTAAAATGTTTAAGAACTTAGGACTTTTCTCAGTATGACATGTCTCCTCCTGGCAGCATCAATTACTTCAAGAAGAAGATGGGCATCGAAGAGTCTCCTTATGGAGTTGGTTAGCCATTTGGGAAAAAAAAAAAACTGCTCTTGCCTCGACTGCTTGGTGGTATGCTGTACAAACTGGACATTCAGGACCCACAAAAACATGACTGCTGAACTTGCCTAAAGGTGAGACAGTCCTTCAGGATTTCTGCTTCATGAAAGAGCCTGCCAGACATTCTACAAAACACAGAAAAAAACTGATGAACCTTGCCAATACAAGGCATAAAAGATCTTCAAATTTCCTGCTTCATGAAAAAGTCTGCCAGATATTTTGGGCCTACAGGCTAAAGATAAATGCCCCAACATTACAAAAAAACTTTGGGTGACTGTCCATGCAGTGTGATGTCTCTGTCAATTCTAGAATTTTGTAATTTGCTTACAATAAACTTCCTGTTAACTTAGGTAATATTATGTTCTTCTGGGGTCTTTAATGGAGTTAAAAATAAATAGTTATAATTATAGTTTTCCTTCGTTATGATAAAAATAAGGTAGATATAAATATTGTAACTATAATTCTTGCTTAATAACTGTTATTTTGTATGTGATCTTGCTATGTTAAAATTAAAACCTTCTTTTTTAATTAGACAGAAAAGGGGAGGTGATGTGGGATTCCTTTCTGTATGCTGTGAATATGTTTTATTGCCACTGATTAATAAAGAAGCTGCTTTGGGCCAATGGCTTAACAGAGTAAAGCCAGGCAGAAAATCCAGAGATGTAGAGATAGAGTAGATGGAGCGGGGGAAATGTCATGTAGCTGCTGAAGGAAAAAGACACCTGCCTGCAAAAACCTTACTGGTAAACCATGAGCCTCATGGTAAAATATAAAATAATAGAAATGGGTTAATTTAAGATGTAAGAGTTAGTTAACAAGAAGCCTGAGCTAATAGGCCAAGCAGTGTTTTAATTAATATAGTTTCTATGTGATTATTTCAGGTCTGGGCAGCTGGGAAATGAACAAGCAGCCTCTGAATACAGAGCAGTAATGCCTTTCTAAACCAATGGCTTTCTACCTTTTCTAACTGCAACAGACAGTAAGAAAGACATTGCACACATGTCCTAGTGTATAGAAAGTTTCATGGCACACATAATGCCCGTCTTGCATTATGATTTTTCTTTACTCTTTCATCTGTAAATATTTTTGTAACTCATTAAATTGATATAATGAGTTATTATGATTAACAACATGGGGTTTAGGAAATACCGCTCTGAGAGGCTGGAGAGATGACTCATCAATTAAGATTATACACTGCTCTTAGAAAAGTCCCAAGTTCGATTCCAGCACCCACATTGGGCAACTTTCAACTGCCTGTCACTTTGACTTCAGGAGATCGTATGCCCTCTTCTGGTCTCCATGAACACCTGCATACACACATGAATGCTTTCTTTCTCCCCCCCCCTCTCTCTCTCACACACACACACACACACACACACACACAAAATTATAAATTAAAAAAAAAATAAACCTAAAAAAGTTAACCTCATGAGTAATATGAGGCGATTGCTTATTAATCTTTACTCCGGAAAGTAAAATAAGACCTTCCCCAATACTCCACTTCTGAGTATTGATTCAGAGAATCAAACCTTGAGACAATTTTAGATGCATCTCCCACATTCTTGCTTTGAAATTCCAAATGCAGCTGTGTTTATATAAGAAAGTCAAGGTTATAATCTTCCTTCAAGTTCTTCGAGTTCCAATATAAGTCTAGATCACAAATGTCCAACTTTAGGGAGGAAGCATTCTGAGATCTGGCTACCTGTGTATCTAACTTGCTAGTGTCAATAAGACTGGCTCCCACATGCTTAGTCTTCAGGGAGTGGCACTACTTAAGAAGAATTAGGGGGTGTGGCCTTGTTGGAGGACTGTGTCACTGTGGGGTGGGCTTTTGAAACCTCAAAAGCCCATTACAAGCCTAGTGTCCCCTTCCTGCTGCCTGTGGATCCAAATGTAAAACTTTCAGCTATTTCTCCATTCCGTGTTGACTGTGAGCCATCATACTCCCCACCATGATGACAATGAACTAAACCTCTGAACCTGCAAGCAAGCTCTAAATAAGTGCTTTCCTTTATAAGAGTTTCCATGATCATGGTGCCCCTTCACAGCATTAGAACACTGGCTAAGACAGTGACTTAGGTGATTATATGATAATATAACAGGATAAATACCTGAAGTGCACAGAGCTACGAGAAACAAGTTGACCTACATCCTATGAGCCAATAGTCATGGCATATCACTAAGTCAGAGTGTAAGATGAGTGCATCATATGTCGTAGATGACTGCAGAATTTTTAATGGTGAACAACACAGAGTCATTTGAACATTCATACAACATGTTTGGAATGTTTGTAAGACATTAGTAAGAGGAATTGCCTCTGGGGAAAATAAATAGAATGGTGAACTGTGAAGATTTAGTACTGTGTATGCTTTTGTATAGTATTCAAGGCAAAGTTTGTATTTTGTGTTTACAAACACTGATTTTTAATAAGAATGGCTAATATGTATAAGAAATATAATCTTATATACCAGCTTTTATAATAGGGAGGGCAAGTATTTTCAAACTAAGTAGAACGAAGAATTTTTCCTGTAAGCAATTTTATAAATAGATGTTTATTATAATACTGAAATTCATATCTCTTCATTTACATTTCTTGTCCAGTTTACAATGAGTTTCCTATCCATAGCTTAGTCATCATCACAACTTTGGTGAGTAGGTGTGACAGGTACCAGAGGCACAAGTTAAACCAGGCAAATACAGGCACGTTTGCAGTTTAATAGAAGTCAAAGCCTAAATTGATATTTTCTGGCAAGAGGTCTGGAGTTGTGTCATGGCCATGGCAAAGCAGAAGCCTGCTGCCTTACAGGCTTAGGAGTAACAAATGGGTTTAGAGACAGCAGCATCTCAAAGCCTTCACAATATTCCTTAGCTAAGAAACTCTTGCAGAAGGAAGCGAGCCCAGGAAAAAGCTAGAATTCTGGGTAAAACCTGTCTAAAACAATAGTAGAGTCAACTAAAGTCTTTATGTACTTAGTAGCTTTGTTATAACTCAAATCTGACATAACAGCTCATGTGGAAAAATAGATAAATTGCAAAGCACAACACCAAATCTTGAAAGATATACTTTAGGCTTAGGGCTTATGTTCCCTTAGTGCGATCCTAATTCACACCTCCTGTCTTGGTGTGGTTCGTTCCCATCACCTCTCTTACTTTCAAAACTGCCCTAGTGACCACAGAAGGTCACTCTGTTCTCGTACACCTTTGCAATTCTTGATTGAACTGACAACCTAGTAGATAACAAATAACAGAGTGGTTCACGTAGAACTCGGAAAATGATCCCGCCTCTTAAAATCACCCATCTATGTTGCTCGTTTACAGAAGATATGAGAGAGGCGGGTGGAAGAGAGAGAGACACCGCTCCAAGCACTGCAGGGGGCTAGGGACTTTGTACTGCATCTCCACCCCTTGCAGAAATGTGATGGCGTGTGTCAGATCTTGTTCAAGCCTTCCTCAGAACTCTTTGGTGATTCATTCTTCAGAATTTTCATAATCAGCTATTTTAACATCACAAAGATTATCGCAGTGCCTTGGACAGGGTCAACGGTTGCTGCAGCATTCTGCTCATGTCCCAGATGTCTTTCCCTAGAACATGTAAAGGAAACGGTAGTTGAGCTGAATGTCACAGGTCAGCATCTCTCATCTCCACAGCATGAAGACTAGCTCTCTGGTACTGAGACCACTGGAGGACAAAGACAGTGTCACAGGCTGACTGTAACTTTGCTTGCTCTGCTCTCTAAGGCACCCGCTACTCAAATCCAAGCTACGTATCAGCGATGACTTCAGTTTCTGTTTAATTATTTTATGTTTAGATTTATACTCTTAAAAAATGTTTTCTGAAAATGAATACATTTTCACATACATGTACCAAAGTTGGTACGCCCAGACTGTCTCTGAGAGAGCTGGAGCTTGGCTCTGTATCCAAGTTGAACTTGACTCCCTGTGATCTCGGTGGATTCCACATAATCTGTGTTTCTCACCTGTCTCTAGTGGGTTAGGAGTCATTGCTGCCTTTTGATTACTCACCAAATGTTCACGTACAGGATCTCATGGGACTTCCTTTGCCCTAATCATCGCTGGTTGAATGGTTGCTGTCACTGCCTTCACTGTCACTGTCACTGTCACTTTCATTGTGACCAGCCTTGTTATCACTATCATCACTGCTGTCAGATGTGCTATCCTGGCTGTCACTGCCATTGCTGCTCTTGCCGCTGTCACTGCTGCTATCGTCACTGCTGCCACTGCTGTCACTGCTGCTGTCACTGCTGTCACTGCTGCTGTCACTGCTGTCACTGCTATCACTGCTATCGTCACTGCTATCACTGCTATCGTCACTGCTATCACTGCTATCGTCACTGCTATCACTGCTATCGTCACTGCTATCACTGCTGTCACTGCTATCATCACTGCTATCACTGCTATCACTGCTGTCACTGCTGTCACTGCTGTCACTGCTGTCACTGCTATCACTGCTGTCACTGCTGTCACTGCTATCACTGCTGTCACTGCTGTCACTGCTGTCACTGCTATCATCACTGCTATCACTGCTGTCACTGCTGTCACTGCTGCTGTCACTGCTATCACTGCTATCGTCACTGCTGTCACTGCTATCGTCACTGTTGTCACTGCTGTCACTGCTGTCACTGCTGTCACTGCTGCTGTCACTGCTATCATCACTGCTATCACTGCTGTCACTGCTGTCACTGCTGTCACTGCTGTCACTGCTATCACTGCTGTCACTGCTGTCACTGCTGTCACTGCTGTCACTGCTGTCACTGCTGTCACTGCTATCATCACTGCTATCACTGCTGTCACTGCTGTCACTGCTGCTGTCACTGCTATCACTGCTATCGTCACTGCTGTCACTGCTATCGTCACTGTTGTCACTGCTGTCACTGCTGTCACTGCTGTCACTGCTGCTGTCACTGCTATCATCACTGCTATCACTGCTGTCACTGCTGTCACTGCTGCTGTCACTGCTATCACTGCTGTCACTGCTGTCACTGCTGTCACTGCTGTCACTGCTGTCACTGCTATCACTGCTATCATCACTGCTGTCACTGCTGTCACTGCTGTCACTGCTGCTGTCACTGCTGTCACTGCTGTCACTGCTGCTGTCACTGCTATCACTGCTGTCACTGCTGTCACTGCTGTCACTGCTGTCACTGCTATCACTGCTATCACTGCTATCACTTCTCTCACTGCTGCTGTCACTGCTGTCACTGCTGTCACTGCTGCTGTCACTGCTATCACTGCTGTCACTGCTGTCACTGCTGTCACTGCTCTCACTGCTATCACTGCTCTCACTGCTGCTGTCACTGCTGTCACTGCTGTCACTGCTGTCACTGCTATCACTGCTGCTGTCACTGCTGCTGTCACTGCTATCACTGCTGTCACTGCTGGTGTCACTGCTGTCACTGCTGTCACTGCTGTCACTGCTATCACTGCTGGTGTCACTGCTATCACTGCTGCTGTCACTGCTGCTGTCACTGCTATCACTGCTGGTGTCACTGCTGTCACTGCTGTCACTGCTGTCACTGCTATCACTGCTATCGTCACTGCTGTCACTGCTGTCACTGCTATCACTGCTGTCACTGCTGTCACTGCTATCACTGCTGCTGTCACTGCTGTCACTGCTGTCACTGCTGTCACTGCTGTCGCTGCTGTCGCTGCTGTCGCTGCTGTCACTGCTGCCTGATTTGCTCTCACTGTCACTGCCGTTGTCATTGTCACTGCTTTCTGACTCATCCTCGTCATTGCTCTCGCTGTTACCATCACTGTCACTATCGCCATCATCAGCATCAGATGTATCGTCACTCCTGTCATCATCCCCATTTGAGTCACTGTCGTTGCCGTTATCACTTGAGTCCTCAGAGTCATGAGAAGCATCTCCATGGCCGCCACTCTCGTTCTCACTCTCTGAGTCAGCATCATCACTTCCGTTTGACTCGTCACTGCTGTTGGGATCGTCTCCTTGCATGGACTCATCATCAAAATCGTAGCTGTCGTGCACATTGCTGTTGCTGCCACTACCTAGCTTGCTGTGTCCCATCTTGTTGTGGGCGTCTGACTTCTCAGCAGGCCCTTGAGGTTGGCCAGACTGCCCTTGCCTTGGGCTATTCCTCTTGTCCTCCTCCATTCCCTGGTGTCCATTGTTGCCTTTATTGTCCCCGAGTTTCCCAGATTCTTTGGTAATGTTACTTTTGTTGCCTGTGCTGGGACCTTCAGTTTCTGTTCCCTATGGAATAGAGAAAAGAATAGGTAGTTAGTAAATATTTCCTGTGGAATTCCATGGTCCGAGGATAACTGTCTGGGGAAATTGCCTTAAGACCAGGACTCTGGCTGCCAGTGCAATGGTGATGGGAAAATGTGCTCATCTAATACTTGAGGATGGTCAGTATTAGGGTTCGAATCCTGCAATAACCATCCAGGTTTCTACCTTATGGGAACTTGGATTAAACAGGTGCACAATAATGAAAGTGTCACAGTGAAACTCATTATTTTGTGTGATGAATATAACAATAATAAAATGGTTTACACAAACATGACTGAATTATTATTTGACTTGACTTCTAGCTTTGGAGCCTCTCCTGGAACTAATGCTTATGGACCAGGCTGGCCTCTAATTCAAAAAGATCTGCCTGATTCTGCTTCACTAGTGCTGGGATTAGGGGGATGTGTTACCACCACCTGGCCTAACTTCTGAATTTTTAAAAATTGTTCTACATCAAAGTCTATAAGGACTCTAGCTTTCTCATTAAAATACTCGATGTTGGTAAAAAAAAAATGCACCCAGACACTTATTGTGACATTTCTTATGTTAGTTTGGGGTTTTATTTTGGATTTGTCTGGATTTGTTTGTTTGTTGTCTTGCACACCCATTGGAGTGTGGAGGGGAGAATGTAAGCCGCCATAGGAAGGGATCAGTTTCAAAGCTGACCTGGTCTTGACTCTTCCCCAGAGGACATGTTTCTGACTGGCAAGTGATTCCACCTTCTGGATCTCCGTTGCCTTTGTGACTGAGCTTCTGGTTTTCCTGCAATGCTTGGCTGCCATTGCCTTCTTCAATGTTCTTGTTCTCCTCGCTGCTAGCAGCGCCGTCTGCTCCACATCCATTTGGGGAGCCTTCTTTCTCTTTAGAGTCACCATCTTCACCACTAACTGAACTCTGACCTCTGTTGTCATCTTTCCCCTGATGAGACTGCTCCTCCTGGCCCTCACTGTCATCATGGCCTCCCTTTCTACCTCCTTCTTCTGTAGCCTCATCATCACCAGAGCCCATGTCCTCATCCCCATTCTCCCCATTCCCACTGGGACTGCCATCAGAATTATCCAAACCAGCCTCTCCCTCAGTGCTTGCTGTTACCTCAACCCCCTTGATCCCACCTCCCTCCTCTTCTCTCTGAGGCATGGTTTCATCCATAGCAACCCCATCCACACGGGTTCCAACCTCATGGTTTGTATTATTCTTGCTGCCAACTTCTTGAGGTCCATTTCCCTGGACAGTGGTGGGATCTCCATCCAGACTCGCATCACCAGCACCCCCGATTTTTTTACCCTGATCGGATTGCCCATTTACACTACCCTCCTTTGCTTCTCCTGCATTTTCAGTGACGCTTGCTTGGCCCCTGATGTCATTGGCTGTGCTGTTCTCTCCTTTTGCATGTATCTCATCATGACCATATGTTTCTATGTCTTCATTTTCATATGCAATGTTCTCCGGCTTGTTTGCTAAAACGGTCTGTGTAGAAGAATTCGTCCCTCCTACGTCTGTTGACTCAGAGCCATTCTCTTCTCTTTTGTAAGTGTCCTTGGTATACACTTGTCTTCCTAGTTCACTGTCATTAGGGGGGTCACTGCTCTCTTTAGTGGTGTTATTTACATGTAACTCATTCTGAAAAAGAGACACAATTCAAAGTCAATTGTGAGCATCATTTTCAAATAAAGTCAAAGGAAAAAAGAATGGGTGAAAATTTTAGGGAAGGTCACAGAGTATAAAAGTAGGTTGAAAGAAGAAAACGAAAGAAACATTTATATTTACATCTCTTTACCTGTGCTGGAGTTCCTGAGTGTGATGAAAACGACACATTCACAGATTTTTCAACAATGTGTCTTTCCAATGGTATGATCTGAGGAAGCTGCCGAGGTTAAAAAACATAAGCATTACACAGGTTCTTGTTTTATGATGAAGAAAATATGTAACGCAAAGGTCAGAGCATAATCTAGCATGTAGGAAAAGCAGCCCATTATGGTGCTTATTCAGAATTTCAAGCTGAGCAAATGAGGATTTTTATAATGTTGTCATCATTTTAACTGAGTATTACAAGCCCGCTTATCTCATGTGTACAAAGACAAGATGAGTCCTTGTTCTGTTACCGACCCCAAAGACAATGTCAGACCCCAACCTCTAAAACAATAGTGGGTGTGAGCTGCTGGAGCAGCATCAAGCAATCTCTACTTAGCTCTGCAAGTCAGCCTGAAGTGCTTGCGAAAACCCTCAGCCACAGAAACAATACCATATCTGGTTATGTGAAGTCATACGAAAACGCTAGGCCTGGCGGCTGGCTAATAAAATTACAAATGGGTTGACTTTCTTCTTCGTCTGCCAAGATTTTCCACAGACATATAAAGGGCACACGTAAAATACTGATGTGATCATATGTTGAAAAGTCTGACCTTTACCTCCTGGTCTCACTTCAGTTTTTCTCAAATGGTATAAGTTGTGGTGACATTGAAATGAAATCTGCGTGGAACGAAGCAGAAGTAGACAAAGCCTCCATGACTTCTGGGCATTGAAGTAATATGACTAAATTTTTAAAGGTATGTCATCTTCTGATGGGATGTGTTTCAACTGGAAGAAAGGAAACATGAATTGGTTCACATGTTTGCCTTTTTTTGAGACCCCAAACCATATCACATAATAGTTTTGATGCAAAACTAAGCGTTTGGACTCAACTTCTCTGTAAAACCTTGAGGAAATATGTACACTTCAATATCATGTTAAAAGATACAGTAAGAAGGCTCGATTATGGAGAAGTACTTACTGGAATGGCCCATGCAGCTGCCCAAATGCAAATATATATAATTATCTTCATTTTCATTATGAATAGTCAGTGTCTGTTTGGAACAAAGAATACCACACAAAAAAAATAAAGTGAAAGATGATAAGCACAGTAGTTGGTTATTTCAGTCTTTATTGGCCGTTTCCTGGGACAAGGAGAGAGAACTAAGGTGAGAAGACATCCCAGGTGGCAGAATAAACCTGGTGGTTGTGGAGACATGTGGGGGGTCTCAGCATGCTCAACACTGTCATGACTTCCGACATTTTATGCCAGTGAGTGCTGTCAGACAATGGTCTTGTATTGCTTTAATAAAATACTGATTGGCCAGTAGCCAGACATGAAGTATAGGTAGGGCATCCAGAACAGGAGAATTCTGGGAAGAGGAAAGAGTCAATCTGCAGTTATCATTCAGACACAGAGGAAGCAAGATGAGAATGCCTTGTTGATAAAGGGTACCAAGCCACATGGCTGACACAGACAAGAATTATGGGTTAATGTAGGATGTAAGAGTTATTAAGAAGCCTGAGCTAATAGGCCAACAAGTTTATGATTAATGTAGACCTCTGTTTGTTTCTTTGCAACTGAAAGGCTGCAGGACTGGGAAGGACAGAAACCTCTGTCAACAAGTGGGGACAACAGCCATAGAGGTGTGAGTCCATAACTGTGACGTTAGCCCTGTGCTGCTATCCATGAGGGCAACAGCTCTCTTTTTAGGAATTAACTTTAAGCAATGTTAACTAATTCTCCCATGAGTGGACTTGAATGACAAAGCACTTGTGATCCCCCACCTGACTATAGAGAGTTGGGCTATCAATATTGTAAGAGGAAGAAATACCTGAGTTGAAGGAGCTTGGGCAAGGAGAAAGAACACAGGGTTTGGTTTTAGACTCCCTGAATTCAAATTCTTCCCTTGCTATCTGCTGAAAGAGCTTGGGAACTTTAAATAGCTTTATTGGGCTTCTGTTTCTTCAGTCTGGAATAATAACACTGCACCTCAGAATATCCCCGGGGCTGGCAGAAGAATCAGCACTGAGCTTTGCAAGAGTGTGGCTAGCTCTCGCTGCACAGAGCCAGCAGCTTCTGCACGCTCGCTGGCAGCACAGAACTGTTTGGAAGTTGCCTGGCTACCCCTCTGTTCCTCTTCTCTGGCATAAGATCCTGGAGCTCAGGGAATAGCCCTGATTATCATCATCTACCGGTGCAAAGTACAGGAATGACACCGGCGAATGTTCCTGGGAAAGACGTACTTGAGTACAAACAGTGCCTGGCACTTCCCTGGTCACTTTGCCATCCCCACTGAACGAGAGGACTTCTAAGAGCAAAATCTTTCACCCGTGTTACAACACACATTCACAAAGAGTCAATCCATATTTTATATATGTAGAATAGAGGCTATAAAAATACAAAAAACTTTGTGAGTTGAAAATTTAGGTTCATATTTTCTAAAAGTTAACTTCTTTGCATCATGATATTGTTACTATAGAGAGGATCATTTTCTTCTGTTTCATGATCTTCCACAAGATTTAATGAGTGCAATCTTGCATGTCATAAAATAGCCTTGATTAAATTCAAGGTTCATAGTGAATGACAATAAAACCTCAATGAATATATATATTATGAATTATTGGCACTGCTTAAAAGGAGTGAGAACACAATTCCAGGGCCTCTGCAAAATGGTGCTAAGAAGAACTGGGGTTCATTCAATTATTCCAGAGACTGAAACAAGGCTAAGATGCCTCGAGACAGAGTTTGCAGGGGGTGAAGGGAGGTGAAGGTCTTCTGATCAACCAAGTTTAGACTGCCCTAGACAAGTCCAAACCCAGTCATGCCTCTGCAGAGGTCCTGTCTTCCCATGACCCAGGGTCCCTGGTCTAAGAAAGATAGTAAGTTCATCAATATATCCATCTGAGACTTGCTGCCCCCTCCCTCACCTTTCTACTCCAGTATGTGATACTTGTACCCAATGGCAAGCAAGGCCAGCAATGAAGACCCAATGGAAATGACCAATTCATTAGGATTGAGGAGCCTCTTTTATGTTATTGCATTTATGGTCACATCAAATGAGATGTAGAGATTAGCAAGTTTATGTGACTATGTCAATAAGAAGATGGGGGAAAGACATAATTATCAGGGCCTTGTTGGAATGCCTGAAAGCAGGCTTGAGCTGTCCTTCCAGCAGTGTGATGACCTACATGAACTGGACCTGACTAGCCTGACCAAATCCGGCATGGGGAGGGAAGCAGGGCATGGAGTTCCTAGCTAAGGAACTGTTGGCAATTGATAGGTGTTGGGAAACAAAAAAGTGATTTTTTTCTAAGGTTGTAGGCCTGGTAAGTGCCCGTGCTCCAATGGGAGGTGTACATCTGAGAATATCTGGTCATCAAAGACTGGTCTTGATGTTTTCTGTCTGTTTACAGAAAGGGCACACATCTGTGCGAGTAAAGAAAGGAGGTTGATCTGGGAAGAGTAGGGGAGGGCGGAATATAATCAAAACAGACAGCACAGATTTCTCAAGGATAAATAAAAACATGTCTAAGGCTATCTAAAACTTGAGTTAGCTAACTTTTTTATCAAAACCATTCAAAGTGACCACACGACTATCAAATTTCCACCTCTGTTTTTGCCACCTCCTGGCAACACATCTTTGTTTTTCTAAACCTATCAGCATGAAGTCTGAAGCAGAAAAATCAGTTGGACAGAAGTCAGATCTGTGGGTATGCTACAAAGAATTGTAGCAGAGTCTGCTTTTAGGATCTTTGTATCAAGTGCCAGAAAATTACTTTCTCAGGCACTAAGTTGATTTTGATTTGAGATATTAAATTTCAACTGAGAATCATTTACTCAGTCTAGTTAGCAAGCGTCTGAAGACTAATATCGGCCAGAGACTGAGCCCTGGGAAAGCATAGCCCTTCTCGCTGTAGAGCTTAACTGTGCGCTAGACAGACCTGGAGCCAAAGACCAGCGGTTAAATCAAATCCCCAGTTCAGCTTTTCTCTCGGGAAGAGTTGTTGTTTGGACACAGCCATCATCCCACTCTCAAAGAGGAAGACAGATGTGGTTCTTTTGTGTTAAATTCCATCACTCACTACATTCCAATGCTGAGGCTGAAAAATGCCTTTGACTTGACCTAAAGCTCTTACGTATATTTTTCTGGATAAAAATAGCTGTTATAGAGCTATAGTGAATTATACATAAAGCATTACAGTTGTTGATTTTTAAGATTATTACAGTTACAATATCTCTTTCATTTTAGGTTTTTTTGATTAAGCAATAATATCTCAAACACTGTCTGGAGGCAAAAATCAGTTCTGCTCTCCGGCGATTCTGTATCTCATCAGATGGGTGAGCATCCCTCCCCAGGTAATCCACTCTCTTCCCAAACATGCCCTAGACTTGAAGAGCTAAGAGACAAAAAGTTTGAACCCAAGTCGCTCTCATCCTGAAGCCGAAAGCTCTTGCCAAGAGGATGCCATCTTACCTTGACAGCCTTCAAAGGGACTTTAGAAATCCAGATTCCCTGATCTCTCTTTCCAGGCTGGGAGGGCTACACTGCCCTGGACTTTTGCATGGCAATTCTGTACCTGCCGAAATTTAAATTCAGTTTGATAATTTTCTCCTCCAATCAGTGTTTAGGATCCCTGATGTGGGGGTTTAAAGTGGGTCACGGGGCCTACGAGCTTGTAATAATGCCCCACTCCCTGCCTCGCTGGTGTCTGTTTGCTCGCTGAACTGTTCGGTTCCACAAGGACTAACTTTCACTTAATTAAATAGCTCCTGGAAGACTGTTCTGCGTCTTAAATATAGATAATCAGCGTGATATATCTGAAAAGAGCCACTTAGACTCTGTCACCCTGCAGTTCTCGTCCTGCTAAGGTTGGCAATCTAAGAAAACTCTAGGTTTCTCTCGTAAATACGACCGGCTATTTAAGACCCCTATCATTCCTGAGGTACATATTAAAGTTGATGCGCTGTAATTCAAGCAGCTGTCCACACGCAACAGGCTTGACATTGCCTACGGGATCTTTAAAAGGCTCTATAAACAGTAATGCCAGGAAACTTTTCTGATCTGAGCTAAACAGTGACATAAAGTTTTTTCTTTTAAAACATGTATTAATTTAGCATTCACACTAAATTTTATAAACAACTGTTCAAAAAGCGAAGTATGTTGTATCTACCCTGATGTGCAAAGATGCATACATACACACACACACACACACACACACATCCCAGACTCAGTCCCTGCTCCATTGTTGTATAAACTAAGGAGTACAAAACAGAAAAAACAGGCTGCACTTCTCGAAAAGAAAAGGTACGTGTCTGAACTCATCCTTCCGTGAGCCCTGGATGGACAGGATAAGCCCTGAACCGTTTCTGCAGCTTATGAGCTCCACATTTGGTGTCTTTCGGTGTAGTAGCTCAGGGATGTGCCCGTGTTTTTATGTGGTACTATTGAGGGGTGCGAAACACATAAGATCAGAGACACCATGGCACTATCCAACAACAGTGTCCTCAGAATTATATACAAAGAGAAAGTGAGTGAGGGGGGAGGGGACACGTGCACGCACACACACACACTCACACACACACACACACACACATCTTCATGTGACTCACACTGGAGACCACCCTGTATTGGAAGACAACAGTAGCAACAAAGCTCTGGTTGGTGGATACATTTTAAAGTCATTGATCAAACAAGGAGAGTCATGAAGAGCAGTAAAGCGAGCGACGCCATGAAATGTGACTTCGTGTGCTTCAAGAATCCAAATTTGAAGGGCTCCTAGAGCTGTTGACTTTGAGCAGATTCCTGGTCAGTGCTAATGCTGATATTGAGAGTTCATCTTCATTAACGCATACTCAGTAGACGGAAGAATTGGCCGTGGCACTGCTGAAAGCAAGTTATACTACAAATTAAACACACTTTGTGACTGCCAGGGATTTTCCTAGGAGAATTATGCAAAAGCAATAACTGCACAGGGAGCCAAATCATTAGGGAAATGGAGCTGAAGGGAAACTTGCATAACTCAGTCTTTATAGTTTATTTCACACAATTGTTTAAAAGTAAATACGACTCAGGAAATATGCTGATTTTACTTCAGTGTTCATAAGCATAGGCAATTAGAAGCCACCCACATTTGCCTGGGCATTTTGTCTTTTTATTCGCTATACTTGGTGGTTGAGGACTGGGTTCTGTCATCAGGCACAGGCTGCTTTTAGGTGGTCATTGGGTGGTTATTCTCTGCAGAAATGACAGTGCCATATCTACAGAGAGTCAGATGTCCCACACTCAGGGGCAGCTACTCGAGATTGTAGAGGAACTCCCTTGAGACTGGCTAGGCCACACTTTGCAAACCATCATTAAGTCAGCAAATCCATGGCCAAAAATTATGCTAGGCTCCATGAAGGGCAAAGGTTAAGGTTAAATCCACCTGTCTTTGCCCTTACATAAAGTCCATCTGGGACTCATTGTTGGCACTTCCTCGCCACACACATGCAATATTCATAGTTATAAAATTGAACCCAGGGTCTTACGTAAGCTCTCTACCGTGAGCTGCATCCCCACCATCTCCCTGACATTTGTAGTGATTACCTATCATTTGATAGACTTTACACAGTGTACAGAATTTTTTTCTTTCCTTAACCGTCACTGTACATATTAGCTAAAAGCCACAAATCATTCTGCTTTTAGCAATGACAACATCTCAGTCTCCAACATGTTTGATATGAAAGATATTAGAAGAAAATAACCTCGTATTCTTGCTGATTCTCAACTGGCATTAACAAGGTACATGATCTAAACACAAACATGTAATCAGGTCTGATGCAACAATTAGGAAATTTATCTTAATCCTTCTTCCACTGTTGATCTTAATCCTTCTTCCAAAACAAGGAAAAGAGATTTTATTATCAGCCTCACACACACAAAGAAAAACATTAATCCATAATGGATTTTAAACAAAAAAAAATGACTTATCAAGGTAGGATAGATACTGAAATACTAAAGCTGTGTCTTTCCAACTTCCTTTTTAAAAACAAAGCAAAAGCCCAGGGTAGGCTGGAGATGTAGCTCAACCGGGGCTCAGGGTTGGGGTCAAGAGGGGATGCATGGATGAAGAGGAAATCAAACAGATATAGATGGTAGCCTGGGGGCAGATGGAGCTGGAAGAACCAGGAGGGACCATGCAGGGGGAGGATGGAGGGATAGTACTGGCAGAGATTACTGGAATTGGGGAGCCTTTCAGAGGTAAGGTAGAAACCTAGCACAATGGAAACTCCAGGAATCTATGAGGGTGACCCTAGCTATGACTCCTAGCAATAAGAGATACTGAACTTGAACCAGCCATCTTCTGAAACCAGGCAAGACTTCTAGTCGATGGACTGGAACACCAATCCAGCCATAAAACCTTCGACCTACAATTTGTCCTTCCTGCAAGATGCGCTGGGGTAAAAGTGAAGCAGACCTTGTATGAGTGACCAAACAATGACTAGTCCAGCTTGAGACCTGTGCCAAAAGAGGGAGCCCACCCCTGATACTGCTCGGAGGGCCAGGACCCAGATGCTAGATAGCCCAGAAACCCAGGATAGAACCAAACACATTGGAAAAATAAAGACAATGAAATAATTCTAATGATATTCTGCTACACTCATAGATTGGTGCCTAGCCCAATTGTCATCAGAGAAGCTTCATCCAGAAGCAGATGGAAGCAGATACAGATACCTACACACAAATATTAGGTAGAGCTCAGAGAATTCTGCAGAAAATGGGGAGGAAGGGTTGTAGAAGCCAGAGGGGTAAAGGACACCACAAGAAAACCCCAGAATCAACTAACCTGGGCTCACAGGGCCTCACAGAGACTGAACAGACAACCAGCGAGCCTGCATGGGACTGACCTAGGCACTCTGCATGTATGTCACAGCTGTGTAGCTTGGCCTTCTTATGGGACTCCTAACAGCGGGAGCTGGGAGCTGTCTGACTGTTTTGTCTATTTTTAGGACCCTATTGCTCCAAGGGGGTTCCTCCATCCAGCCTTAATAAGAGGGGAGGTGTATAGTTTTATTGCAACTTGATATGCCATGTTTGGTTGAGGTCCCTGGGGGGGCTGCCCTTTTCTGAAGGGAAACAGAGGGGTGAATCTGGGGGAGAGAAGAGGTGGGGGGGAACTTGGAGGAAAGAAGGGAGGGGAAACTGCAGTTAGGGTGTAATACATGAAAGAATAAATTTTTTTAAAAAAATTATAAGCCTGGGGTGGGCTGGGGATTAGCTCAATTGGAACAGTACTTTCCCAGCATGCATCAAAATCATAACCGCAATAGGAAATGGGATTTTGCTTTGTTTTGTTTTTAAGGCAGAGTTTTATACCACAATCTGATACTACATGTATATGGACATGCTGTCTACACATTTCTATGCAACCCTCATTATCACTATGTTTTGAACACTTACATTTTTAGGGAAACCTCTGAGTATAGGCTGTGATTTTACCACTGATCGATCAAGAGTGTACTTACGAACACAGCAGCCAGACATTGGCTTACCCAAAACTGATGATCCCAGTTCAAGAGGAAAACCTCAGCATTACTTCAGACCTCCTGCGTGGATACTTTCCTTATCTAATACAACTGTTTCTCCACAGGACTCCTGAATAGCACTTCATTCAGCTTTGTGGCTGGGGGCCATTGTCCCTTTGTTGTATCTGTTCAGTACCATTTTTAAGTGTGTGCGTAGGTAGGTGTGGATGTTTAACTTATTTGGTGAGTTGACTGTCTAAAAGTATGCATGCATAGGACTAGAGTATTGTCCCCTGGCTCAAAACATAAGAAGGTTGTGATGAGCCGTACAGAGAAGTGTGTGTATCAGGTAATATTCATTCAGGCATGAATGAGTTACAGAGTTCCTGGTGTGAGTTCAGTGTCGGTGGATCAACCATACATATCAAACAGAAAGACATGTGAACAAGTGTACATTTTGATTGGTTAATGAGTAATGTCACAAGCAGAGACTAGCATGAACCTAATTGTACTTTCTCTGCATGCGATGATTCAGAGTCCACTGAACTCTGTAGAACATGATTATTTCAACAACAGGAAAGAACTATGGATATTTGTGCATCAGAAATAGCATCCACTTTGTTCACTTTGACAGTGTCTACTTCATCTGTTCAATTCTGGTCGTGATGTTTTCACCTCCTAATACTGGTCTTATGACCCACAAATGGGTCATGGCAGGCAGTTGGGAAACACTGATCTACTCCATAATACATAGAGTAGAAATCAGGCTTTATCGTAGTGGCAGACAAAGCCAGAACTAGATACTCATGGGAAAGAAGGCCAGAGGACAGTTCAATGGTTACCTTCTTAAAAAATTTTAAAAATGGCATCCACAGATTCTTAGGTTTTCATCATTGTTCACCCATTTCATCCTATGCGTTCTGTTTTCCCATTGAATGCATAGTGGTTGTGCATATAGGAATCATTTAATTCATGGGCATCATGTCTCTTTCTGACATTGAGAGAGTTCATAACCTAGAAATTTAAATTTTTGATTTGTGATTAAGTTTGAGTCAATAAATCCAGAAACCATTTTTAGATTTAAAAAAGGAAGGTAGCTGGTTCCTTGCATGTTAAATACCACAGATGTTTTTGGTTGTTGGTTTAAAGAGTCAAAGGCCTGATTTTCCATATTTCATCCTGTTATGCTGTTGGTTACAGCTGGGATTAAGTGACAATTCATCTCTCCTACTACAGTAAATGAAAACTTCCCATCACAATAATAATATAACATTTATTTATGGACATAGGATAGACTTTGTAGCCAAAATAAACAATCCCTCAATTTTTAGTGGTTTAGCACCAACAAGCTTATTGTTGCTCATGTCAACATTCAATGCAAGCCAAGCAGCTCCCGTCTAGGCAGCGACTCAAGCGCCCAGCTGTTTGCATCTTGTTCCACCAACTTCCAGCTTCATGGCCACTTGGCATCATCTGTCTAGGAGATGGAGAGAGGAAGACACAGCTTATGGAAGGCTATAATAAGGATTTTAGCAATCAGTCCAGAAGTGCTTTTGCCATATCCCATTGATCTGAACCTAGTCACAGGTCAGCCCATCTCCAGAGGAAGTTAAGAAACACAAAGGAGCCCTCAGCTTGAGAGAACACCGTTCCCTCTCATTGAATCTTCTCCTAAGGTTATTATCTTTTTTCTTCAAGACAAAGTTTCCACTATGCACCCCAGGCTGGCCAAGAAGTCAGGACATACCCCAGGCTGGCAGTCATCTCAAGATTCTTGTGTTTCGGCTTCCTAAGTGTGTGTCTGGTTGGAAGCATCACCTCAGCTCCCTAACAGCGCTTTATACAAAGAGTCTGGAATGTTTAGTTGAGGGCTTCACCCATTTTGGAATATTGGGTGGAAAGTTCCATGTCAAAGCTCCCTCTCCTGGGAATTGCCTCAGTCCAAACTCTACCTCTGAGAAAGCCCGCCAAATGGTGACCACTCCCCAGGGAGGATCAAGACCACTCCCACAGGCAATTTAAACTGCCCCCCAGAGATTGAACACATAGTCAATCAGGTTCTCCTTTCCCCCTCTCCGTGTTTTTCCAGGAGCCACCCGGGAGCCCTGGTGTCCATTAAAACTGGGCTTCTTCTAATTTGGTCTGATTTGGTCTAATTTGGATTGTTGCATCGGCGGAGAGGGTTGCCGGGTCAGAAAATACTTAACAGTATGGACATTACATCTGTGGACCAAAATACAGGTTACTTTTCCATATACCTTATAATACCTTCAGTTAGCATTTTTATAGTATGACTTACTTTAATTCAAACCATTATGTCTAAAATATGTTAAAAAGATAACTTCAGGGCAAGGTATGACATCAAACACCTGTGATATCAGCCCTCAGGAGTCTGAACTAGGAAGGTCATGAGTTCAAGACCAGCCTCTTGATGTATTAAATAATCCTGATGTCTAGGACATTTCATTTTGAAATGATTAGGTGGTGTGTGTGTGTGTGTGTGTGTGTGTGTGTGTGTGTGTGTGTTGTACTAACCATCAGAACCACTGCCCTACAAGAAAGAAAGTATTTTCCACTGGAAAGCTGAGTCATCCTGTGATTACAGAATAAGTTCAGATCTCAGACACAAACTCAACCATATTTTGAAAGGAGCAAAGGAAAGACAAAATTTTAGCGCTTACACTTGTCATAATTTGGGCTACAACAGAGGACAACAGAGCCAAGATGACCAAATCCTTGAGGATGAAAGCAGGGCAGCCTTGACTTGGACACTGAAACTCTGTGTGTGTGTGTGTGTGTGTGAGAGAGAGAGAGAGAGAGAGAGAGAGAGAGAGAGAGAGAGAGAGACAGAGACAGAGACAGAGACAGAGATAGAGGTAGAAAGAGAGACAGAGAGATAGTCAGAGAGTTAGAGTCAGAGACAGAGAGCAAATTTCATCTCTACCACGTCCTTTCTTCTCATTCTAATTCCCATACCCTTCAAAGAACCTACTGAACAAAAACCTCCTGCAAGCCAGCCAAGGCTTTAGTTGAATGGAAAATGAAGTATTAGCAATGGCATCGTCAGGGCTACTATGAGCATTCAATAAGATAACACATGTGACACCATTAACCTAAAAAGCTAAGTCAATACCTCCAATGAGCAGAAGCGTCACTAACAGACCCAGGGAATGTCTGAGATTGAGAAGTAATGCCACTGTGGACCAGGAACTTGAGTACTTATATACCCGAGGAAGATTGTGGATGGGTGACACAGATGGTCTCTATGGGAACGTCATGACATCCACCAGGAAATGAGTTAGGAATGGCAGGGCCACCCAAGCTCACTCTGTCTGGTGAAGCACTGCCAGGATAAATGATACAGAGCTCAACTTCTCCCACACAGCAACCCACCCAGGGAAGGTTTTTAACCCAAATGCAAATCAGCGACCGCTTGTCTACATTTGCCCCTTATAGACATGGCCTTGGAGTCTCGTCAACTGAAAAACCACCCATCAGCTCAGAAAATGACAGGGTTCCATTTGAAGGGTCTGTTTGCCCCCTCCTGGGAATGTGGGCAGGAAGAAAAAGGGAGAGAAGAGGGGGGAAGGGGACCTTGAATGACTTAAGGCCATGGGAGAAATCAGGTTAGAGTCTTCTGTTTACTCCATTATAAATTTAAATAAGCAAAGCTAACCAGGACAATGTTTCCTTTAGTTTGGCATGCAAGATCTTGGCAGAACAAGGAGGGGGACTTTTGGACAGCACTGAAAAGAAAGTCTCCTCCAAAGCATTACCAAGAGGAACAAAGCGAAGGGGAAAATAACATCCTGAGTTTTTCTGAGTCACAAGCCATGAATAAACTATCAAATAAAGTTCCGTGGATTTTTTAAGAATAGAATGGAGTGGGAGAGGTGGTTCTCCCTAGGAAGCGGACATAGATTCGTTATAGATCGATTAGGGGGAAGAACTGGAAGAGGAAGTTCAAACAAGGAGGGAGGGGGAAGAATGGGCTAGGGGAGAGAATACAGGCGGGGGATAGTCAAAACCAATGACCATTTTGCAGGGTCATTTGGAAATCTGATACAGTAAAAGCTTCCTAAATATACACATACTTGAAGTTGATCTAAGTGAAATTGCCAAATAATGGAAGAAACGGAGCCCCGACTGGATATATCTCATCACCAAATGAAGCTTCCAGTACTGGAAATAGATGAACTCAAATCAGGTTGTTGGCTAAAGGGGTCCCATTGGAAACCCCACATAACCCAAGCTATTGCCAAGGCTCTCCACAAACTGATGACAAGATCCTAGCACTGAAGACAACACCTACACAAAGAAGTCAGTTGGGATGATGCCTAAGTAGAACCTTCACCCCTATGAACTAGTGTTCATGGTACTGAAGGTGTTCTACAAGATATAAAGAAAATGCCAACCAGCCACAAATGTTTCTATCTACAAAAGCATCCTGCCTGCAGGCTATGCTAGGGCAATCGCGGCACAGAGCCTGTGGGAGTAACTAACCAAGATCTGAGATGACTTAAGGCGCACTCCACAAAATGGAACCAACAATCAACACTGCTTGGGTGATCAAGAACCTGGGACTAGTTTGCCCATGGACCTAGGGAAAAACAAAATACTTCTATTCTGCTAACGGAACATACCAACAAAGTGACTCCTAATGACATTCTGTTACATTCGTAGTTCTGTGCAGTGCGCAGCCATCACCAGAGAACCTTCCTCCTGAAGTACAGTGGAACTAATACAGAGCCCCAAAGCCAGACAACATACAGAGAGTGAGAAACCGTGAAATACTCAACCCTAAATGGCATGTCTCCACCCAATTTCTGTCCTCAGGAGTCAGGAAACTCTGCAGAAGAGCAAGTGGGGAGAATGTAAGTACCAGAGGTAATAGAGGATGTCATAGAAGCAAGGCTTACTAAACAACAATGCTAGCATGCTCTGAGTCTCCGAACACACAGAGACTGAGGCAGCACGCACAAGGTCTGGACAGGTCTGCACCAGATGGCCCCTAGGGTTGAAAGGACAAGTGGACTCATGCCCCCATCCCTAACCCAGAAGCTATCTCCAGTTGATAACCACTGCCAATGAAAAACTAGCTTTCTCTAAGGGAGTCTCACTAGGAAAACAATCTACTCTCAAGGTCAGGCCCCATGCCCAGCAGTAGGAGGCCACCACAAAACAAACTCAGCGGCGTTTTTGAAGGCCTGTATCTCATAATGTTGTCTCAGGGCCTTCCTGAGCTTTTCTTCTTACAGCTCCTTTGACAATATAATGTGGCTTCTGATTTTGTGTTTCCATAGCATTCTTGTCTGTATCTATATGTGTTTCTTGTGCTTTTTCTTTGGCTCTGTTTTCTGTTTGTTTAGATTTATTCCAGTTTGCTTGTTTTTCTGTTGTATCTTCTTCTATACTATTTTGTTTTATTATTTTTCCTTATATGCCTGTTTGTTTTCTAAGGAGAGACAGAAATGGTGTGGACCAGGAAGGGAGGGAGGTGGAAAAAAAACTGGGAAGAGTTGGGGAATAAAAATTACAATCAGAATATACTGCATGAAAGAAATCTATTTTCAATAAAAAGGAAAATATTAAAATTAAAGAATAGAATAGACCCAAAGACTATGGCAGAACATCACACACAATGAGGACATTTTAAAAGGTTTGTTTAAATCTGGGTGTGCTTGGAGGTGGTGGTAAAATACTAATTCTGAATAAAGGATAGGTGTGGGCATAGCTTGAAAGTTGGTATAGTACAGAGAACTTTGACGTGATCACTAGTCAGCTTGGTGACTTGACATGAATTTCTCCAATAGTAAAGTAACAATAAAACTATTGAGAATTCTAAACAAGCAAAACAAACCCACATGTGAAGGTTTCCTTTTCTGCTACTTAAGATGATTTATATATGATATATGTAGCCATGGTGTGTGATAGCAATATGTGTGTATGTATTTATATAATAGTATATATATTATATGTCATATATTATATATAATATACATAATATTATATATAATATATGTCAAATATATATATATTTCCCCCTTGATCTTGTATCCTCATTTTAAAATAAAAGATGTGGACCATATAACCCAATATTTTACGTACTCCAATATCCTTTGGTTTGGTGAAATGACCCCTCTAAGAATACATCAGAGAGATCCTAATTCAACTGCACCCCAGTTCCAGTTGACAGAATTACTTTTTAATGCTACACTGTGCTTTGAGATGATTACAGAGTCACAAGCAGTTGTGAGAACCAATTAGGGGAGACCTGAATACCCTTTGCTCAGTTTCCCCCAGTGATAATGTTTACACTCTCCTTGTTGCCAGTCACAGTCTTACCCAGCAAATATTAGGCTTTTTTTGTAGGAACCAACACAAGGGATAGCTGACGAGGCTGTATGCTTGCTTTAGAGGAAGTGAGTGTTTTAAGCAATTAGCAGTGAGCCACTTAGGAGTGTGGTGGCATGGTGCCGTGATGAGCTTATTCTGAGGAAAGGAAACTAAGAATCTGGGCTTTAAATGAAGAGGTCATTGCCTCTTCTTTTAATTCTTTAACTACAGTAGCCAGTCCTTCACAGTCTGTGTCTGCATGTCCCACAAACAGATTCCACCAATCACAGGTTTCAAATTTGTGCTGTATTTGCACTGAACACGTGAAGGCTTTTCTTCTTGTTATTACTTTTTAAGCAATTCAGTACAAATTTTTACCTACTCTAAATATTCTGAAGTAGGTACAGTGATACATAGGTTGTATGCAAACACTATGCCATTATTACATAGGGAACTTAAGTGACACAGAAATCTATGTGTGTGTGAAATTCTGGGCCTGATCCCCTGTGGACACCAAGAGAGAAGGTTAAATGCTTTAACCTGTGTGGACACCAAGTGTTAGAAATGCTTTGACCTGCTGTGGAATAATCCTTTTGTGCACCACAGAGATTTTTCACTTGGATTGGTTTCATTAAAAGCTGGACGAAGATTCTATGATGATAGTTAAGATAATCATCAGTCTGACTACAGGGTAAGGCCAGTTCAGACACCCTCTCCTCTATTGCTTAGGGTCTTAACTGGCATCATCCTTGTAGATTCCTAAGCATTTTTCTAGAGCCAGGTTTCTTGCTAACCCCATAATGGTTCCCTCAATCAAGATATCTCTTTCCTTGCTCTCATATCTGTCCTTCCTCCATCTTGACTATCCCATTTTCTCAAATTCTCCTCAACCCTCCCCATCTCCCCTTCCTTCTACCCCCTGCCCCCCTGCTCCCAAATTTTGTCAGGCAATCTTGTCTGTTTCCAATTTCCAGGTGTGTCTACATATGTTTTTCTTCGGATTCACCTTATTACTTAGCTTCTCTAGGCTCAATGTCCTTTGTTTATGGCCAGAATCCACTAATGGGTGAGTGTAGTCAGCGTAATAACCAGGCTAGCTTAATATGAAACAGCAAATTTTAATAAAGGAATAGCTTACAGCACCAGGGATCCAGTGATGAGCAGGAGATACAAAAAAAAGAAGAGAGCAGCGGGGCTCATGCTCGCCAGATTTATATGTAAACATTAGCCCGAGGCGAACACGCCCTCTAAGGGGCTGGACTATCCCTACAGGTGAGTACATACCATATTTGGTTTTTTGGGGGGGTCAGGTTACCTCACTCAGGATAGTGTTTTCTAATTCCATCCGTTTGCATGCAAAATTCAAGATGTCATTGTTTTTTTACTGCTGAATAATACTCTAATGTGTAGATGTGACAGACTTTCTTTATCCATTCTTCACCTGAGGGGCATCTAGGTTGTTTCCATGTTCTGGCTATTACAAATATTGCTGCTATAAACATAGTTGGACAAATGCTTTTGTAGTATTATTGAGCATCTTTTGGATATATTCCCAAGAGTGGTATTGCTGGATCCTGAGGTAGGTTGTTCCCCAGTTTTCTGAGAAACCAAAACACTAATTTCCAAAGTGGTTGCACAAGTTTGCATTCCCACCAGCAATGGATGTGTGTTCCCCTTACTCCACATCCTATCCAGCATAGGCTATCATTAGTGTTTTTGATCTTAGCCATTCTGACAGGTGTAAGTTGGTATCTCAGAGTTGTTTTGATTTCCAATTACCTGATAGCTTAGGGAGTTGAACATGTCCTTAAGTATCTTTTGGCCATTTGAAATTCTTCTCTTGAGAAATCTCTGTTTAGTTCTGTACACCAAGGACCCACATCAGAGCACTGGGCTGATCTCCCAAGATCCAGTTTAAGAGTGGAAAGAGTGAGAGTATGAGCAAGGAAGTCAAGACCATGAGGGGTTCATCCACTGAGACAGTTTTCCTGAACTGGGAGTGAACAAGCATGGGAACAAACCAGCCCTCTGAATGTGGTTGACAGTTGGCTTGCTCAACCTGCCTTCAAGGTTTTAGTAAACAGGTCAACACTGTACCTGTACTCCAGAAGTTCTGTTCTTGCACCTCCAGCAGCAAGTCAGTTCCAATCAATGCCAGCCACTACAGGCCTAACGCCAAGTCCTCCCTCCCCACCATCCCACTACACCTCTAAGTCTGAACTCATCACAGACCATACAACAAAGGATGGCTAGTATCTTAAGCAAGGACAACAAATCAAGCACGCGGGACCCTAACTGTACACCTGAGTCCATGGTTCCCTAGGCCTAAGGCTTTGGTGTCTGGGCTGAAAACTGCCTGCCTCTCACCCCACAAAGTCAGGCTCTAACACGTGTAACTAGTGGTTAAAAGGACCGCCTGTGATAGCCAGGCTGCCCTAGTTAAGTTTGAGCACGTGTGCCATTGTTGAACTAATGCCAGAAATACAAGCAGGCACAATGGGAGATCAAGGGCAGCGCATCCCCCAAAGATTTTATATTGTGTGTATGCATTAGTCTTTGTGTGTGCATGTCCGTTTGTGCACATGTGTGCACAAGTGCACATGTGTGTAGGTGCTTGTGGCGCCTTGAAGTCAGCATCAGAAGTGTTCCTCTCTCACTCTCCACCTTGTTTTTGAGACAAGCTCTCTGTCTAAGCTTGATTGACTTGACTCACAAGCCCCAAGGATCCCTCTGCAAACACCTTCCCAGCACTGGAGAGGTAAACACACACTGCCAAGCCAGAATTTTTATGTGAATGCCAAGCATTCAAATTCCGGTATCCATGCTTGCATGACAAGCACTTTCCCAACTGAACTATTTCTTCAACCATGCCAAAGACTGTTTGACATGGCATATAAGACTGGTTGTGGGATTGTGTTTTGGTTTGAATATGAAAATTCCTCTTTCCCCATAAGCCAAGATACTTGATCACCTGGTCCCTAGCTTGTATCACTGTCTTGGGAGACTGTGAGACCATTGAGATTTAGGACTGGCTGACCTGTCTTGAGATTTGGGACTGGCTGACAAAAAGGCCGGTGGAAGTGAGCCTTGAAAGCTGTTCCCACTTCCAGTTCCAGCCAGTTTTCTACCCAACGGGGTCCTCTGTCACGAGCTCAGCTAAATGCTCGCACTTGTAAGAACAGGATGACGTGTTCCTATCGCTGGCACTTCCCAGCTGGGCTGGACCGAGCCCTTCTGATGCTGTGAGTGCAGACTTAAGCCCTTCGTCCCTGTAAACTCTTTCTGTCGGATTCCTACAGCACCGGGATAACTAATACAGAGCCATACTTTTAGGGTGAGTAATTTTTGAATTAGAATTTCTGACATCAAATAAACTATATAATTGCTTTTGAGTGTCTTAGATTCACTGATGGGGAAAGAAAGGAGGTTTGGTGTCATGGAAATGACACCAAACTTCAGCTGTTTTTGTCTTTTCTCTTTGCAACCTGACAACTTAAAAGAATTGCTTATATAAAGTACTTGGTGGGAAACCCAATAAACAGGTAAGTTCTAGAGAAAAATCAGCTGTGATGACAATTATTATGATAATTACCCTCCTCAGCTCAGCACTGAGCCATTTGACCCTTGTGAGCCTCAGGACCTCTGCTGACAGCAGAGGCAAATAATAATGCCTTCATGACTGTTTCATGGAGCTACTGTGAGAGTCAGCAAATACAGTAGTCGGTGTTTTAGTGTTGACATTTAATGTTCTTATCCTACAGAATAGGCAATTGTACAAGCATGCCCAATAGTCCAGCGCTGACATGGTTCACAAGTCAGATACCGCCTTGTGAGAAATTACCGTAAATATCTTGACTGATGGTGCCATGCAAGAGCTTACCATAAATATCTGTATTGATGGCTTTGTGTGCCTTCTCCTGTTGCCCTGGTTCTCCTGCCACCACGTGCCATCGCAGTGGAACCAGCGCTCTCCTCTGCTCTCACAGCAGCCTGGATGAGGAGGCAGATGTCTCCATCTCACTCATAAACACAGGGCCTGTTTAGAAGGGACTATTAGATCAAAGAATATACTTTGCAAGTAAAACACTTTTTGGTTTTGTTTTGGCTTTGGGGGAAGGTTGCTTTGGTTTGTTTTTTAGATTTCCTGAGGCAAGCAATTTTTATGGATTAGCTTGTTTCATTCTTATAATTCTATAATAAGATAGTTCCTTTTTTTCTTGTTTTTCCAATGAGGAAACAGGCAGGGAATATTTAAGTGTCTTGCCCAGGCAGAACCTAACCTGGTTAGTAGTGGAATTAAGATTCAAACCAAGCAAAATGGATTAGAAATTGTACTATGTTTTATGGCTGCATCTCAAGAAACCTAGGAAATGCACTTCCACTGGCACCCAGTGACAACGGCTCTTTGCTGAGGCTTCGGCCCATTCCCTGCTCCCGCCTTGGTCCTCCTCTTCCCTGCTCCCACCTTGGTCCTCCTCTTTCACCTGATCTTTCCAAATACCTTGAATATACTAACTTTCTATGTTGTCTTAAATCTTCCTCAATAACAGCAGTCGGTAGAAGCTCAAACTGGAGCTCTCTCCATAAATATTCCTATCAGTGATTAACCATAATTATAATTATCAATAATAAAAATGAGTATGTGTTCATTAATATCCTGACTAACTGAAAAATATCAGTTTTGTCAATGGCAATTGATTGAGATTGAGCCAAACTGGGACTCAATAAAAGTGGTGTCTTTAAATGAAGTCTAAAGGCAGTGTCTTGCCTGCGCATCTGTTTGCTTGTTTGCTTTTCCCCCAAGTAGAGGGAAGTCAGTAGGGTTGAGACTAGAATCCTAAAATTCCCTTCACAGAAACATTGCCACCATGCTAACTCTTGTACTAGGCCCTGCCACTTCAAGACCCTACTATCTCCCAAGAGCATCAATCACATAGTCTTTGGAGGATATTTAAGATTAAAACAACTGGAACAGAGATGGCTCAGTGGGTAAAAGGTGCTTGCTGTGCAAACTCTGAGTTCAGTCCCCCAGAATCCACAAAAAGGTTAGGGTAGAGAAAAGGCACCCAGACTTGTCTTCTGATCCCCTACCATATGCACACTCATAAACACACATACATTAATAAACAAGAAATTAAAAAAATTTGAAGGTTCAAACTATACATTTGCCAAGAATACAGCTCCATATGGAGTAGGCAGGCTTTGGGATGAGGAAATGACTGGTGTTATCTAGGAACTTATTCACATCAAACAAATGAGAAATCACATATTGGGGGAAATAGGATCTTGTTGCCAAAAAGGAATTTAAGATGTGGATAAGAAAAAGCTGAGAAGAAAATTGAGAAAAGGAACTGAAATTGGAGGCAAACATGTGAATATGTACATATGATATATATATATCATATATATACAAATAGAAACAGTGGTGTGTATGAATATATATATATGTGGATATGTGTGTGTTTGTAGATATTAACGTACCCTTGCTCTGGCAACTAAGAAAGCCTCTATATTATGGCATCCCCTGAGGAATGTGTACACCAAACACTTGGATCCCAGTGCTCCAGTAAGAAGCAGATGTCCCCAGAGTAAGTTGATCCCATGTATATAACAAAAGAAACTCAAAGTGAGCCGACAGTGACTTTTTATGTCAGACAGAATTATAAGCAGAATTACGGGGACAGATGGAGCCATAGGGATCAGCATGAAGGTCTCCCATGGACCAGCCTGAGAACAGTTAAGAATTAAGATCAATAATGGCAGTAACCAATTACAGCACACAATAAAAGAAAACAATCAGTTCTCATACTGATAATTAACTAATTAATGCAAAAAAAAACCCATCAGGAAAGAGAAAACAAGCTATGCAAGCTGTTTCCAGGAGACCAATCAAGACAGAAGCCGGCCACTGACACCCAATTCGGTGAGCAAAGACTGAATCAATACAAAGTATTGACACAACACACTCTTGCCACATACACCCCAAATACACACAAAGCACACAAAGAGAAAACGCTGAGCAAGAGGTTGCGAGCAGAGAGCAAGAGCCTAAGGGTGGAGCACCAGCAGGAGGCAGTGGACTAACTTTTCATCCACCCCACAACAAAATGCCTGAGATGAACGTACAGAAAGCAGAATTTGTCCTGCCTTGGGCCCTGGTTCAGCTTTTGTAATCCGAGGTCATCTGGCTTCACTGGGCCTGACACAAAGCTAAGCTACAGGAAAGAGCAAAGCCAGTGATTCATGGTACCCAGGAACAATAAGCATCAGAGAGGAAGGGGCCCAGGACGGGATAGACCCTTGGAAGTCACACCCCACAGTGACCTTCCTCCTCCAGCCAGGCCTTGCTTCCTCAAAGCCCATTCAGTAGAAAACTCCTCAAAGAATTCATCCATTGAAGCGGGTGAGCTCACAGTTGAGTCACTTCATAACACCACAAAGGTTTCAGCACAGGAGTCTTTGGAGGAACACCCATGTTTAGAGCCTAACAGATGCTAAGCTCCTCTGCCTTCTCATAAGATGCGTGGGAAGTCGCTCAAACATCATTTTGGCAATATCTACATTGACGGTATGGGGCTTGCGTCTAATTGTGAGAACACTTGGAAGGCCCAGAGCTCAGGATCATTCTCTTGGTTTTGGGTTTTTATTCTCAAAAACGGTCAAGCCCAGAAGAGGCAGATAACAGGTAGGGGTTGTCCATATGGAGAGTCTTAGCATGTAAGAAGCTCTGTGCCTCATGTTTTCCTGTTAGAATACTGAATCAAAAGCAGGAAGGACACTGTTGGAAAATTGGTGGCTGTGTTGTACCATCAAATGCGTTTATTTGGATAACTGTTAAGTTGTTTGTAACCAAGGCTATCGTTATATTTAGCTACACGCTGGCCATATCTAGGTACGATGGAATGCCGTTTATTTAACCTGTTCTTGGGAGGCCTGCAAACAGACGAATCACGCAGGAGACTAGGAAAGGAAGCACCGTGCTGAGGTGATGAGCTGTCAGCCGGGGGAGGGTTGGCTGGGCTGAGGAGGCTTCAGCTGCTTTCACACGCACATTCTGTTGCTGAAATTGTCTCAGTGCAAGCTGACTGAAAGAGAAAAAAGTCTTTATTGATAGACTTGAAACAGTCTGAGGAAACACCAACAAACCCCCGCTGGTAACGAACTGCCACTGGCAATCGTTGAACAAATTCTTTGCTGCTGATAGGCTGGGCAGTGCAGAGACACAGACGACCAGCCACAGGAAGCAACTGGGTTAGAGGCCATTGTCTGTGTTTACCTAAAAAGATAAACCTCTAACTTCGAGTCAAATAGTGTGTCTGGTTCTAAAAGACGATACAAAAATGATAATTATCATCTTCGGAAACCCTTTTTTGAAGTGAGCACTGTTCTCATAGGAAGCCGTTTACATACACCATCTGAAAACATAGACACTAGTGATGAAGAATATGACCCGTGGCCCCTCTCTCCCCCGACCCCTTCTAAAGCCCTGGCAACCCTGAGCATCATACCTAAAGGATCATATGTATTTTTAAGGTGTATTAACCCCAGTCAGCTAAGACTGCTAGTGGTCTTCAATCAGACATCATCTCTGCTGATGCTGGGGTGACCAGGGGCACTTCTGTGGTATAGTAAGTGTGAACCGTGTCAGTTTGAGTGGAATGTGTTTATGTGGTTCACACTCCTTTTATGTTTGCCGTCCCAGTGGAGAAACAGCTTGTAAAAATGTCTTCGCCATCTTTAGCTAGACACTGGTCATGGTGAAGTTGCAAGGACAGTCAAGCAATGAGCGCTCTGTGTGGCTCTTGAGCTGCAGCTAATGTAGAGACAGACTTAGCCTGCAAAAATGATTCCAAAATGGCATTCAAAATGCCATGCTGCACCGGGTTCTCATCCATACTGTGTCAAAGCTCAGGCTCTTTCCTGTCAATCATATACTCACTAATACAGCACTTTATTTTGAAACCAGGGGCATCTTTTTTGTTTTCTTTATGAAAATTGCATAATAAAATTTGACAGCAATGTTTCCCAAGAAGTTCAAGAACACTTTGAAAACAATAAAAAGTTGCAGACATCTGTTTTAGTCTTGCATAAAACTTGGCTTCTTTGTCATTCAACTTTCTTTATTAGATATCTGATGAGAAGTTAAAATATAAATTAATTAAATATAAAATGAAAAAATATATATGAGACTGAGATAAATTGGAATTGTTATCATTGAGAGGATGACTATGAAGTCCTTTTCAGATCCTATGAAAGGCAGCAATGCATTGAGAGGCAGGGACACATCTTCCCATGGCATCAACTAACACATCACAGGTTGTCTGAAACCCTAAACAGTGAGGAAGAATCATTAGGAAACATTCCGTTTTTCTCTTTACTGATAATGGCATCAGCAAAGCTGTAGCAATAAGCCAATATAATGAGGACAGGAACACCTAACTAGGTAATTATGTAAAGTATCTCAGATCCATCACTGCACGGGGAAAATGTTCAGCTTGTGGGCATCAAACATCCAGGAAGTCCTTTTCCAAATCTGATGTCATGACTGAATGAATTATCCCTCTGACCTTCCCATGTGAAAGTCCTCACCCCATGGACTCCCGGGGCCTGCATTTGGAAGAACTTCACATAGATAATTAAGTTAAAATGGGATTGTGAGAGGATGGTGTGATCTACTGTGACAGCTGTCCTCTCCAAGAGAGGAAGGACACACAGAGCAGGACAGAAGGAAGACCATATGACAACCACTAGAGGATCCACCTGCAAGCCAAGAAGACGCTAGAGACAGCTGCCATCAGAGACCTGCGGCATGTAAGGGGGGAAGACACTTGAACATATCCCCAACTTCCAGGGCTTTATTTTCACACAAATTCTATTCTTAATCTTTAATTTTATTTGCTTATTGTCCTCACAGTAAGATACCTCATCATATAAACCTTCTGCAATTTATCTGCTCTCTTGTCACTCTTGGATTCATTTTTTTCAAAATTGTTGCTATTTCAAACAAGAAAGAATATGTCATGGTTTAAGAAAATGCTGAAGATTCCTGAGTGTCTGCAGCAGGCAGTGGGTCCCAAGACCACACCACAGGTCCCCGAAGTTGCTGCAGGCATCAGGCTACTGGTCCCAAGAGCAGCCAGTCCCAGGCAGGGAGCCACGTGGTGGGTGAGACACCTCGACAGGGCAGCCAGTCCCACAAGGAGAGACAGATTGATGGGCACACCATGAGACCATGCCGCAGGTCTCTGATGGCAGCTGTTTCTAGGCAGGGAGCCACACAGCAGGTGAGAGATAGAGACATGGATAAGCACACCATGCAGAGTGAGGTTGGATATTTATTTAGTGGGTTATAGAGGGGCAAGGGGAGAAGGGGAGAAGAGCTGTGAGAGAAAGAGAAACAGGAGGGGGAAGGGGAAAAGTGGGGAGAAGGGAGAGACAGAAGCTGCCTCTTCAAGAGGGAGATGGAAAAGGAAGGGGCTCAGGCTGGAAGCTGAAGATCAGCTTGCCTCAATGGGTGGGAGAAGGAGTGGGTGTGCTTTGTCTCTTAAAGGGACAGAGCGGACCATCACAGAATGTCTCTATGAGATTAACATAAAGGTACATGAACAGTGCGAGGTTTTCTTTTCTTTTTTCTCTGTCTTCTTTATATTAATTCTCTCCTCCTCTCTCTCTGTCGCTCTCCCTCTCCCCTCTAACACAGAATAAGCCTAAACATAGAATTATTTCTCATAAAGTAAATCAATGAACTTTCAGTTTAGGAATTAATGCCAAATTATTTTCAAAATGCTTGAACCTACCATAATATGTTAATCCATCAGTCTACAATCTTTTTGATATTTCATGGTAATAAATGCTTTTTTTAATTTTCAGATATATTTATTTTATGTGTATAAGCATTCTGCCTAAATGTATGTACATGAGCCATGGATGTACATAAGATCAATAGAGGTCAAGAGAGGGTGTTAGATCCCCTAGAAATGGAGTTATGGATGGATGTGAGCTGCTATGTGGGAAGGTCCTCTGCAAGAGTGACAGGTGCTTTTAAGGGCTGAACTGTCTCTCCAGTCACTGGCAGGACTAGACATTTACAACTTGGAGTTGGGTTTGAAATAGTTTTTCACTGTGGTGTGATTGCAGCATCCTTTCCTTGCTCCTAGTGACATCAAATGTCTCTAGTAGGAGCCCAGAGAAATGCGTGGGTCCGTTCCATTTTGACTGGAGGCCAGAGTTCAGGCCTATTCTTGCTCCTTCAAGGCTATTGAAAAGAGGTTTGGTTTAAGGTGCACCACTAGCACCTAGCACTATCTTGACCTAGGGTGTGGTTACTTGGTGTTTGGGGTATTAAGATGACCCACAGAGGGGGATCCGTTCCACCTTGACCAAAGGTCAGAGAGTTCAGACGCTGTTCTGCCTCTTCAAGGTTGTGACAGGAGGTTTGACCCAGGGAGTGGCTGCCTACAGGATACTTGGCCTAAGGTGTGGTCAACTCAAGTCCTGTCTAAACAACAGAATACTTAACTAACTCAGGGAATAGCTGCTTGATTCTTCAGGTATTGAAGAGGTAATTGCCCTGTTTGTTCTTTTTATCATGTTAAAGAAGTCTTTTGGCCTCTTCACTCACACACACACACACACACACACACACACACACACCTTTTTTTGGATTGGGGTACGTAATCATATGGAAAATAAATACAGGTGAATTTAATATTCACTGGATTGCCCTTCCAGTTCTATTCTTTGTCTCTATTTCCTTTGTATCTCTGTTGTCTGCTTGGCATTTCTAATCCACACTCCTCTACCTTGGAACATGCAAACCCCATTGAGGCTGGACCCTGACATCTTACCTCTTCTATGAAACAGCTCTGTCCATGGCTTCTGTCCATGTTTTAATTTGTCTTTATAACCTTTCCTGATTAGTCTACAGATGAACTCAATCTCACCTCCCTCGGTTGCTAAGTGGGGTGGGCCTGGTTAGCACCTAGATGGACATGAGATTTAACTATAAACATAGAGCTGCCTGTTGTCACCCACATTCCGGTGAACCTTAAAGAGTAATTACCGAGCGTGGTCCCTCAGGGTGGATGTCTGATAGCCACAAGAGAAGGGGCCATAGCTGGAATATGCACAAACAAATGGATAATAGCAAACCGTCAGCCAGCTGGGCAGAGACCATTTCCAAGAGACACCGCATAGATGGGCACTAGGTGTGTGGCCTGGATTTTACCAGCTTGCTGTCCTGGAACTGAGAAGTCTGGAACAAAGGGGGAGCAGCAGCACAGTTGGCTCTCACTGTAGCCTGAGGTTGGTGCATCCCAGGTCCCCAGCAGCTCTTGGGGATCTTGTGTTGTGGGTTCATCTCTTTCTCTGCCGTCACGTCTCTCCCCAGGGTACTTCTGTGTCCTCGGCTCATCCCCAAGAGCAGTTTTGGTCCCTTCCTGAATAGGTCTCTAGATATTGGACAATTGCACCTACAAAGGTACCGTCTCCAAATATGACCACATCCTAAGGTTCTGGTACACAGTACCTGAGGTGAGGGGAAAGAGCTGGCATAATAGAAAAATGTTTCAATTATCAGGAAAAAACGGCATATCGGAAAACAGAGAATGAGAAGCAGCAGGAGGCTTTGGGTCAAAAGGGTCAACATCAAACCCAGCTGTGCCAAGCAACCAGCCTGACAAAATGACCTGACAAGCTGCCATCAGCCAGCCTCAGCCGCCAGTGACTCGGCTAGCCTGTGACCAAGGGGACAGAGTAGCCACTGGGGCAGGTGGAGGGAATGTATGTGATATGCGCTCCCACTCGCCAGGGCTGAGTTAGTTTATGAACCGATGTTCAGTGCTCGGTACGGTAGACGCTGTCTGCCTTTCCCTGTCCCCATCTGACATTCATTTACCAACCCCCCCCCAAAAATTACTGGGATGAGCTCTAACTCAGAATTTTTAATGGTCACATAATGCTCCGTGGCTAAAGCTGCCTTCACATTTTAACGAAGTTCCACTTGTCTGAGAAAACGGAACAGGGAGCCGGGAGAAACAGATGCGACGACACCGGAAAAGACCCTGTTCCACCCGCTCCTTTCCTTCTGCTTTCATGTTACACAGCAGAGTTGAATTTCTGCAATCAGTAAGCTTAATTCTAGATATTGTGTTATAGTTTTAGAGATCCTTTCTGGCAGGAAGCTAACAAAGCTACTGTTCTCTCAAATAAATTGTAAATGCAGAGACTCTCTCTCTCTTAAGAAGGAGTTCAGAGGAACTGAAGAAGCACTTCCGGGGTCAGAGTACGGCATTAGCAGGAGTCCAACACTGTAGGTACATGTTCAATCCAGTCGGGCCTCACCGCAGTGATGCACACGTCTCTCCCAACCTTGAGCTTCCAGAAGACTTAGGGGGCAGTAGAAGTGCTAAGCAGGAACCTGTCTAGCTTGTTCTTATTCCAGGACACTAGCAGCTGCTTCCTGATGTCCTTATTTGGCATCTGTTTCCTGTTGTCCCTTAACAGCTAGAACACACTAGGGCAAGCAGTACTTGGCACTTCCTGGAAAAAGACCACAGGCCAATGCTGTAATTACCCAGAGGCCCTGCCTAGACACCACAGAGACCCAGGCCTCAGTCACCGGAAGAGGAGATATATTGTGCTCTGGTGAAGAGGCTGGACTTGAGCAGTAAGGGGTCCACACTGCTTGTCTATGAATACAGATCCCATCAGAAAAGTATTTGCAAAAGAAAAATGTCTACACAGGGTGACTGATGACCACCAAAAATCATTCAACAGTTCAGAATATCAGAATAGGGCAGAATCTCGAGGAAGAAGGAACAGGCATGAGTATTCGGAAAGGTGGTGCATTTGCCCGCTGATCTGGAGCTGGGGTAGACCTATTTTGTTTATCCGAGTCCTGGGTAAAATAATAATAATAATAATAATAATATTACTTAGGCATACATGTAATTCTATGTCTTGTATGGCCTAGGATGTACAAAGTCCTCAGCATATAAAAGATTCCCTGATCCCTGAGCAAACTGCTCCTTCTAAATGACTTCTAAGGCAAACCCAACAACTCCATTCTGCCTCAGTGGAACGAGCTATACTAGCATTGCAATTTCATAACAAAGAAAGCAATTCTGATACCATATTTCTATGATGTGACTTTAGTCGGGCATGGGAACAGTCCCCTGTAATCCCAGCACTCAGTGGGGCAAGAGAATCATGAAGTTAAGGCCAGCCTGCTCTACATACTAAGATTCTTTCTCTAAGTATAGAAGTGTCTAAACAATTTTAAAGGTGCTGACTAGATCTGCCCTGTATCCAGTTGAGGAAAAGAGGTCCTCTGGAGCTTCCCCTGCTTCTGCCCTAGGAGACACAGAGTGCAGGAACTTGGGGTGGAGGCCGAGGGTCTGCAACAGTGCCTGGCTTGCACCCTTCCATTCCCCAGGCTAACTGCTGCCTGGGAGAACAAAGGCCACCCCCTCCCTGACCCCTCCCACTGCCTTCTGTGGTTTGAATTCAGGATTTTTTTTCCTAGTACACTAGACTTAATAATAACCTTTAGGGAAATGATGTTTACCAACAAATACTGGTGGAACAAATAAACCTTTTGATGACAAGCTTCAAAACTATGAAGACAATGAGAAGAGAAAGAAAACCAAACCTGTCCGACAAGTGTCATCTGAGTGTCAAATAAGTACTACAGTGCCCTGCTGAAGATTGCTGACGGCCACTGCAAGGCAGAGAGCATGGACATGGAGCTGTAAATTAAGCTCATCCTAGAGATGGAACTCCTCCGCTTGGTCCCTTGGAACTTGTGATCTGCGCAATGACTTCCCAGACTATCTTACCTCTAAAACATGCTCGGCAGAGCAGCAACTACCTTCCCCACCCCACATGAACTACCTCGGGACATCACTGGGCTCCAACAGCAAACTGTTCAGACAGTGACGTTCACCCCTGCTAGCATTCCCATTCTCTTAGCTGTGTCACTGTGTCTCCGGATACAGGTCAAGAATTCTACTCCAGCAGGGAGGCTTCTACGATGCTGATGGATTCTGTCCACGTGGCTCATTCCCCCACCCCCACCCCCCAGAGTGCCAAACAGACAGACAGTAGCTTAGGAAATCATCTAAATCACCCATATATCACAGAATGACTGGATCACCTGTGTCCAATGAAGCAAAAGAGTCCCATGACAGTAGAGTCTAAGCTGGAGAGGCAGGGTTGGTGGGGGAAAACAAGCCCACCATCAGGCAATTCTTGTCGTGGGTTAGATACAGAATTAATCTCGCCAAGGTAGTTCTTCCAACGACTATTCCTGTCGTGCCCTTGTAGAAAGGCAAGCAACATCTGGAGTCTGCACATCTGGCTTGTTGAGCATTGGTGACCAGAAGCATCCTGGGAACCAAATGGTTCTGTTTGTAACATGGTACCTCTCAGTCTGTTATGCAGGAAGAAAAGGGTCAGCAGCCAAAAAGCCGTAAGCCCCATTTGGGGTGATAGCCTTTGGTATCACTGGACATCACCCAATGATACAAGGAAGAAGAACGCAGCAAGCCTCGGAAGTCTTGGGTCCCTATGTTCCCACAAACAGTAGCATTGTGCTTGAGGGGGTTTCCCACCATCAATATGTAACAACAATAGTTTCCTGGACAGGGTTTTCTCCACCCTCCTATTCTTAAAGTCACTTATATAATAACCACTCTGAGGCTTAATATTAATTACCTACTTTTTGGTCTATTAGCTTGGGCTTCTTATTAACTAACTCTTACATCTTAAATTAACCCCTTCCTATTATGTTATATTTTATAAGTTATGGTCCCTTAGAACTTTAGAAATTAGTACAATGTATCAATTGAGTCAAATGTTAGGAAATTTCATAGTTTTACCTACAATAACTTATTTTGAATTATCTATCAGTTTGAAAATAAACTTGGATTACAATTATATGTTGTGTTCCTTCAAAAAGTAGTGCTGATTGGGCTGAGGGGCTGGCTCTGTCAATAAAACACTTGCATTGAAAGTTTGAAGACCTAGCCCCAGTCCCGAGAAGTCACATAAAGAGACAGGAGTGGTGTGACGGGCTTGCAACTCCAGTGCTATGGAGGCAGAGACAGGAGAATTCATCAGCTCCAGGTCAATAAAAGATCCTATCTCAAGCTTCCTGAATTTGGTGTCATCCAAAGTTGTCCTTCTGCTCATGTACATACACATGCTGGCATACATGTACACACATGTGCCCCTGAACATATATATACATGAACATACATAGGGACTAAAATCAGTACTTATAAAACATAATTCACAGAGAACTCACATGAATCCAGGGATAGTGTACTTCAGACTGAATCTCCCCCATGGCTTACGTGATAGTCAATGATCTGATCTCAGATCTGATCTCAACTTTAGCAATTCAGAAACTATTTTATATATTAATCTAGAAACCAAAGGATGCATGGGCATTCACCCTGCCAAGCTCCCAAAGTGCTCTGTAAGCTAGAACATCAAGTATAGCAATGTTGGACACAGCTTCCCACAGAAGAACCTATTTCTCCTGACTTCCTGGGTCTTCTCAGCAACCCTAGCATCAGGGTGAGTGTTTACCAAAGAAAAGTGCAGGGCATGTGGTTTCTCATGGAATCTTTATGAAGCCAAGCTGACCGGATGAGAACATCCTTTTTCTACATAGACCGTGATGAGTCAAAGTCCTAGTTCAGAAGATTAGATCATTCTTGGGCTATGACTATGCTGGGGGAAAAAAGACTCACCTTTAATTCCCTTCCTTTGGGGCATAGAATTGCAACACAAACCTTCATCTTTCAAGTTCTATTACCATGCTAACCCCCAAATGTACTAATATCCATTAACTGCATTTTAAACCAACAAAGGGTGATTTGGATCCACTGCTATGGGATTGGATATGATCTAATAACTTGTAAATAACTAACTACTACCATAGCCTCATAGCCAGAGGGGGGAGGAGGAGAAGAGACAGGGAGACAGAAAGACATTTCCTGTAAAAAAAAAAAAAAAAAAAGCAGTACATGAGTCTTTTTGTTGTTGCTGTTATTTTTGTTTCTGTTTTTCAAGACAAGGTTGCTCTGTGTATCTCTGGCTGTCCTGGAACTCACCCTGGAACTCACACTTTAAACTCATGGAGATTCATGTGCCTCTGCCTCCCTGAGTACTGGGATTAAAGACATGCACCACCACCACCCAGTTGAGTCTTGAGCATAAAACTTCCTGGTATAATATTACTAGCATTTAACACAGAACATTTTACTCCAAAATTTCATAGAGTCCCTGATGCTTTAAAGTCTATACATCATCTCTCCATGAACTGAATATGCTTAAATTCTAAGAGTCAGCTATGTAGATGATCACAGTAGTACTTGTGTTTCTAACCATGCAAAATGGTACATAAGCACAAACTCAAAGTGCTTTGGTAACTAATGGCATTGCATTGCAGCTGGGATTCAGTGATCTACAGCTGAGAGTCAGGGATACACAGCTCTTAGTCAGGGATACACAGCTGCAAGTAAACCCAGAAAATAATTCCCAGCAGGAGAGCAGACCCAGCCACAAATCATTAGTTTGATGGTTGAAGAAAGAAGAAATAGGCATCACTAGTCATGATTTTGGTGATTTTTATCTTCTAGCACTCCCTAGAAGATATATCTGCAAGTAGCCATGGTTGCTGTTGAGTAGCAACTGTAATTGGAAGTGAGTGACACAGAAATTACCATGTCCTGTTTATTATTATATCTGTTATATTTTTAAAGCAGAAAATGCTAAGATTCAAGGAGAATTTCAATTCTTGGGTGGTGTGAATGTGGAAAGGCACTGCTACTGTAGCAAATGGAATGGGAGCCACTCAGAAAGTTAAAATAGAACCACTGTATGGTGGACCTATCCCATTTACGAACAAATAACCAAAATAATTTAAGAGAGTTTTTAAAACTTGCACATGGTGACATTATTCACAATATTTAACATTTAGTAACAACCCAAGTGTCCATCAGCGGGTGAACTGACAAGCAAAATGTGCTAGACACCTACAATGGAATTATTTATAATTTACCCTTAAAAGGGGAAGGAATTCTGAGAAACACTATGGCATGGATAAACCTTGGGGGCACTGTGCTATGAGATAAGCCAACACACACAGAAAGATGCAGTCTTATGCTCCTGACCCAAACTGTACTGAGGACTCAATACCACAGGTGTTTGCTTCACCACTTACAGTGTGGAGACCTTCTGCTTCCTGGGTCCTGAAGATTGCTGCTGAGGGCTGGGCACCTGAATGTTTTTAACACCACTGACTGCACACGTAAAGATGGTTCTGGGGCTTGTTTTGTGTTATGAACAATCAATCCACTAGGATGAAAGGAAGAAGGATGGGGGCTGCCTTCCTGGCTCACTGTGGGCACCCAGGCTCTCCTAAGCCTCAACTCTAAACTCTTCCACTCGGAGGCGCCTGGCAGTTCAGCAAGGCACTGACCTCTTTCAAAAGTAAGGAAGCTGAGAGAGGAGACCCTGCCTAGAAGAATACGGAAAGTGAAACTTAGTGAAGTCTCTTGCCCCGAAGTTCTCCAGCAAGTAAGTCACAGGGTCAGCTTTTTAGTCTATGCAGTTCCTGTGGCCACTGAAGAGAACACAGCCTTCCAGCCCTTCCTACCACAGGCTTTCCGTGAGTGAGCGTTCACTTTCGTCTCATGACAATCTCGTGCTACATTTGCAGGCGGGAAATTGGATTTTATAAATTCAGTAACTTTCCTCAAGTCACATAGCCAGTGGGTGACAGAGAACAGCTTTTAACCCGGGCGGTCTTGCACCTTCTCCCTAGCCCAAAACAGAGCCAAAGTCCAGACCTACACACACAACACCCTGTAGACAGAGACGAAGAGCACAAGACAGCTCGATTCTGTTTCTTCTTCTGAACAGTCTTCCTATTCTGCCTTCTAATTCAGCAAGAGAGCTTTGCAATATAAAATTAAAACAACTCAACAACCGTGAACCATGGGATGGGTGGAGGGGGTGGAAGTGGAATTGTTTTGTCTGATGAGTCATCTTTGTCCTTGTCTGGTAAAAACATTGTTTTGTCTCTCTGTGGCCCTTAGTGGTATTTAAGGTTGTATCTAGAGATATCTTGAGTTTCTCGTCTTTGTCTGACTATAAAAATAAAGCCAAATGGCATGCTGCCGGTGCCTGTCCGCAAGGTGAGCCCATGAAGGTGGGGGGCATAAGAAGTAAAATGAGTGCCAGGAAGTTTCTTAGCCAAACGAGTGCAGTGCCTTCCCTTCTTCCTGCCGTGTCTGTAACGCACGCACGCACCCTCGACCCCACTTGGAAAGAGCTCCCTATGTCCAGACATGTGCCCACACTCCGGACCCTTGTCAGCAAGGCAATTCTTAGAAAAGATGACAAAGTGCAATGTGTCCGGTCAGCACCAGGACTGTGTTCCTTCTGAACCAACTTGGTGATGTCTTCCACCTTCCCTCTTCATAGTCCCAGCCCCGGGTCTTGGTCCCTGCTTAGCTCATGCTTATGAGGAGCCAGGCGCCATTAGGTTCTTGAGACATTAGTAACAAAACAGACAAAAACTCCTCATCTGGAGAAGTTGGCCTTCTAGTGGGGTCAGGCAGGAAGTAAACACAATATCGTATAAATGACTATGCTGTTTAATTTGCTAGGAGCTCGTTAGCACTGTGGGGAGAGATGGGGTGGAGTTGGGCACCACACAGAGGAAAGGGGAGAAGGGACAGGTGTATCCCACAGCCTTTGGAGTACAATGAGAGGGGGTGTCACAACTTGAGGCTCACAAGAGCATAGGCCATGTGAATAAGAGGGAAGAGCATTTGAACAGAGGATGCCATAGTGGATTTCTGCAGCCATGTGTTCTGTGACCCACTCTGGGCTCACTGAAGGTCAGCTGACATGCGGGTGCTCTGCCTCCTAAGCCATTTGCAAGTGCAGTTTTGATGTCCAGCCGTGCAGTCTGTAGACACAGCTCTGAGTAACACACAGTGATAAGAATCCCTTACTGGGACTGGCACTGCAGGAGCTCACAGGGCTTTGTGGTCACTGTCACCACAACCCTGTGATAGCATCATAATAGCAACGAGAGAGCAAGTGGCTTGAAAGGGAAGCACTGGCTCTATCACGGGGCAACGTTTCTCAGCAAGGTCTTGGGCACAGGGTAGGAGCGGTAAGAGGGGAATTCAGCCTAGGTAGAGGTCTCTGTCCGCAGAGACGCTAGCAGGATCTTCCCAGTCAAAATGGTCAAAAACATCACCAAACCACCTTCATTGAGACCCAGCTGTCCTGGAAGGACCCTAATGGGTCATACTTCACAAAGTTCATTCTCAGTCTCAGAATCTATCTTCTTGTGCCGGTAAGAGCTGGCTCGGTGGTTAAGAGCCCTCACTGCCCAAGCCTGAGGACCTGTGTGCAAATAGCAGCACCCACACAACAAGCTGTCTAAGGCTCTGCGTGCCTGTAACTTCAGCACTTATGGGAGACGATGACAGAAAGGTTAAGGGGGCCTTCTGCTTGCCAATGTAACCAGAACCAGCAAGCGCCATGTTCAGCAAGACTATGCCTCCAAGTTATCAGGCAGAGGGTGATGAAGGAGGACACTGCACACCTTCCTCTGCCTCCCCATTTACGTGCAGACATGTACACCATCCCTTGTGCATATTGTGTTTGCCTGTGCATACACTATGCACATACACCAC
The DNA here is from genome assembly GCF_014885135.2 of Alexandromys fortis. Taxonomy (NCBI): domain Eukaryota; kingdom Metazoa; phylum Chordata; class Mammalia; order Rodentia; family Cricetidae; genus Alexandromys; species Alexandromys fortis. The sequence goes on along the minus strand of NW_026067971.1, from coordinate 4,498,492 downwards.
AGTTACACATTCATAGAAACAAAATTAAATAAACGATTATTAATGTTTAAATACTAACTATTGAGCTAAGTGGGCGGTGTGTTCCCACCCTGTGTCTCCATTTCACAGGAAGGAATGCACTCATCTTCTGTCTAAAGGCACCCACCTGTGGTGGGTGACATACCTAGGCTTTTAAAACTACAACTAGGGTGTCAATAAAATATAATAAAGAGAAATAAAACCGACAGAGTTTGATTGGGTATTCTCTGCCTTCCGAGCTTTTGCAGGGACTGTGCAGATGTTTTACACAGACAAGGAACCACTCAGCCTGGTCTTGCTAATGCGATTAAGAGTTCTAACCAGATGAAACCATTTCATCAGTGTGTGAAAGGATCAAGGAACCCTGCCCTTAGACAAAAGGTGAGCTTGTTCCTTCCTGCGAAATAGAGACACCGTGTGGAAACACACCTGCCCACTTGGCTCAATAATTAAGTCTTGTCTGGATGCAGTGTAAAAATAGGCATTCCTCTGTCTGAACATGAAAATAGCCCTTCCCTAACAAAAGCCAAACGTTTCAGGGCTAAGAAGATGTTTACTTTCGTGAAAAAGTCCTTTCCTCTAGGGATAATTTTGGGTCTATGTAGGTGTCTGTCCGGCAGGGGTAAGCAGGTATATATGGCTGAGCGGAAGCTGTCTGAGCGTGCTTCCCGCTGAGAGCAGGGTGACAGCAATCACACAGGAGGACAAGAGCATGTGCTCTGTGAGACACACCCTCCCCCTCTCCAAAGCTGGGGCTGTGCTGAAATGACACTCACCCGGTCAGCATGTACCCATTCAGCAGATACAGCCTGGCACGGCTGCTCCCTGTAATATCCCAAGGAATGAACAAAAATCCCCGACTTAGCAGAAATTTCTTGAAAAGGTAAAAATAGTGAAACACAGAAGTACGCTCCTATAATCCCAACACTTGGGATGCAGAGACAGGAGGATCTGGAGTTCAAGGTCAGCCTCAGCTACACAATAAATTTGAGGCCGGACTGGGCTACATAAAACGCTGTCTCAAAAAGTAAATGAATTATTTAGGTAAGGGGATAGAAATGATTGCAGTTATACAAATATCTCCAGTGTGTGTGTGTGTGTGTGTATGTGTGATAATTGAAGCCAAGAGAAAACTGAGCGGGATGACACTGGGAATTTACTACAAACAGAGTGGGAAAATATTTTAGGCTTTGTGGACCAAACAGTCTTCCAGCTCTGCAGTCATCTCTAAGGTCTAAATATAGAAACATGTCTTTGTTCTAGGAAACCTTTAATTGAAGATACAGATGGCTCTAGGTCATAATTTGCTAAACCCTGAGATAAGGTTAAAAAAAAAAAAAAGATCTTGGTCTCAAGGAAATCACAGATTTAAATGAGGTTGGGGGTCTCACTAGAGAAGAATATTCTCCCCAAAACCAGAAAAAAGTAGTGAGAAAAAATCAGGTCTGTGTTTATACCAAGTCTGATAGAGTGTTCAAGGGGCAAGTGGGAAAGTCCTGAGGCAGAGACATGTCTGGTGTGTTTCCCACGTTAGGAGGAGACTCTGTCTGGCTGAGACTGAATAAAGGAGCAGCCCTACCCACCGTCATTCCACCTGCATCTCCAAGTCATCTCCGGTGCTCTTCCAGCTTTCCCCCTTTTCAGTAGAAAGAAACTGTGTTGCGACAATGAGTAAGGGCTCCAAGAAAGGCTCTTTCCTGACCTGGGGAGATAGGAGGTTCATCGTGACTTGTTTCCATCATGGCCCCAGGGGGGGACTCAGTACCAAAATAGAGATGGCAGACAAGGGCAAGACCACCTGATCCCAGACACCCCTGCCCTCAGCCCTTCACCAATACAAGAAACTCATGACTAAAGCCTGGTGACCCAGTAAGCAGCTACAAAGTATTGTCTCGTTGGCCTGTGTCTTGCTCCTTTCTGACATGTTTTCTAGACTAGGCCAATGATTTGAACCATTCACAGGAGCAGAAGGACTGCTGTTTTTCTAAACCCAGTACACTGATGCTCCGGAGGAAGGAGGATGGGGCTTCCATCAGAGTAAGGCCAGGCCACCTCAGGAGTCCATGGACTTACCAGGGCGGAACAATACACCTGCAGCCATGAGTGACCACCGGAGGGAGCCTTGGTGGTGGCGGTGGAGGCAGTGGAGGTGGTGGTGGTGGAGGTGGTGGTGGTGGAGGTGGTGGTGGTGGAGGTGGTGGTGGAGGTGGTGGTGGCGGTGGAGGCAGTGGAGGTGGTGGTGGTGGCGGAGGTGGTGGTGGAGGTGGAGGTGGTGGTAGATGTGGTGGTGGTAGTATGTGAAACGTGTTTTCATTTCATCCCAGATGCAGTCTGCGTGGAATACAAAGGGAATAAAAAAAACTTTACTTAAACCCTGTGTTGTTCCCCAAAAGAAAAAATGTTTCTGGATTGAAGATGCTAAGTCATAGCTCAGGTTCCAGAGACAGGAGATTCTCCTCAGGATTCTGGCTGAATACAAATGGAAAATAACAGAGAAACTAGGACAAGAACTGCACGTCCTTCAAGCTCTTTGTAAATCAATTTTCCTGTCAGGATTAGGCTGGCCTGCACAGTGAAGAATTGAAGGTCATATTCTCTCTGAGCGCAGAGGTCAGGCCCTGCTCGTCCTTAGCTGGGAGGGTGCTATGGATACAGGGAAGGAAGGGCCTTTCTCCCTCCACTCAGGTGGAAGAATGAATGACTCAGCAGTCCAGCCTACTCCTTCCGAAAGACAGAGGCTCATACTCCCCTCTTGTGGCCACTTGCACACATGCTGGCCTGTGCATGGGAGGGCATGTGAAGCATGTTTGTTTATGTAAGTCACAATTACCCATCCTTGGTCCTTTTACGATTTCAGACCCTTTTAAAAACCTGGGGATGTTTAACACATTAAAGCAAGGGTCCTGAGTTGTATTAAGTTTTCACTGATCCTGAACACAGCCTTTGACTCTCCGCCTCCGTCATCTTGGTCCACCTCAGGGGACTTGACTGTAAGAGAAAATCACTGATTGAAAGCATTTAGTATGGAAGGGAGGCCGCCTGTACAGAGGACCATGACATGGGACAGAAAGTGGGGAAGCCAAGGGGAAAGAGGGATGACATCCGGCTGTGACACCTGCCACGGTTTGGACTGGAAAGTGAAGTGGCCAATGGATGAACTGCTTCTCCTGAGCCAACTCTCAAATGCAGACAAATACTGACACAGCCCTACTCTCTGCTGGGTATCTCAGCGCTTTATCAGAAAGAATGTCTTGGCAGGTGTGCTGAGTTGTAGAGCCCTTACCTAAGACAGGGATCTGAGCTTCCTCAGGCCTGACTTCAACATGAGGGAATTTTACATAACCCTCATATACGGGCTATAGAATAGGCAAGCAGAAGTGGGGAGACGGATCAGTCAGTGAAGTAGTGGTCAATTAAGCATTAAGATCTGAATTTAACCCCCCACATAAAAGCCAGGCATGGCAGTGTGTGGTTGTAATTCTACTACTGGGGAGGCAGAGACAGGAAGATCCTGGGGCTTGGTGGCCAGCCAGCCTAGCCTAGTTGGTGAGCCCGAGGACTCAGTGAGAGGCCTCATCTCAAAACACAAGGTAGTAGGCCCCTGATGTTGACCACTGAGCCTCTGAACACAGCTGCACACCCACAAACATACACACACAAACTAAATAAGCAAAAAATAAAATATAATATATAAAATAAAAGATAAAATATAATAACTATATTAGTCAAACATTTAATAATAATTAAATTAAATAATTAAATCATAAATAAATTCAAAATAATTTTGATATGCATATTTTACCGTGTATTAAATATGAGAGTATTTGCATAGTAATGAAATAGGTGTGCTTCTCTATTTTACATAAATAATTAAATCTCAGCTGAATATCTGGTACTGCAGGACATAGAGTATTGCCAATGTTTTTCAGAGGTTATTCTCACTTTGATTTTACAGTCACCTGTGCTGAGAATACTACTTCACATGAATACATACTACTAAATGGCAAAGTGTATACTTAGGACCATTTTAGAAATTGCTGGAATACAGGCAGCTAAGGACTGCTGAGAGAGAGCAAGTTCCTCTTTCCCGAGGATGAACCCCTTAATTGTTTATTCTGAACCACGTGGTCAGCCCTGAAATCATACACACAAGCAGCACTATACAAAATCAGCAGGGTGATTTATGTAGTTATGCATTTATATGTAACAGTGACAAAGAAAAACAGCCATGGGTATGAGAGGGAGGCAGGGGTGGGGTGGGGAGGCATAGGAAGGGTCAGAGGGAAAGAGAAAAAGGGGAGATGATGTAATTATGTTTTACTTTTTAAAAATAAAAATTACTTTTTTAGAGAAGGAAAATTTTGGAAGTTCTGCCTTAATTTCAACCTGAAATTCATTTAAGGATTTTTTTTGTGTGTGTGAAACTCAAGTCAACAACTCAAACAGTAATGATACACTAAAATACAGCACTTACATGCTAAGGAACATGATACACTAGGACACAGCACTTACATGCTAAGGAACATGATACATTAGGACACAGCACTTACATGCTAAGGAACATGATACACTAGGAAGAGCAGGAAGCCTTGCACACACAATAGAAACACTGCCATCTGTAACATGCCTTAGCCTCATGTCTGAGCTGAAGCGTGTTGTTACCTGTGATGTTACCTGTGAGAGGGCATGTGGAGTGAATTCCCTGTCTGCTGTGTTCCAGAACCAAGGCTATGATGAAGCCGGCTACCTGCCATAACTCCTCAGATTTGTTACGTTTGGTTCTAAACTAATGTTTTAGTCCTTGCACACACAAAGACTGATTGATACTGCAAAAATTTTAAAGACCCTTGCATCCACTTTAGAGGGCTGTGGCTTAGCATATGTGAGGGGCTGGTTTCGATCCTAACCCTGCCTCACACTCCTTCTGGCAGGATCTCCCCACCGTGACTGACTGCACCCAACTATTGGCCAAAAGAAACCTTCCCTTCCTTCTTCACGTTGTCTTTGGGAGGTATTGTGTCACACAAATGTGAACAGTACATCATGCAGATGTGTTAGATCTGGGGTGGGGAAGAGCACCTGGAACTGTGGTCAAAAATCAGCATTCAGTGACCCTCCTCAGCTCTAAGGTCTGTCTTCTTTGGCCCAGAGTGGATCTGTCAATAACTGAATAGCTGAATGTCTTAGTTAAGGATCCTATTGCCGTGAAGAGACACCACAACCACAGCGACTCTTACAAAGAAAACATTTAACGGAGAGGCTGGCCTTCAGTTTCAGAGGTTCAGTCCATTATGATCATGATGGGGGCATGGCAGCTGACTGTCCTGGAGCCGAGAGAGCTACGTCTTACAGGCGACAGGAAGTCAACTGTCTGACTAGGTGGTATCCTGAGAATAGGGAACCTCAAATCCCACCCACACAGTGGCACACTTCCTCCCACAAGGTCACGCCTCCTAATAGTGTCTCTCCTTTTGAGGGTCATTTTCTCTCAAGCCACCACACTGATTTTTCAGATTCTGACTTCACTTAGAACAGTAAAATTACCTCACAGCCTCAGACTGTGATTTCTCCATGACAACATGACCACAAAAGATGATGGCAGCTGACATCTTCAGACAGTCTACGTCTTCCTAATTCCCAAGTCCTGTGAGCTCCTTCATGCTTCCCTGACACGAAGGCCAGTGCCGGCTGCCAGTTATCATAGCCCCCCACCCCGTGTGTGTGTGTGTGTGTGTGTGTGTGTGTGTGTGTGTGTGGTCTTCTTTCTGGCCCTCTGCATGAGTTCACACGACCTCCCAGCCCCTCAAGAGCAATTGCATTCGTGAACATGAGCCCAGAGTAGACTGGGATGGGAGATGATAGGATTCTCACCAGGGACTAGGTAGCAGTGATGGAGCATTGCAAGACACATTTGCCCTTCATTGTTTCTATAACACAACCCAGACCTTAGCACAACTGACACCATAGTGGAGGTACCCTTCAGGCCTTAGAACCCAGCACGTAAGCAGCAGCAACTTGCCAAAATGAGAACAAAGACCTAACCCATCCAAGCCCATAGTTCTGGGAAGGTCCCTGAATGTACTAACCTTGCCTTTGACTTCTGTGGTTCCACTTTTGCCCGGCTGTTCTTGCTAACTGAAGTATGACTTCCTAAGATGTGGTTCTGCGCTTAAAAGCTTGCCCCGAGAAAGGCTCGGGACTCCACTCAGACCCCACACACACTGTGGATCGCCGGCCGGGTAACCAAGACTTTCTATTTCTTTAAACTCTGTCCCAGTCGTCTTCTCTGCTGTCTACCTCTCATTTCCAAGTCTCAGCCGAGACGAGAAGAGATTGTAGTTACAGAAAGTTGATTTTGTTTCCTGGGGAAAAGCAATTGGGATCTTTTTAAAAATCTTTCTCTGCATTGTTCCTTCATAAGAGTTTGTAGAACTGTGAATGACACGTGTGACTCAGTTTCTCCCACCAGAAGTTTCACTTGCCAATTGATACCACAGCAAACTGTGTTTTCAAAGACCTTTTTAATGTGGAACTTTTACATATTATTATTGTGGATGTTTGTATATTTGCATGGTTGTTTTGCGTGTGTGTGTGTGTGTGTGTGTGTGTGTGTGTGTGTGTACGTACGTACTTGTGCAATAGCATGAGGGTGGATCTCGGAGGACAATTTTGTGGGAACTGTCCCCTCTATCCACCCCAACCTGAGCTGAGTTCCAGAGAGTTCTCGGGTTGCCTGTCTTGTGAAGGAAGTACCTTCAGCAGCTGGACTATGTATGTTACCAGCCTAAATCTTCTATTTCTAAAGCCTGAGACATATTTCATTTCATTGCTGATGCTTCTTAGTCAAAAAGGCAGGAGTGGGTGGGAGAAGAGCAGGCATTTCAAAATAAACCTGAGATGGATAAGGTCCTCAAATGTCATCAGGCAGGAGTTGGAGTACACTTGGGGAAAATGTTCCATAAGCCCCTTAGGGACTAAAGATGAAAATAAACTTCTGGAAAACACTAGAATACCCGATACACCATAAACCATTCATTTGGTCTCCTTGCCAAGAGCCATCTAGTGCCAGTACATATGCCACCAAGTAGCTTCCCTAACATTTGCAGGGAAGCCACGTGTGCTAAGCCAGCAAAAACTCTCTATACACCCTAGCTCTCTCAGGCCTAAAAACCCACGCTCACTGGAGCCAGTTCCTGCTGCAAGCAGCCTTCTGCTATTTAAAACAGTGTGCTGTGGGAACCAACACTGCAGCTAAGAAAACACCAGACGGACTTGGAGGAGGGAAGCGTTTGGCTAATAACAGCATAATGACCTCACCCATGAGAAGGCTGTAACCGTCTGTCTCCATGGGTCTAACACGCCCTGCTATCCACATGCACAGAGACAGTGAAATTCGGCAGCGTCTCCCTTGAACCAACGGTTGAAACACCGGGTGAGTTGATAAATGAGGCTAGATAGGTAAGTCCGTCCCATAAACTCAGAGCAAGGGGGGAGTTATGGAGCTCCTGTTGCCTGTGTTGCCAGCACACAGCTAACACCCCCTCCCAAACTCGATGAGGTTCTGTCTCAGAAGAGACCGCGTGGTGCTCCCTGGATTGTGTGAGCAGCTGCAACTGCAGAGCCTGGCCAAAAAGGATGTATTTCATCTCATCTTCCTGAAAGCAGTGTTCCCTCGCAGAGTGCACCAGGCATTTGTGTGAAAAGAGGAGGCGTTCTATATCCTATTACCTCTGTGACAGTGTCCAGCAAGGTTTGGCCTCCTGACTGATGGCCATTGTCGTTCTCATGACTTGTTATAATAACATATCAGGCAGAACTCTATGGGAATACCATCCCTTCCCTTCTCAGTTGCCAAGGGCTGGAAATCATCACCCTCCACATTTGCCAGACGGAGGCATCTAGGCACAGGGAAGTTGTGTAAGCTGCCTAAGGTCACAGAGGTCAGGAGCATTAGAAGAAGGATGCGAAGTTAGCTGTGCTTCATCATTTTCTACTAAATGTCTTCCAGAGAAAAACAATGACTAGGGCATGCCCTTGGGGATGCTGTGTGGTTCAACTAGGGAGCTGGCACACCTGGCCATAGCCAATGGCCTCTTTGATGTCCTTCCTTATAGGGCAGTCACCGGGACTAAAAGACAAGAAAGTGGCTGACATTGTACTTCAACTCCAAATACCCTTCAAGGTAGCATTGCCCAGGTTCTAAATCAAGGTGCTGGGAATCCATGCCTTTGCATAAGTCTCTGGGCTGCACTGATATAAGCTGGCAGTGGATTTGACAGAGAATGTTCTGAACCAAATGTCACCAAAACTTTCAGATAGAAATGGTTTCTTGCTATTGTAATAGAGGAGTTCGGTGAAAACAAAAGAAACAGAACTTAGTAAAAATCCACTCACACACAGGTGCAAAATATCATCAGGAAAGCAGCTGTGGACTTTGACGCAACTGAGAATGACCTTAAGCCATTCCATGAAGGGAAATCTGCGTTAAATTTTATGTTTTCCTCAGCTTTTAGCCCTCCACCTCAAGTCACGCTCAACCATCATTTTTTGTACGCCCTCAGAGGTGTCTTGTGGTTTCTCGCTGCACTCACTCTGGGGATCATGAGTCTGGTACCCCGCGGGCCACCTACTAACAGGCATCACCCCCACCTGACAAGTCCCACAGTGCTTTCCAGACAGCACCAGTTCCAATGGACACCGTTTCCTTCACTGTCCACTGTCAGCCTCCTCAGGAACTCTGCCTCCACTGTGTTCTGCCACTGCCAGTCAGTGATTCCTCCACCAGCACTGACACCATGTCCTCCCATCCACAGATGGACCTTGTTAAAGCTCAGAATGGAGCTTCAATGCCAAAATGGCTCCAAGAGCTCTGGAGTCGCCCGCATGCAGTAGTTGGCTATGTTTCTGTTACACTCAGTTATGTCACCCGCATGCAGAAGTTTGCTGTGTTTCTGCTACACTCAGTCATGTGTAAACCAACACCGGGTCCCACATGTCTGAAAGTCCTCGAGAGATTCCATTAAAACAGCTGTCCTGTTTATGTGGAGAATCCTTCTTTCAAGGATGCAGGGAGCCAGTCCTCCGAGAGTTAGGGCTGGGTCATATGTAGGAGAATTAAACAACCAGTTACTCTAGCAATGACCTTAAGGAGCTAATTGTGTCTGTTTAACTTCCTGCTCACTTACAAGGAACCTTTCCAAGGAATTCTTGCCTCCTCCTAAACGACCATCCCAGTCAACTTTCAGACCAGTCCAAGTTCATGCAGTAATGTGTAACACAAGGCTCAAACTGACCCAAAAGTAGAGATTCAAATCTAGCTGCAAATACAACTAACAGTTGGCATTTTGCTAAGTGCTAAACTGAAAAATAAAGACTGAGCCATAACTGATAATTCCTTCACAGCTGTGGACTTCAGCCTTGGCACCACCTCCCAGGAATATCGTAGGAAACAAGAAAGTGAGCTTACTATCCAAAAGGCCTGCTGGCTGGCACGGCAGCTTGTGTGTTTATATAAGACGGTTGACCTTCTTTGTCAGTTCGGCCAGATTTATAATCACCATGGAAACACACTTCTGAGCATGGCTGTGGGAGTGTTTCCAGAAAAGTCGAATGAGAAAGGAAGATTCACCATGAATGTGTGAGGCACCATCTCAGGGGTTGGGAGCTAAGAGCCAGTCCCTCCCACACACTATAGACACATGTGTCCGGTCACTTCATGTTCCCGTCACATGTCCTCCCCACCATGATGGACCGTACCCTTCAAACCTGAGCCAAAATAGACCTTCCTTCCCTCCCTTCTCCAGCTTCTTGCCAGGGACTTGGTTACAAGAGCAAGAGCAGGGGACTAAGGCAAGGGTGTTATAAATCATTTACTTTGTTATTTAGAGCAGCCAGGTTTCAAAGTTAGATTTTTCAGCCCATCGTGTAGTAGGTTAAGCTGTGTCCTCAAAATACGTGTTCAGGCCGCAGTTCCTGGGCTTGCGAATGTGGCCTGATATGGAAATAAAATTTTGTAGATATTGTCAAACAAAGATGGGGTTTTACTAGATTAGGGTAAACCCTAAATTCAGAGGCTGGCATCCTCTGAAAAGGTGAGGAAAACAAGGACAGGGAGATGGCTCAAGAGTTCAAACCACTTCCTGCTCTTTCAGAGGCGCGAGGCGCTCATTCTCGGGCAGCTGACAGTGACCTGTAACTTCAGCTTCAGGGGGACTGACAACCTCTTCTGGCTTCCAAGGACACTGCACAAATGTGGCACACACTCACACAGACATACCCTCATACATATAAATAAAAGGAAATATTTCTAATCAAAAGGACACAGAGATTTAGAGGAGACCCAGAGGGAACAGGCCACGTGGAGACAGAATTGGCACCGCTGCGAAAACAAGGCTTGCAGAAGACCACCGGGAGCCGCCAGGAAGGACGGGGTAGCGGAAGACTCCATGGAACCCTTGGGAGCAGCACAGAAGACCACCGGGAGCCGCCAGGAAGGACGGGGTAGCGGAAGACTCCATGGAACCCTTGGGAGCAGCACAGAAGACCACCGGGAGCCGCCAGGAAGGACGGGGTAGCGGAAGACTCCATGGAACCCTTGGGAGCAGCACAGAAGACCACCGGGAGCCGCCAGGAAGGACGGGGTAGCGGAAGACTCCATGGAACCCTTGGGAGCAGCACAGCTTTGAAATTTTTACATTTAGCCTCCAGGATTCATAACAAAACAAAAGTAACTTCTTAAGTTTTGAAGCCAGGCAAACTTATGGTGATGTTACTCAGCCTTTCAAGCTAAATTGACTTTGGTAATGACAACAGTGGACTATCTTAGGTACTTTTCTGCCTCTGTGATAAACACCATGACCAAGGTAACTTATCAAAGGAATGGATCATCTGGGGCTCTCAGTTAAAGAGTCCAGCACCATCATGGCAGGGAGCATGGCATTAGGCAGCAGGCACAGCATTGGAGCAGCAGCGGAGAGCTGACATACCCTTCCTCAAACAGAAAGCAGAGAGCACAGTAGGAATGCAGAGCATTTTGAAACCTGAAAGCCAGCCCCCAGAGACATACCTCTTCCACCAAGGCCGTACTTCTTAATCCTTCCCAAACAGTTTCACCCAATACCAGGCTCCAAGTATTCAAACATGTGACTAAGGGAACCATTATCATTCACATCGCCACAGGAGCTACCAACATAAATTTCAAAAGATATTAGAGTGGCTTTGGGAAACATAAGAAAAGCATAGAAGACCTTGAAGGATTATTTAAAAAAAAATACGAATGAATGAAAATGAGGACATGACCACTCCTAGGTAGGATTGAGAAGGCTTTTATTATAGATATGAGACAGAGAACAGTCAGGTGATGTGAGATTCCCCTCTGTATGCTGTGAATACCATTGGTTAATAAAGTATTGCTTTGGACCTATAGCAGGGCAGAACTTAGCTAGGTGGGGAAAACTAAGCTGAATGCTGGAAGAAAGGGGGCAGAGTAAGGAGAAGCCATGGAGCTGCTGCTGGAGACAGATAATATAGTTTCTGTGTGATTATTTTGGGACTGAGCAGCCATGAACCATCAAGCGGCCCTCCTTACAATAGTCAAAGACATCTGGAAGAGTCCAGACTGAACATGGCCAACAGAATAGATGGACCACGAGAGGAACGAGAGTAGGGGAGAGAGAAAGAGGTAGTGAAGAGAGAGAGAAGAGAAGGTAAGGGAGGTGACCGGAAGTCAAGAGCACCAAGAGAACCTAAGGAACTATAGCTGAAATGGCTGGAGTTATATAGTAAGGAGAAGCTGGTGAAAGGAAAGCTCAGGGGCTGGAGAGGTTGGGGGTGGGGGTAGGGTGAGAAGTGCTCAGAGAAGTCAGGATTTTAGCAGGAACATTCTGCTGAGAGCCAGGTGGCCAGGGTCTGCTGTGATATGTTAAGTAGGCCCCTCAGTTCACCATTTGTCCTGAACTTCTTTGAGACCTAACAATGGACCTTAAAGAGTCTACCAAGGGCTCAAAACAGAAAGAATTAGAGCCCTAGGAAAATCTGTCCTCTTAGTTATCTTGGCTACATTGTATTATGACCCAAATGTTTACAGAAATATCAGTGTGCTTCTGAGGAGAGCTAAAAAAGAAAAGCATGATGTTATTGAACCCTGGAGGAAAAGCCAGGCTTGCTAGAAGGCATCAGAAATCTACATTGTGTTCTACTGCTGGGTAGAAAGCAGGGCTTCTAAGTGATAAACCTCACTATTTAACTGAGGATATTTCCAAACAAGGCGTGGGAAGTGTGGCCTGATTTCCATTTGCTGTTTATAGTGAGAAGTGAGAGGGAAGATATAAACAGAGCAAAAACCGTTAAGCAACTTGGTGATTTGGAAAAGTCTCAGCAAAATACGAGATTCGAGAGAACGGGGCAGATGCAGGGCAACTGCATTCACAGTGGAGACAGAGTGCTGACCCTGGCCAGGGAACCTGGACAACCTCCTCAGCAGAAATCAGAAGCCCAGATGGGTGCATCCTATACACAGCTTGTAAGGGACTTACTTGGGCCCCATGAATCCCACACAAAGAATCAGCAAGCTCTTAAGACTGTGACATCAGCAGATATACTGGCCTGGGAAGAAAGGGACAGACATAAGACAAAAGGAAGGCTATGGGGCCTCCAAGGTTCCTTATAGCTGCCAACATGTCTGATGTCAAGGAAAAGGGGAGTGACTCCCGCTGAGATCAGTTTGTCCCCTCCCAAAATCTCTGTGTTCAGACACCTCAGAATTCAACTCTATGAGGAGTTAGGTAAGTAAGGTAAAATTCCTAATCCAAAGTGGCTGCTCTCCTTAAAGGAAGATTATAACACTGACACATAGAACAAAGACCATGTGAGAACTGAAGAACAGGGCAGATCTCCACAAACCAAGAAGGGGCTCTACCTAGACCAATACCTGGATCTCAAGAGTTCTAGAACTATGACAAAAATAAGTTTGTTGTTTTAAGATAGCTGGGCAGCCATGTTTGTTATGGTAGTCCTGGCAGCTTCAAAGGTGGCGTAGGGTGCTGGGACCTCTGTAGGCCCAGGGAGCATAAGATGTCTTTGCGGTCCAGAGGCCAGAGCACAGAGCCATTGAAGGCCATCTGGCCAAGGAGCAGCACTTGGTCCTGCTGAGTTTTGAACTTGCTTGGGACAGATGATCCTTTTGTTCCTCCCATTCTCCCTCTCAGAATAAGGATGTCTCCTTATTTCATCATATTTTGGAAAGCAGGTAATATCTTTTGTTCAGGAATAAACCTTCCATACCCCTAATCTAAATGTCTCAGGTGGGTAGGGTTGGAGGTTTTTGAATTGGTAATATTTCTGTGAGATGAGAGACTTGAAATTGATAGCAAATGGACTGAGTGTTTAAAATATATTAAAGAGCCTGGAGAGGTGGCTCAGTGGTTAAGAGCAGCTGTTCAGTTCCCAGCCTCACACAGTGACTCGCAGCCATCTGTAACTCCAGTTCCAGGGAATCCAATGCCCTCTTCTGACTTCTGTGAACACCAGGCATGTGTGTGTTCCACATACAAATGTGCAGGTAGAACACTCATACACATAAAATAAAATAAATAATTCTTAAAATGAGATTAAAATGAAACATATTAAGGATATTGAAGTGGCAGGAATTGCCGCGGCAAGTGGGAAAGAGGTGAATTGGGGGGGCAGAAGGCAGACTATGCTTGAATTGTAACCCCCCCCAATATGTGCTCCAACCTCTGACTCTGGAACCTATTAATAAGACCTTACTTGAAAGTGGGTCTTCACAAATGGAGTCTGGGTAAAATTAGTCATCACTAAATTATGACAAACTCACTCTAATGACTTGCATCCATACAGGAGAAAGACACCCACAGAGATTGAGGAAGAACTGAGGACTATGCCTACTCAATAATGACACATTTTATGAATGTTCTTTCTGATTTGTGGTTTGTAAAATTTACAGATCCAGAAACCATGGTTATGGAATGAAACCCTTTGCTGAAATGTGTTCTTCAATCTTTCCCCTAAAATAGGGTTTTAGCCCCCCTCAGAGACCAGAGTGGGTCAAGAGGTGGGAAGAGAATACCCAGCTTCACCCTGACAGTTGAACAGAATACTAGATGTTGGCCTGTGTCAGGTCTCCTGGCCAATGTTGACATCCTGGTGACATGGCATATGCGGTCCTAAAGCCTACTTTGTCAAAGTTCTGACGCTTCCTATAGAGATTGGGCATGTTTTCTGTGTCTGGCTTCCGGCTCCATCTGTGAGGTGGGTATTGTTGTAGGTTCATTGTCCTCTGCTTGGAAAACTGTAAACGGTTTTAGAAATGAGTGTCAGAAACAATGAAAGCTTGGCTGTCTGCCAGTGAACATTCCCAAAACAAAGCCGTACTTTAAAGACAGCGTGGACTCCACACCCTTTTCAATTGTTTTCAGTCATTTTTCCTTCGACCTCAATTGTAAGAGTTTGTATATATTACAGTGTTCTGAATTTCTTATAACTGAACAGTAGATCTTTCCAGTCACAAAACTGAGTCAAATCCCTCAAGTTTTATAAGCTAAAATAGCTCTCTTCATATACAAATTACACTTAAAGCATAATTCCAGTTTGCCTTAAACAATCTGTCCGTAAGGAAATTCATTTTTATCATTTTTTCAAAATATGTCAAATTTAGAATTAGAAAAAAATTTGAGTTGGTCGAAAGTTTCTTAATGCTCTCTAGCTAAAACTTTCTCTTTATTCTCATTGGATTAATCCCATTGCCTATAACTGATCTCATAAAGATACCTTAAACAAATGGGAGATGCTAATTCAAATAAGTTAATATTTGAAGTGTCTGAGAAAATTCTTTAACCAACAAAGTCAAATCCTCAGGAGTGCTTTTCGATATAGCCTGAATGGTCTCACCTCTCCCAGGTCCCTCAGGACACTATTGCAAAATGGTGCCGGGGCTGTCTACACCGCTAAGACCAGAGAGATGTGAACAGAAAGGGGAAGAAACAGAGACTAACACAGCCACCCCTTCTCCTTCCTCTGCTGAGCGGCTCACACTCCAGGCCTGGGCTGAGGAAAAAGATCCCATTGTCTAGGCACCAGGGCGTCATATCCTTAAGCCTTCCATTAGGAGCAATAATCCTGATCCGGGACACGTGTGCCCCTTCCCAGCTGTGCAGGCTCTCGGGCAAACTGCCGGACTTCCTCTGCTCCCAGACTTCCTCACTGCAAAACAGAGATAAATTTTGTTACCTTTCTCTCTCAGTGTTCTGAAAATAAATAAGGCAAATGTTTCTGGGGTCCTTGGAGAGAACTGGCTGAGGCGTCTGCTCACATTGTAGCTAAGAGCTTTGTTTGTTTGCTTTGCTTTGGTTTTTATGAGTTTATTTTCCTGATGACTCTGTCATGCATTCAGAAATCCCAAGTTCAGTTACAACTCCTCATCTAACTTTAATGAAGAAGCACAGCATCCAAAGCATTTCTCTGGACATCTAGAGACTAGAGCAGCACCCCCACCTGCAGGGGATGCCGCAGTTGCTTTCTCGGTTGACTAACACAGGTGTGAAGCCGGGAATCCCTCTTCACTGGTTACAGTTGGAGGCCCTGGAGAAAGCACAAGCCTTCCCAAGCTTTGTGTTGTCTGACGTAAACCAGAACAGTGAACGCTTGTTGAGTGACCACTACATGGGAGTAGGTTTGTGTCTTTTATTTGCATTAAATTATTTAAACTCGGAACAATTACCTGATCCTATGATCTGCATCTGTAGCCTCATCTTATGGATAAGGAAGCTGAAGCATAGAGATGTCATGACTCCATTCCCAGGTCTACACAGTTAGGGTGAGAGGAAGTCGAGCTGCAAACCCAAGCTCCCTGGACTTCAAGCCTATTGGTATATCCATTATGCTGAACTACCTTTCAACAGGAACATAGTGAGACCTCCGAAGACCTGTCAGAATCAAGAGGCGTGAAGCATAGACAGCCGTTAGCATAGGGCCAGACCTACAATAAATGTGCCATAAATATAGACAAAATAACTAAAATAGTCAGACACATAAATAAAGAGCCAGGACACAGGACCAGGCCTTCTGGTGTATTATTATTACCTTAACCCTTGGAGGCAGAGGCAGACAAATCTCTGTGAGTTCCCGATTAGCCAGGGCTCCATAGTGAGACCCTGTCTCAACAAATAAACACCACAATGCAAAGTCCAAAGTAAGCACAGCTAAGGTCTATCTCCCAGGAAGACCTCTTCTTGTCCACCTAGCTTTATTTACCATCGTGGACTTACAGGAGGTGATGGCTGGGGACGAGCACGCAGCCTAAATTTCCAGAGCTGCTTGCACAGCATTAAGTAGCCGGAACGCTTGGCTATTAACATTCAGGCTGCATCTAGGAGGACAGTTTCCAATCGAGCGTATAAAAAATGCATCTGCTACAAGAGTCCTCCTCTCCTTCAACCCCGACTTCCCAGTCACCCTGGGAATAAACAACTCTGGGGAGTCTCTTTGCAGCCTCTTAAAGTCGCACCCCACCCCCACCCCAAGGGACCCCAATCATAGGATCTCTCAGATCGTTTGAAAAAAGAAAAAAAAATGCATGAGGAGCCAAGAGCTTACGTTCTGGCCAAGTTAGGAGCCTATGAGAACAAGAGCTTAGGGGAGGGCTGTTCACTCCGAGCGTAGCAGAATTAGCTCTCTCCCTCTGGGTCTGCTCTGCCTGCAAAGCTCAGCAGCACCGAGGGAGAGAGATCCAGGAATCTGCAACAAAAACGATGACAGCCTGAAATAGCCCTCGGTGCCAACCTCCAAATTCTCATCTGTCACTTCAGACCCTGACTGGCTGGCGGGGCAGCAGAATTTCAACTCCAATAAACCTGAATGTGCTTCTAGGCAAAGAAGCCAAGCTCAGGAGGAAGGGGGTTGAAAGAGTTCCTCTTGGGCAGCTGTCAGACTTTTACTTCCTGCTGTGTTCACAGAGGGGATTCAACATCTGCTGAAGCCACCAAGGCACTGGATCCAGCCACTTCTCCGCAGGTAAATGTTAATGAATTCCCTATATTGGCTGATTGCATGTGTTAGACTGACTTCTGTTATCTGAAAGGGCTGGTTAATGATTTTGATTAAATAATTCAAAGCCATTTACTTATTTTAAAAATCCATTTTGAGTAATTTATAAGGTTAAAAAGAGAATTTTACTTTTCGTAGTCATTTTTCTTTGCCTCCTAAAATTAATAAACTAATAACCTATAGTTTTAGTGATGACCACACCAGAAATAAATACTTCAAATCAAACAATATGCATGTTTCTTATATTTAAACTATCTGCAGTTATCCATCATTGCGGTGAACTTAACAGCAATGTGGGACTGGAAAGCTTTGTTTTTTTGGAGAGTTAGGAACTCTCTCTGATAGCATATTCTACTTCTGCTACTTTCAAGTTATCCCTTTCCTGGTCTCTCTCTCTCTCTCTCTCTCTCTCTCTCTCTCTCTCTCTCTCTCTCCAGTTTAACAGGTTTTTCTCGACTCCTGTTCTCATTAGTTAAGATGTCCACAAGGGGACAGGAAATTTGCCCCACTACTGATAATGTCTTCGTTAGGCAAACAGATGCAGAAGGAGCGTGAAAAGCTAAGAGCAGCCGTGCAGTCTCCCAGACGCTTCTCCTATCTGGCTCTTCTCAGATGCAGCATTTTCCTGGGAGCCCCGCTTGCTCATTCCTCCAGGTCCAGATCTCCATGCTGGAGAGAGCTGCTCGCTGCTTTTGTCTGCAGAGCAGTACAGTTGACAAGGTGCCCCGAGACGTCCTGCTACAGTCTCTTGAGCACTGCCTTTGTCTGCAAAGAGGTTCAGCATGTCACTTTGACATTGTATCTGCCACTCCTCTGGAGCAGGCCCTGACCTCTCGGATTAGAAATGACCCCACAGTCCGCACTCCCCTCCCAAAAAAAAAAACAATTTATTCTCTCCTTTCTCATGGATGCCAGGGTTTTTTTTAGCCCAAAGCTTGCTCAGCTAAATCTTTATTATATAAGACCACATAGATGTGATTTATATGCACATTGTCACACTAAAAAGGTTTTCTTTGTTTTCTTCAATACCCTCTTCTTAGAGAACATTTAAATTTAGGATTATCTAGGGAATTCTAGCAAGGTAGAACTATCTATTTCATCTTCTTGTCATTCAATCAACTAACGCTACTTCCTACATCCGGGGAAAGAATATGTGTGTTGTTCAAAGATCGTGCCCCTCTCCCCTTGATTCACAGCTTTTGGACAGTCATCCAGTGGTTAGAGTATTGGGGGCTGTCTTCAGTTTAATCTCCTGCAGGCATTATGGTGCAGGGCTATAGCAAAAACAAGAAACAGCCATGACAGAAAGAGGCATGTCGTGCAGAAGCATCTGGGCAACTCCAGATGTTGCCTCTCTCACTCCCTCTTGACTGTTATTGTTTTCCCAGCTGACTTGCAGCCGTGCATGAACCTGTCTGCTTTGGTTAAGCTTTAGCATGATGTCCAGATAGCCATTGAGGACGTTTTTTTCCCTGTCAAGCATGACAAAAACAACTGATCACAAAGCTTGGGCCATGTTGGACTTTCTTATTATCCTGAACAATCTTCAGGGGGTAAACCAGGAGAACCTCTTACAGATCTCATAGGATGCCTTCTGTCCCGGCTGCATTTGTACCTGATTCCCACCTAGCCACAGCCTGCTTCTTTGTCCTGGACATCAAGGGTTATACAAAACTCTGACTCTGGAAGAGACTGGCCGCTTCAAAGATAGCCAATAAAATTAACATGAGAAAGACACTGGCCTCTGGTTTCATATGTGATGATCACATAACTCTGACTTATATAAGACCATATAGACGTGATTATATGTGCACATTGTCATACTAAATAGCTCACGGACCCTAGACAAGTGACTTTACCTTTTTTGTGCTATAGAACCCTTAGTGATGTCATCGGAATCATAAAAACAGCATTAGATAGTGCTGAGATATGATGTGAGAATTAAGTGGAAAAAATCTATGCCTGGTATATATTAAATAATCATAGCAACTATGAAAGGATTGGTCTAGTTTTTCCTTCACTACGTAAACTCTGGAAAGGGAAGGAACTTATGCACTGCACGCTAGCAAGTCCTCAGACTCAAGCTAAAATCCCCAAGTCAGCATGGCAGAGTGGATAGGCTTGGGCTGCCCCTGAGCTGCAACCTCAGCTCCCCCTCACACGCTGTGTGGACTTGGCCAGTCATTTCCCACCTCCACGCCTCAGCTATCCATCTCTTAGGCAAATAATCCCCAGAGGTGAGGTTGTTGTAAGGGTCAAATGAGATATTTATGAAACACAAGTGTGTATGGTACCAGCTACAACAGTAAATTCCCCAGAAATGCTACAATTGCCACAAGAAATCTCATGCCCCAAGCTGTCTATTATGATGTTGGAATGAGGCTTCTAGTGGCATTAGAAACGAATAAGGAAATATTCTTTCAGTTATCTTTTCTTTATTCGAAGAAATTAGAGGAAACCATTTTCAGAACCTCAACACAGGTGCTTGTTCCTGAGTCTCCATGCTCCCTCGATTGGCAGCTTCTGAAAGGGCCGAGTCAAATGGGAGGTGCCACTTTTCAGGCCAGCTCTTCCGGAGGCAGAGAGGAGCCGTGCCGCACTGCGGCCAGCTCTGGTTTAGGGATCTCCTTGGACAAGGGGGAGGCCCCAACACTTTTCCTTTCAGACCTTTCTGGAAGGCAAGAATAGAGGTTTTGACTTGCTCTGGGGGTGTGTTTTCCTCTCTGTTGACATCCAAACAAAAAGGCTTTTTTGGTGCTGGTTGTTGTGCTTTTTGTAAACTTCTCCCCTATGTTCCTAGCACTGAGATGTCAGCTGCTTTTTCTGGCTATGTAAAGTAGGAGCTGCCTGTTGTCATAGTGATGAAAGGGTACAGAGAGAGTCCCAAGTCATGACCAGCTCTGTGAAACAGCTCTTGTTAGTCTTAAAATCTTTCAGTGGAGATAAGGTGTCCAGTTCTGGCTCATTTCTTGCCTATTATGCAACCAACTTATGTGCAGCAGTAGCTAAATGTTTCCTTTAAAGATTCAGTGAATAGAAGGTATGAAGAAAGCAACTAGAGCAGCAGCCGTCTCCTGTGGGGTGCAAGGGGGAAAACCGGGGAGAGAAAGGATAAATAAAAGTCACCCTCCCCAATGGCACACACTGTGGTTGTTACTCAGCATCAAGCCTGTGTTAGAACCAGCCACTAAACTCAAAGGCCCTTGCTTCTCCTGTTTTTCAAAGGGGGAACTGATCGTTGTAAGATGAACTGAGGCGATGGATGAAAGCTTAGCAAGGATTGGTTTTATTGTCCTTTTCATGATGAGGTCTAATGCTGACAGACATGGTCCTTTGGAACTTGGAGTCTCCCGGAGAGAAAATTGTAATAATAGCCTCAGAAAAAAAAAAAATTGCTTACTTGACCGGTAAATTTGTAAAGGAAAAATAAAGGGAATAATTATCAGTTTAGGGGTTGGTATTTATTTATTCATTACGTTTTTGAAGAATATAAAAGTCTTTTCTTGTCTTAGTACTAGGACAAAAGGTATAAGCCATTTCATCTTCCCTGAGATGTTAGGTTTCCTAATATCTTAGGTCAGACAATTGCCTAAAGAATGCTATTTTTACCTGATGCCTCAAACTACTGATGCATTCAGTGTTGTTTATCCTGTGAAATGTCCGGGGGTTGGGATGGGGGAGCAAGGAGATGAGCCGGAGCGAGGCTGTGCTCCTCAGGGCCCGTGTGTACTGAAACAGTCATTAATCAAGCCATCCCAGGAATGGAAATTGCATACGCAAGCATGAGGTGGCCTTGAGGACAAAGCCATCTTCATCTTTCTAACAGTTCTGGCCAACCCGAATGTGCAAATGGACAACGTGTGATAATGTGTACTGCAGATCTCTAACCTATTATTCACGTGCCAATTTTAAATACCATTTCATCTTAGTCCATTTTGTGTGTTTTATCATCTCACGTTTCCTGCCTTGTGTGGAGAATCTCCGCATGTGTCTTTAACATCCGTGTCTGTGTGGACTGGATCTGCTCTGTCATTGCCTGACAGCAAGCATCCTCCATCCTGCAGACTGTGATTCACCTGCTGCAAACCTGCTGATGCTGCGAAAGCAGCTCCGGGTGCAAGTTCTCACCCTAAGGTGATGCCATCCAGATTTTAATTACTTACTGTTCCGCCTCTCCTGGTGCTCTTTAACGGGCTTATGGAAAACCACTTAAATCTGTAAGTGAAGCTCTAGAATTGTGTGGTTTCCACACTTGCAATAATGAAGTCATGCCCTAAGAATAGTGATTAAGTCTCCTTTATCTCTTCCCTCACCTGTTTGGTCAAGGTTGGGGTTTACTAGGAATGAAAACAGGCCATGCTTGAGGCTGCTTCGGATTGGTTTCCTTAATAGTACTCTTTTTTGCTTGAAATTATGTCATTCAGACCAGGGGCTCTCATAAGAGAGAATGCAGAGACACCAAATACAATGAATCAGTATTTTTATACAGCATGAAAAAATTCACCCTACCTCTGAACACATATTGCTTGCAATTGTATACTGAGACATATGTTGCACGGTTAAAGCGTGTTTGTTCTAAGAGAATTTGATGGAGCTTGACCTCTACTCAAGGTCAAAAGTGACTTCTCCCTGCTCCCATCCTTCCCTCCTCCCTCATCTGAAGGCTATAAATAGGGGTTGTGTGTGGCAGGGTGGTTGGGAGGAAAAATGTGAGCAGGAAGGATCATAGCCTATATGATGAACAAGCAATCAACCGATCTGAGAAAGAAGAGGGAAGGAGACTTGAATCTAAATTTTCCCCCGCAAAGCACTTCACCGCTATATTTGGGGACTCTGTTTGATTCAGGTTGCATGTGCATCTCAATATCTCTGTGGATTTCTGGTCAGGTCCAAAGACCCAGCGACAATGAGCCTCGTCTACCCCAAATGAAGAACCACATGGGAGTTTGTGGTCTGGGAAAGTCTGAGAATAGCCCTGGACAGGCGCACCTTGATGTCAGCTGGTGGCTCAGCAGAAAACTCAAAATAAAAAGGTTTTGTTTGCGTTCTTTGGGTGACTTTAATGCCAAGCTCTAGACCTCTTCCTGGAGACTCATTAATACTTTAAAAGCCCTAAAGCACAGTGTTAACTCTAGATCAGGTAGCAGCACGCATTGGGCAGGTGAAGTATGACTAAAGGCTTTGCTCTCAGAAAGCAAAGCCTGTGACTCTCACCGCAAGACCAGGAGAGCACTGTTCGAGTCTGACTAGGAAGTGCCTGTAATAGTCATCTCGTTTGCACCTTCTCAGAAAGGAAATTCTCCATAGCTGCCCTAACTTCTAAAAATAGTGGCCTACAGGCTTCCTCTGACACAAACAACCTCAACGGAGGATACCTGGCCTTATTTGGAAGTGTGGATGTACATGTTCAGGAACTAGAACGCTAACAAGAAGGAGAAGCAGGGAGACTAGTCGAGGCAGGAGTCTCCCTTTTAGGGCCTCTGGTAGGTCCTTCTCAGGTCCCTTAACTTAAACAAAGATGAACAGATCAAATGGTTGTCAGCCTTCAAGATGAGCCGCTGACGCCAGTCTCCTTGGTCAGGAAGAAAGGGGCTTAGCTGCTTGATGACTCAAGGCACAATGAGGTTAATTCAGGAAGGAGGCAAAACTATCAACACTAAAATCCCCACGTAGCATGATGTGACCAGTAGACAAGAGGAATCTCTCAGAGGTATGGGTGACTGTAGTGGCGCCCTGGCTTTTTAAGTGTAGAAGAGAGAGGGACAGTAAGGTACAGGTACTCACAGGGGACATGTGGATTAGTCTAAGCAGGTTTAAGTGGTGAGGCAGTCTAGAACTTAAGAAACTTAACTTAATTTCAATGTATATATGTTCCTAATTAATATGATGACTTAATTAATGTTATAAAAGCTATATGAACTAGAAAGAAATCAATATAAAGGTCTACCCTGCCCTATCCTTACTATAAATCTCTACAAAATGTTGCAGAAACTGAAACGAAAGCAATTGCAACCAAAAAAGGACACACAATGAATTCATTATTTAATTTGGATAGAGAGTGATGATCTAGGGTGTGCCAAATTTTGGATACCTTGTCCTCTAGAAAGCAGACACTTGTGGACAGAGATAAAGACCAATCAAAGGGTTTCCTTCAAAGAAATGTCCCATTTTCCTACCAAATGCAATGAAGAAGTGCTGTGTGGCTGTCGGAGGCCCAGCGACCTCTCTTTAGTCTCAATGTCCTCCTCACACTCTCACGCCCAAAACTAGAATTGCTCCCTCAGAAACCAACAGCGGTTGACTCATGCACAGCCGCTCCATGGTGCCTTGCAGCCCCGTGTCTCCAGGCTCGTCTGGACTCTATTGACAGCTGAAGAATAGGTCATTCCAGCTCTATGGCTGGCTTTTCCAAGCGTGGAGCTTGAGTTGCTGCTGAGAAATCTAATTACTCCTTCCTTTCATGGTAAAATCGATTTACAACCTCTCCCATGGTGAAAGCCAATCCTTTAAACACAAAAAGGAGCCCAACAGAGGGTATGTGTGTGTTCTTCTCCATGAGGTGGCTATGCAGACAGGACTCAGGGACCTTGCTAGGACAATCATCATAACCTACTGCTATCCACTTGCTATCCCTTTGCCCTTTAGATGTGATACCAGGAATCTGAGGAAATTTTCTAAAGATCTATTAGTTATGCCAAAGCAAATTTTGAGCCAGCATCTAGTCCCTCCACACATATTTTTTTAATTCGGAAAGATGACTTTTCAGAGCTGAAGAGATGTCTAGCATCTAAGAGCACTTGCTGCTCCTCCAGTGATCCTTAGTTCAGCTCCTTACACTCACAGATGGTGGCTCACAGGCAACTGTAATGCCACTTCCAGGAGATCCAACACTCTCTTCTGGCCTCAACTGGTGCTTACAGAATCACAGAAATATATGTAAATAAAAATAAATAAGTTGGACTTTTTTTTTGGTTTTTAGAGACAGGGTTTCCCTGTATAACAGTCCTAGCTGTCGTGGAACTAGCTCTTGTAGACCAGGCAGGCCTTGAACTCACAGGGATTCACCTGCCTCTGCCTCCCGAGTGCTGGGGTTAAAGGCACCATCACTCCCCAGCCAAGTTGGACTATTTTGAAAAGATGGCTTTCCCTGTTGAACTTGGAATAAATCGAATAAGTTATTTAGGCCAAGATCTGTTTCTGACATCCTTAATGCTGTAGCTGTAGCTCAGACTGTGAAACAGCAGTGTTCTCTGGAGAAGGGTCTCCAGACTTCCTAAAGGCCAGCTGAAATGAGTGGAGACAAGCTTATTTATAGAAATGTGTATTTTGTGCTTGCTTTGGCAGCATATATACTACAAATGTATATTTTATAAGTACTGTACATAAATATTTATAAACCAGCTAAAATAATGAAATTGTTTATTCCATTCAAATCTCTGCTATTACAACCTAATCTTTGGAATGGCTCTAGTTTCCCTGTTTGTAACTTGCAAAGAAAAGAGGTGGCAAATGTTGGAACAAGCCTCCAGCCCACTACTGGGTTTTAAATGAAGACAAATGGAATACGGCATGAGAAGCGGTTACTTTTCATAATAGCATAAACATTACCCTAAATGCCATCAGAATCTGTTCTACATGCACACAGAGAGAGAGAGAGAGAGAGAGAGAGAGAGAGAGAGACAGAGAGACAGAGAGACAGAGAGACAGAGAGAGAGACAGAGAGAGACCATAGCTCTAAAATCAAAGCCATGTTTCTGTATTGATTCAACGTGAGCTGCCAACCCACTGAAGTGATATGACAGAAATTCACTGAGAGGTAACCTGAGATTCAGAAGAAAAAAAAAACTGTAAGAATTGACTTTATTTACAGCAGTGGACGCCTATAATTGGTTTCATGCCACCACGCTGGCCAAATATTCAGGCTGTGCTGTCGCACTGGAGCCATTTGTAATTCTGGAGCGACCGTTGGTTCAGTGCCCTCCACCAAGCTTTCATTCTCCACCAAACAGCTCTGAGTTAACTCTCTCCCTGAATCAATGCAACACTCTGTCACATTCAAAAAGAACAAAAGCCCAAGTGTCCTCCATTTTCCCCTCTTGCCCCTAGCTCTAGCTCACACAAATACATTTGA
Source organism: Alexandromys fortis (assembly GCF_014885135.2). NCBI lineage: Eukaryota > Metazoa > Chordata > Mammalia > Rodentia > Cricetidae > Alexandromys > Alexandromys fortis. The sequence goes on along the minus strand of NW_026067971.1, from coordinate 4,473,282 downwards.
AGACCTAACCCTGGAGTCCTGCTTAATCTCTCTGTAAATCTTTCCAATCGTTTCCTAAAGCGTGGAGAGAATAAAACACTAGGAATTTGTTTAAAGCGAAGACACTTTTAGTTTAGACCTGGGTGCCGCCAGTCATTCATCCTTATTCAGGGGCTTCCTGACTGCTTGTGGCAGGGTCGTCGTATCCACTGTGAGCTGAAGATGGGAAGTGAGCCATTTTTCTCTAAGTGTTTTGTTATCATTTGAGGTTTTGTTTTTCTGGGCAACATTGTAAATCCATGAAATCTAGATGTCGTTATTTTTTGTTCCCACAAGAGACAGAACACCAGCCTCTGCTTACACTGTGTTTTGGTTCTTCCTCGTGGCGTTTTTCTCAAACCCTGTGCGTCTGTAGAGTGACTGTTAAGTTCCAAGAGTGAGTCACATGGGAGATGTCTAATTCACCCCACTGCCTCCAGCATCACAAGAGCAAGGCTGAGGGCTCCAGAATTCATATGCTAGTACTTGAAGGCGGTGGGCACATATTTTTGTGTTATGAAGTCAGAAATAATTGTCACTCCCCCCAAGCAAAGATTCCATGTCCACTGTTAATCATCCAAATTGCAAAATATATTTGCATTCAGCTAATTGGACCCACTCTTTACTAGATGAAATGTTATGGGTCCTAGGACAGAGCACAGTGTGAAAAGGGGCTGGAGACAAGTTGAAATTGAATGGGTTAAGTAGCACTGAAAAGGCCCTACACATGGCATCCCTCGCTATATGAAATCTGAAGATATGCAAACCCATGACTCCTGTATTTTTACTCAAAGTGGTTATCAATCCAAAACACAAAAAGGAAACGGTGATTCCAGGCAACAAACTCCAATCTGATACCTTGAGGAGAATCTCATTGGAAGTTATTTACCAAAGCGTGGGAAGCTATGGAGAAGCTACAGGGCTCTTAGAGACAGGGTGGTCAAAACTGAGTTTGTAAATAAAAGGGGAGAAAAGGTCTCTGAACCCAGAGAAAGCCATCACAAAGGGCCAGGACACTCAAGAAGGAGCACAGCCACCTGAAGGGACTGAAAACCACAGGCCCTCACCTTCTGCACCCTTGACTCCTCCTTTCAGGGTCCCTGTTGACTGAACTCAACAGAAACTGGGTCAGAAAGTCTGTTGATCCATCCCTAGGAAAGAAGGGTATGGGTGTGGAGACACACAGGGACAGAGACTGTGTCAGATGTAAAGGAGACACCCCTTCCCAGAGTGGGAGGCACACAATGAACAGACACGCTGCGGTGCAGTTGTGAAACAGCTGAGAACCAGCTGTGAACCAGCTGCGCTTTTGCCTCTCTGGGTTCTTTTAAAAGGCAAAAGTAAACCTCAGCCTCTCTTCTTTTCCCAAGAAATTCTTCAAACCAACTCCAACCATAAAGCTCCTTAGGATTAGTTGCCTCCCACCTGTGAGTGATGAGCTATGTTGTATCAGTGGGCAGACAACTGGCATCCTCAGAAAAACCGTTGGCCATGACAAGTCTACATGAGATGCTTCCACCATGTGCTAAGTCCTGGAGGGGTTCCTTGGAATGAGTGTTTTTATCCATAGCTTACACAAAAGACAAAACCTTCTCAGAGCACACCACGGTTCCCAAAGAGGCCCAGTACCATGAGAATCAGGCTACTTGGAACTGTATTTAGGTATTATTTGCTGTTTTCCTTAATCCTGAAAGAGAGCTCTCTCAGTGAATTATTCTTGGTTCATTCACACAGTTGAAAGCACTTGAAATCCCTCTCAGTTAGAACTGAACAACTGACTTATTAACGAAACTGACAATTTCCACTGAAGCCAGCGGCTTTATTTTATACTCATAGAGTTTAACTAATGAGAGAAATTCAAAGAAAAGCAGTCAGATGAGAAGGCCAAAACCAGGCATCCAACGGAGAAAAGCTTGGTGGTGGTTGAAGGGGGAACTAAGGGGAGAAAGAGGATAGAGTATCTGACCATGGCAGGAGCCAGCCTTCAGGCAAGAACAGCCTTGCTTTTAGCAGCATGAAGCACATTGCCTGTTTTATTGAGCCCCTATAGTATCACAAGTGTGAGGAGCTTTCAGAGGAGGCTGCTGAGAAGCACATGTGAGATCCATGAAGCTGGGAGTTTGTGCAATGTGTGGAGCCTTCTTCGTTAAGATAAAGGAGTCACCATCAGGTTTTGAACTTTGTGAGGCCCCTGTGCAAACGAGGGATCTGAAACTGGAGGTTCTTGGTTTTGTGATCTGTCCCTTAGGTAGCTAGCTAGAAGATGATAGATAGATAGATAGATAGATAGATAGATAGATAGATAGATAGATAGATAGATACGATATATAGATGGTTGAACAGATAGATGATACATGGATGGATGGATAGATAAATGATAAATACATAGGTAGTGATAGATGATAGATAGATAGATAGATAGATAGATAGATAGATAGATAGATAGATAGATCTCAAAAATATGCAAAAATACTATTGAACAGGAAATAACACAAAAATGAAAAAAGTCTGTATTCACAGAGAAAGGGGAAAGAGGGTGGAGGCCGTAACCAGAACTGAGGAAGGTTAATATGACCAAAATTACTTCCCTAATTACACTATGAGACAGAGCAAGATGAAGCCATTCTAAAGGCAAATTCTCGAGGGAAAACAACACTGAGAACTGCTTTGTGAGTCTGGGCCTATGGAGGTGGAGAGGAGACACAGGGGGATTAGTGTTCGGTAGCAAATGAGGGCCTCTGAGAGATGAGGAGGAGGCGTGCAAAGGCCTTCATGGCAACCCTACCCTGGAAAGCCCGTGGGATCCTCTGAACATAATTAAAGTAATCCCTCAATAACAGGCCCCAGAACACAGGGACTGCCCTCATTTCTTCTGAGTGAGAGACGGGGGTTGGGGTGAGCTTCAGGGATGTCCTTGAAAAGCACACATTGGGGTGACCAGATGGGAACAGTGGTGAAAGGGCATGTTGGCAAAGTGAGGTGCTGGGCAAGTTTTCCTTGGAGGGCGATGCTGAGAACCAGAGGTGTGAGGTCACAGGAAGAGCGCCTGAGTGTCACAAGGAAGGGTGCTCACCACATTACCTGGCATGAGGTGTTAACTACTATTAACATCGGTGAAAAGAAGGTACTTTTTTCAATAAAACTATACTTCGGGAAACACAATGAATACTAAGAGACTCGGCTTCCATTTCTGTCACCTTTTACTGAATGCCAATATATTGTCCCAACACGGAAGCCCTTGTATAACATCGGAAGGTTTTGTGGGTCAGGGATCTAGTCTCACCAGGAGTACTGACCTGGTGAAGGCCTGTCCCTCACAGGTCGGTATGCGTTGTCAAGGACACGTAGAAAGCTGAAATCATTAGGACTGGTGAACAACGCTCAATGATGTAACAGCCTAGGACAAGTGGCTCAGGGCTCCCAAAACAAATGTTCTGAGAGGGAAATATTAAATTTTTGTGACCCGGATCCAGAAGTCTGGACCATCATTTCTGCCTTAAGCATTCAGTCAAACAAGTCACTGAGGACAGCCCAGATTCGAGGACAGAAACAAGACGACATTCGGTAAGAAGAGCAACCAAGACCTCAGTGTCTACACAGAGCATGAGTCTAGCTGGCATGGTTTAAAGTTTCAGCTGAAGTCGCCCATCTGGCAAGAGCCATCCTGTTCCTAAGAGGAGAAAAAGGCTTCTTCTCCTTCTTTTCCACCACCCTGCATCTTCAGGGTTGCTGGGTTTATGACAGTAAATACTGGTGTGAAGGAAGGAAAGAGCTGGAGAGCGCTAAGGGACAAAATGGTTCCAAATCTGTGAGTTGTTAACGACCAGAGTTGTTGGGCCATTTTCTGCCTTGGAGCGCTTCAAGAAATCGAAAGGTTCTCCATTGTCACAGGTGTTAGGAATCCCTGATGGCTAGATGCTCTCCTTTGAGTCTCCTGGGAAAACTCCTCCAGCCCTGTCTTTTTTTTTAAATATTTATTTATTTATTTATTTATTCATTCATTCATTCATTTATTTATTATGTATACAATATTCTGTCTGTGTGTATGCCTGCAGGCCAGAAGAGGGTACCAGACCCCTCTACAGATGGTTGTGAGCCACCATGTGGTTGCTGGGAATTGAACTCAGGACCTTTGGAAGAGCAGGCAATGCTCTTAACCTCTGAGCCATCTCTCCAGCCCTCCAGCCCTGTCTGGTAGATAAAGTAACGACCTGGCCAAGGTCTCTGGGCAGTGGGGAGACAGTTCCGGTCTAAAGCTCAGATTCCACTTCCCAGCCAACCCTTCCTTCCAAACGTTCTGCAATGAGCCAGCTTGTAGATTTGGAGAAGAGCTCCCATCATCTCATGTCAGTACACAAAGTATAATGCCACACAGGCAAAATTGTGTCTCTGTCTTCATCTCTCTTGTCTAGAGCCTCATCTGCTCTTCCTGAAAACAAAGTCTGCATTTGTAGAAACAGCACACCAAATCTGACTGTCTCAGAATAACTGATTTTTTTCATGTATCCCAGAATAAATGGTACTCATCTTCCTGAGTGAGGACGTCGTGGTTTTTGTTTTCGAGCACTTTGCAAGAGTCAGCAAATCGAGCCTCTGCCGTCTTCTGCGTGGCGGTTGTTCTCACAGTGTCTCATTTCCTGCTATAGGCCTCACTTCTCTACACAAAGCTGTGCATCTCAGTGATAGCCTACAGACCGTGAAATCATTCCCATCACCGTGCAACAAACACAGTTACCCTGGCGAGGCAGGAGGATCAGCCACTTATCCCAAGACAGAGAACACACTACAACTGTCTCCTGCTTTTTAATATGGGACAAGCAAATATTCATCAGTGGTTCACTAGTGTGTCCTCTTGGGTCGTTTCCACATCACATTAAACAAAAAATTTGGAAGTAAAGAAAAAGAAAAATTCATTTCCCAATGACTCTTAACCATTAGCATTCACTGAGAAAATAAAGTATTTTTGGATACCATCAGTCATAGATATATCTTACGTATTCCCCCTAAACTTACTATCTATTTAGTTTTTTACTTTTGCTCTTAGTTCCATATACAAAACACTTATTTCTTTTTTAATTGTTATCCTTTGGGAATACTTTATTTACATCCTTTCCACCCCTTCCTCTTCCTCTCCAGTTTCCCCTTCCCCTAGTAAAATATTTATGTTTGATACAATAGTCAAAATATGTTTTAGAGAAAAGAGCATCTGGAGGTTGTGAAATGTATAGGGTTACCTCTGGTTTCATGATAGAACATTACATTGAGCAGAGCTGGAGGTCCCTGGCAGCTTGTGTCTTTTCTCGTCGTAAGTGGAAACATATGAAGAACTGAAATAGGTTTCCATTCAGATGTGGGAGACTAGTACAATGACAGTCCCTTCCAGAGTGGACAGTAGCCAGCTAGTATTTGTAAATCCATCTGGTCGTCATCCCAAAGGAAGCCCCCACGAATCTGACGCTGTCTCCTTGATTCACACAGGTCCAGACAACATGACGCCTGCGCTTTTCTTCCTTTACGTCTTGGGGACTGCAGCTGCGATTCCGGTAAACATCCTTCCCTTCTGTGTTATAGCTCTCCCTCCTGGCTCTGCATTTGGAAAAAACTGTTGTTGACTTGAGGTGCTGAAGCAGGAAGATCCATCTCAGGCCCCAGCTGAGCCTAAAAAGACCCAGTCCCAAGCAAAGATACCCCCACCAAAACGATCCTTCTAGGATGGCTTTGGATTTTTTGTAATTCCAATTACATTTCCATGAAGTAAATTCATAAGTAAAAGAAAAAAAATCAAGATAGCATACTTTAATAACATTTTCCCAAACAATAAGGTAAAATAATTATGCAGCCGAAAATGTTGACTATCATCTTATTAGACAGAGTCTACCCAAACAGTGGTTGGGGAGAATAAACTGTAGGTCTGTGAAAAAACAAAGAATTTAACATGTATTGCCTAGCCATTCTCCTCCATTATTCTCTTCAGGATCAAAGGCATGCTGTCTGATTTCTGAGACTGAGACTCTCTCCTGATACTCTGCAATAATAAAAACAGGACTCAGTGTAGTAGAATCGTATATGCTACGGTAATCGATGGCTGCTACCTCAACTCTAGGTTGTCCAAGACAGTATGCTCCAAGTAGGCGTGACTAGAGTGTCTTCTACTTCATGGTCAGGCACACTCTCCCCAGCACCATCTACAAAAACCACTATATGCAAAAAGCCACGTCAGCGGTTTTGGCACTATTGACTGGAAGCTTTCCTTTTAAAGCCTGGTGATCATTTCTGATATCATCTTTTATTAAACCACTTGTGCCATGTGTTTTTCTTCATCCAAGGAAAGAACTAGCCTCCTTTAGACAACATCGCGCCCTCTACTCTAGACTAAGATTCTATCCTTCCTTTTAGATGAATGGGAGCTGCTTCCAGACAGCAAAGGCAAACTCTGTCTCCCTGATCAAGCAATTCATAGAAAGAAAGGGTTTATGACAAACACTAACAATGATGCTGTAAATTAGCTCACGGGAGCAGTCCAGTTGACATTACACACTGTACTCTGAAGTTAGAAAAGTGGGATGAAGTAGCATAGAATTCCCACAAAACCGTTGCTTTTTCCTGAAAATACGCTTTCACTTTGGAATGGCCATACTTTCAACTTTATAAACAGACACCCAGAGTCTTTGAGCCAAACATTTGAAGACACTCCCACATATAGACACAAGCCAGATGTTTCCTTTCCGGGGTGATTTATCATAAGCAGACCCAGCCAGACGCTGAAAAGCTAACTGTCTTCTCAAAAGACTGGCCAGTGTAAAACGCTGCAGTATTTTCCAACCCTGGTTGAATTCTTCAGCAACTAATAGTTTCTGTGTGGTCGAGAGATTCCAAGCAGACTCTCAAGAGGGCAGGAGAAATAAACATAGACGGTGAAATAGATTTCAACTACCAGAAAGAAAATGAGCTGCCACACTAGTGTGTGCTCCGTGGAGGTAGGAGGAGCAAGAAGGTATAGGAGAGAGGCAGGGTAGGGGAGCAGGCATCCAGCAACAGGCCCAACCTCCCTCTCCATTGCCGCTCCATGATGCCCTGGGGAAGAAGAGACTTGCCAAAGCAGTCTCCACTTCTCCTTCTCCTCTTTGCTTCAGCTTCTTCCAAATCATTTTCAGTGTCAATCCTCTTAGTTGAGAAGGTGAGATGCGAAATAGCAAGCAGATCATAACAGATCCTGTAGCCACCTCTCCTTCTTTACCGGCACTGTCGGCACTAACGGGCCTGCTGGTGGGTGAGAAGACCCTGACGGTAGAGCCTGGGCTCTATACTTATGTCCCCTGCATACCCACAGGATCTCCATAAAGGCAAAATTCTGCTTCCGACACTGACAGTTCATGTGTTTTCATCACGGAACATTACTGTCAGGAAGACTAGTTTTCACGTGGGAGCTCTGAAATTTACAAAATAGTTTATGTTCACCCACTCCGTCTCTGTGTTTCTGCTCGCTTTGCCAGAGGAGGTGGAAGGAGAGAAGACAACAACTTGTCTAGTCCAGTAAAGATCAAAGAGCAATCAAGGCTTGAAGCGAGACCTCCCTCCAACTCTAGTTACCCAACTTCTGTTCTGTGCATCACTGCCCAGCTCTTGGTTGATGTCTCTCATCTTGTACGAAGCCATGGCTCTTGCTGAAGTTAGACTTCCCAGTGGCTGCTCCCTACCAGGCTCCATGCCCTGTCTCACACAATCTTTTAATTGGTTCTAAGTTAAATAGCTTGTTTAGTCAAAGGTGTCCTGATGGCTTTTAGTAAAAGCCAATGGGACCAAGAAAATAAATATTTAGCAAAAATCTTATAATATTTTCTGTTAATTTTCTGTGAGAACTTAAAAGCAGCCAAGGTGCTGTTCGGTGCTATATCCTGGGGTTAATTTTGTTTTTTCTACACTTTATGTCAAATAACACTTTCCAAGATCATAAAATATGTATGTTTCTGTCAAGATTAAAAATCCCAAGTCAAGAATAATCATTACTGAAATATCTTCTGTTTTATTTTCAGCCAGTCTTTGCATATATAGCCTTTCATAAATTTGACCATGATTCTTCAATGTAACAATAGATTGCAGGCATTTGCTGGCGGCCTAGGCAATTCTAGACACCACCATTCATTCATGTCACCAGCAAAGACTCCAGCAGCGGTGATACTGACAAAAATAACTCATGTATTTTAAGCTGGCATCTGTCTGTTAGTGGCACAAAGTCTTTGTCTTTTTCAGACGAATGCAAGGTTTCTCTCTGGTCATGTCAACCCAACGACCGCAGCATTGGTGACACCCGACGATGCGGCAGCCCCCAGTGCCGGGGTTGAAGCTGCAGCAGACATAGGACGCCACGCCAACGATAAGGTAAAAGTCATCACCATACATACTAGTGTCATCTCCTTAGTTCTCCAGAGAATTGCACATAAAAGCATGCTTAAAGTTTAATATATTCATGTCTCAGTTTAATTTTGTAAGTACAATAATCACATGAACTATCTCTAAACACTGAAAGTTATAGGGATTAATGACTGTACTTACTCCCTGTAGTCAAGTGCTATATAAAATATTTCATTTTACAAAATTTAAATTTGGGATAAACCTGTGCTTTAGAAGGTGAAGAACGGCATAAATATGTTTAGATGATAATGCACGGAGAAAGAAAGGAGACAACTTAATATTAACCTTGTAACGGTAAATATGAATACCATGTCATTTGTTTCAAGAATAAACTTTTGTTCTTTTAAGGCTGAACAGCCTTCAGCACTGAAGTCAGAAGAGGAGAACCATGAACAGTCAACAGAACAGGACAAAGCCTACAGCCTCGAGGAGGATCTCAAGGATGAGGAGGACGCGGAGGGCGATTTAAGCGTTAATTTGGACTATTCACCGACAGAAGGAGCGATCGATGCACAAGACGGTACAAGTGAGCCTCCTCAACAGGAGAAGCTCCCAGAGAGCACCGATTTCCCTGAGGTTGCGTCTACTTCCTCTGTGGATTCCAACCGACAGGCAAATGTCACAAAGGGGGAGGGAAGCCAAGAGCAATCTGAAGGGGACGCGAACCAGCAACTGAACAAGAACAACCAGCATAACCAAGACTTAATGGACGAAGAAAGTCCAGAACAAGATCCAGGTGCTCCCGATGAAGAAGAGGAAGAAGAGGAGGAGGAGCCAGGAGACGTTGGTGCTCCCGGTGATAACCAGGAAAGGGAAAAAGAACCTCCCGAGGAGCAGCCTATCAGCAAGCAGGAGGGGAACAGTGACCAATCTGATGATCCCTTAGAAGAGTCCAGTCAACCAACTCAATTAAGCAAGAGAGAGAAAAATGGGTTTGAGCAAGGAAATGAAGAGCAAGAAGGTAACTCCAATGCAGAAGGGGAGGACAAGACGGCAAGCAGTGCAAAGCACATTCAGCGTACAGAGTGGCAGGGCCAAGAAGGAAAAGCTGTCCTCGATGCTACTGGTAGCCAAAAGGACGAGGATGAAAAGACAGTTTCCGCAGAACCTACCGACGGTGTTGCCATCCTGGCCAGTTATGATGGCAGCAAGGATGACGCTAAGCATGGTACAAGTGATGACTATTTCATCCCAAGCCAGGAGCTCCTGGAGGCTGGGAAAGCGGATCCCCTTTCCTATTACCTCAAACGTGCTGAGCAAGCAACGGATGAGAATGAGAAAGTAGACAAGAGTGAGGCTGAAGACAACCAAAGGGTGAGACTGTTTACCATGATGCTTATCCAATCAGTTGGCCAGGAAACAGCCTCCACCGCTCTGTATGCTCTCACGCCCTGCTGTGTGTGCTTCACACAGTACATTCCTAAGATACAGGCCAGGCTGAGCATCCCCCCTGTGAAGCGATGGACCAAAAACACTGCAGTTTTGTTCAGTCCCTGTGACATGTGCATATACATAATGAGATATCTTGAAAATAGAATCCATGTTTAAGCACGAAATTTGTTTTACAAACACTCCCTACGTGTTTCTAGCTTAAGCATAATTTCATACAATATTTTGGATGTGACTGTATTTTAACTGTAACCTGTCACATGAGCCCATGTGTTAAGTCTCTGCTGTTGGTGCCACGTCAGTGCTCAGACAGTAGCTGGATTTCAGAGAATTTCATATTTTCAAGTGTTCAGATTATGAATGCTCACCTTGTACAATTATGTATTTGTCTGTCTGTCCATCACCAAACTGAGAGCATGCTCTGTTTGAGCCCCTCTTGGAAGCAGACCTTTGATTTGAGTGACAGGTATTTGAGAAGTACAAGAAACAATGAAAGAGAAATGTGAATATTATGTAGGAAAGGAAAAGAAGCTTTAAAAATTAATTAAATTTGTTTTTTAAGAACTCCCAAGGATTATGCCATTTGGGAGTAAGCAGCTGGGACATTTATTTTGACTGGGATTTGTTAGAGGTAATAAATCCCGAACACATCCAGTTTGCCCTTTGAATCGGCCGAGTAGATTTCTATGGCTTAGGGGGCTTAGAAATGCAGACAGTCAGTTGAAAATCCCTGCAGCTAGCTGGAAAATTCTCAATAAAGGAGCCATAGGCAGCTGCAATTCTGCTGTCTTCAAAACTGGGGTCACATTGGTCCTGCTGAACCACTGTGTCCGTCAAAGTGCCTCCAGCATAAGCAGAACCGGCACCGTTTATTGAATTAACCATAAAAATTAAAGTACTGCTTTATAAAGCAAACACATGCCCATGAAAATATGGAAATTGCAGCAGGGAAAAAGAGGAAATTCTGTTTTCATTTGGCTGCTTAATCACTTGGGACTTCCAGGCAAATTCCCAGCACACTGCCTGCCGCTCCCCACCCCAGGAGGAATTGATCCCATCTGCCTCCTCCAGAAGGAACTGACCCCGTTTGGGGTGGCAGGCAATATCAAATCCCAAGGTCTTTCCTGCCATTTAAGGTAGAAACTTTCTTACACCTCAAACCTGCTAAGAAAGTGTTATCAACACATCCACAGAGGTCACTGATGGACTTCCATCCTCATGACAGATTCCCAAGACAATGTTATGGGACAGTGCTTTGGACCCAACTCCAAAGCGGTGATCTTCCTCACATGGACTGATTCTTGCTCTCCAAGGATTACTGTCTCCCTCTGCAACTTTAGGGGTTTCCCTACTGAGAGCAGAGCATGCACAACTCAGTGACTGACTGTATGCACAGCTCAGTGACAATAGTACACACAGCTCAGTGACTGTGTGCACAGCTCAGTGACTGTGTGCACAGCTCAGTGAC